>NW_012267302.1:3769035-3778074 GCF_000151885.1 Dipodomys ordii
GGAGGAAGAGGAGGAGGAGGAGGAAGAGGAGGAGGAGGAGGAGGAGGAGGAAGTGGCTGGGAATGTGTCTTAGTGGTAGTGTGTTTGCCTATCATGCATGAAGCCCTGGGTTTGATTTCTCAGTACCACATACACAGAAAAGGCCAGAAGTACCCAAGTGGTAGAGTGCTAGCCTTGAGCACAATGAGGCTTAGGAGTAGTACCCAGGCCCTGAGTTCAAGCCCCAGGACTGACAAAAAAGAAAAGAAAAGGACTGGCTTGTAAACTTGGTGGTGCTAAGTGCTGAGGTGGCAAAGTCTCTCTAACTTTGTGCTTCAGTAGTGTAGCATGGCGGTCCAGCTGACTCACCTGCTGTCACCATGGAAGCCTAAGGAGCTGGCCCCAACAAGTGCAAGTATGGCCGATGCAATAATCACAAATCTGTATTGTATTCTAAGCTACAGACTGAGTGTTTTACACCATTGTTCCATTTAATCTGCTTGCCGATGTTGTGAGGAATGTATTAATTTTCCCAGTGATAAGGAAAATAATTTCTTTCAGATTCAGAGGTCAAGTAATTTACCTAAGGGTAACCAGGTAGGAAATCGTAGACCTTAGATTTGAATTCTAGACCCATGGATTCCAGAGTCTGTTCTATCACCTTGGGGCCATGATGTGCAGATAGTAAGCTTGGTCCCTTGAAAGAAGGGGCCAGAGTTGGTGTACAATTGGCAGGGCTCTCAGACTGTGGCTACAGATCTCTCTTGGTTGGACACCAATGATTCCTTGTGCTGCCTCAGTTTCCTCATTTGCATATAGGGATAAGACAAGCTGGAGTGAGCTGGATGAGGTCTCCCTGACCCAGTGGGTATTTTAATGTTTGGTTAGAGAGTCTTTCTCCCTTTGTCCCTTTTCTTTCTTTCTTAATTACTTTCCTTCTTTTTGCCTACAGCGCCTCTGATGACCTTCTGATCCGTGGCTACTCTAGAATTCCAGGGTCTCTGAGCTTCATTTGGATTTCAGGGTCCCAATCCCTCTCTGCTGTGCTTTTCATTGGGAGAACTTTAAATGATTTTATGAAAACTGCAAATGTACAAGGTAATTGAGTCTTCTGTTTTATTACCCTGAGCTGCCTGGACCTTGCCTGGCCTCCTCCTCACTCACCGAGCCGCCAGAACCAAGTTGGAAGTGTTTGTGCTGGTAATATATAGGACTTAATTAACCTGGCCTTTTATAGCATTTCCAATGGAGGGCTGGAACGAACTTCTAGGCAGCTTGAGAACAGGAAGAGGGGGGTGCACGGGGCTGGGAGGGCCTATGTATGTACAACACTTGATGTTGGTTTTTCCCTCCTGTTCTTTCCTCTAGTACTTTAATCAGCATTTAATGACCCAGTTGAAAATTCATCACTGGGACTCAAGAGCTGATGGGAAGGCTGCCTTCCTCCCTCCTTCTTAAGCCCTACGATAGTCAGTGCCAGACACAGTTCTAGAAACTTCCAGCAGAGGCTAACCCTGCTCGTTTGAATGCATATTCTGTGTAGATCAACCCATGTGCAAACCAACCTGAGACGTCCTTATTCCTGGAGCCCCCAAGCTGAGTTCACGTTCTGTCCAGCTTGCCCCTGTCCACCGTCTACTCACCAACATTCTGTCTCAGCGCAAAGCTGTGCCTGAACTGGACACTGTTCCACACCAGCATAGGAAAAAGTGACTCAGATCCACTCTGGGCTCAGGGGGCTGGTTTTTACTGCCAAGGTGCTTTCATGTCTTACAACCATGATTTTCAGGAGACTTCCAAGTAAAGGTAGTTAGGGTAAGTGCCTCTCACCAGCTGCCTGCTCAGACTGTGTTCCACAAACCCTGCCTCATAAATCCTGCCCCAACACCGCCGAGTGGTTACATCATGCCCAAAGCTCATGCAACAATTCGATTTGGAAATAAAAAGGCAGGTGTTAATGGACTCACTCCCTCTGTCCCTTCGCAGTGCCCTGACCCTCGATAGCTTTTAACCTCGCAGTTAATAAAAGTTTGGGGCCTAGGCCCAGCACAGCTCCTCATTCATTCTATTATAACGTCAGCAAATTCTTCCTGAATGAGTATAATACTCAAAGCTGTTGGCCAGACCCATGACTATGATGGGGTGGGGTGAGGGGAGGAATTAGGTGGCCAAAGATGAGCAGGAAGCATTTCTTTCCTTAGGAAGGCCGACCGAGATTGTCCTCAAATAGTACAGGTTTGGAAGGCTCTTGAGTTGGCCCCTGCACCAGCCACCCCTCCTCCAGGAGTCATCTCCTTTGGGGAACTCATATCTCTGATTAATTCCATGCTGTTCCAAATGAGACTGAAAGCCTGGGGTTCTGGGGTCAGCCTATGAGAGTGGAGAGTTATCAGAGTGGGCAGGACCTGGCCACAGATTGGTTCAGCAGTGGGCATGGGAATGGACTTGGTCCTATGACCATGTTGCAGCTTTTGGGCAGGAAGAAATGCCGTCTTTCCATTGGGACTGCCAGAAGTAAGACTGGCTCAGCTGGGGAGACTTCTTGCGCACTTTGGGCTTCCTGGACCAGAGAGTGAAGGCACCACTTTATTCCCTCCTGAGGGAGGATCTGTGGTGTCAGGCCCTAGCTGTTAGCTGTTACAGTGTGCAGCTCTTGGTTTTCATGTGTGTGTATTATCACTGGTCCAAGTAACTCTGTGCCTTCAGCTAGCCCAGAACATTGAAGAAAAAGAGCTGAGTGATAGGAAAAAATGCTTGAGGATGTTGGGTGGTTGGATCCAGCCCTACTGAGGTGTGGACTCCTGAACTTTCCCTTAAGTGAGTCAAGAAACAGTTCCTCTCCTCTCCTCTCCTCTCCTTACCATTGTGTTGCTTTCCTTTCCTTTGCTTTCCCTTCCCTCACTCCCTTCCTCCCTCCCTCCCTCCCTCCCTCCTTCCTTCCTTCCTTCCTTCCTTCCTTTCTCTCTGGTACCAAGATTTGAACTCAGGACCTTGAGCTCTTGCTCCATCTTTTCTGCTCATAGCTGGGCACTCTACTAACTTGAGCCACATATCCAACCTGGCACTTTGCTGGTTAATTGGAGATGGATTCTTATGGACTTTCCTGCCCAGGGGGGCTTCAAACTGCCATCCTCAGCTCTCAGCCATTTGAGTAGCCAGGATTGTAGGTATGTGCCACTAATTCCCAGCTCTTTGTTTTGGTGATTCTAAGGTTTGAATTGGTGAACTAATGATAGAAGGGCTCCTATAGAGAGGTGTCAATCAGTGTTACTTAAAATAAGTGTGTTTGGAAATGCTGGCCTTCTCAAATTCAGTGCTTTATCAACATCAGGATTTCTCAGAGCCTGATACTTTGTTTTTTGTTTTTTGGTTGGTTGTGGGGCTTGAACTCTGGGCCTGGGCGCTATCCTTTAGCTCTTCAGCTCAAGGTGAACACTCTACCACTTGAGCCACAGCGCCACTTCCAGTTTTCTGAGTGGTTTGTTGGAGATAAGAGTCTCATGGACTTTCCTGCCTAGGCTGGCTTTGAACTGTAATCCTCAGATCTCAGCCTCCTGAGTAGCCAGAATTACAGGTGTGATCCACTAACGCCCAGCCTGGCACTTTTTAAAAACTAGAGTCAGGACACTTCAGGATCCGGGCCTGCAAAGAGAGGTGCCCAATGCACATAGTTAGGGGACGTTTGTGTTTTTGATGGACTAGGGTTTGAACTTAGGGCCTTGTTCTTGCTAGGAAGGTGCTCTACCACTTGAGCTACTTCTGCCCAAAGAATATTTGTTCTTAAGACCTACATTTTTGGGGCTGGGAAGGTGGCTCAGTGGTAGAGCGCTTGCCTTGCATGCATGAGGCCCTGGGTTCGATTCCTCAGCACCACATAAGCAAAAAGAAAAAAAGCCGGAAGTGGCTCTGTGGCTCAAGCCTTGACCTGAAGAGCTGAGGGACAGTGACCAGGCCCAGAGTTCAGGCACCACAACCAGACACCACCCCCAAAAAAAAGACCTACATTTGTGGGATGTTCAGAGCAAGTGTTTTCCTAAACATTGCAACCTAATCTTCTCTTGCTTCTCCCTAGTTTTATCCCAGTTTAGATTGCTGGGGGTCCACACCATCTGTCCTCAAATCTAGCCTAAAAATTTATAATTAATTGCTTGTGGTAATTTTGGTTTTCTGCCATTCCACTCTTGGGACATTGGAAAATAGAGTTTCTTAGAGGCCTGCTCTGGGAATTTGACCAAGTCCAACCAGAGCTAACCCAGCCCAAAGAGTCTTCAAGGGCAATTGGACCTGAAGCATCCATGTCTGAGAAGTAGCTCTGTCACAGAAAAATCAAACCACTGGAGAATCTTCAAATTAGGATGGGTCAGGATCCATTTGGGATACTAGATATATTGTTATTGTTACCTTTCTTGAATCTATTTATGATTTTTTAAATTTTTTTAGCATGCGATATATTCTTCTTGGCATAATATACTTTCATGAGAACCTGCTGCTGCTCCTTGTGGGCAGGGGTAGCTGGGTCCAGAAGCCAGGGGTGTCCCTCAAAAGCACCAATACATCAAGTCTTTCAACATGATTCTGGGCTGTAGGCAGAGAGAGATGGGTTTGCCATCCCTGTTCACTATCCTGGGCAAGTCCCTTTCCTGGAGTATCAGCTTCCTCCATGGAAATCATTAAGATACTGTCTTCCTTGGTTTTAAATTTGAAAGAGAGCCAGGAACTGATGGCTCCTGCCTAGCTACTCAGGAGGCTGAGATCTGAGGATCGAAGTGCAAAGGCGCCCTGGTCAAGAAAGACTGTGAGATTCTTATCGCCAATTAAGCAGCAAAAAGCCAGAAGTAGAGATGTGGCTCAAGTGGTAGAGCACCCATCCTTGAGTGAAAAAGCTAAGGGACAGTATCTAGGTCATGAGTTCCAACCCCAGGACACACACACACACACACACACACACACACACACACACAGAAGAGATACTGAAATGCTCACCAACGGGTCTGGTGTAAGTTCCCAATGAATAATTGTTGTTCATATTGTTCTATCAAGCAAGAGGATATATAAGAGATGAATATACCGCTATGCTCATGTAGATCCAGCTCCAGCCCTCTGAAAACAGTGTTTGTTTTAGAGGGCATTCAATTCTGCAAAGATGTTTGTACCCTTGGAATATGCCACTTGGGTGCCATGAGTCATTTACATTGTTTATTTTTTTTTTCAGATGCTTATGTTTCACCTGATTAGATTATCAGTACCTTGAAGTCTGGGGCCAGTCTTGGATTTCTTTTTGTTGTTATTAACTTTGGTTATACTGGGATTTAAACTTAGGACTTCATGCATGTTAGGCAGACACTTTTTTGTTGTTGTTGTTGGTCTCGGGGCTTGAATTCTGGGCCTGGGTACTGTCCCTCAGCTCTTCAGCTCAAGACTAGTGCTCCACCACTTGAGCCACAGCGCCACTTCCAGCTTTCTGATGGTTTATTGGAGATAAGAGTCTCACAGACTTACCTGCCCTGGCTGGCTTTGAACTGTGATTCTCAGATCTCAGCCTCCTGAGTAGCGAGGATTACAGGCTTGAGCCACCTGGGCCCGGCCGATCTTGGGCTTTTGAGTAGCTAGGATTACAGGTGTGAGCCACCAGTGGCCATCTAGGCAGGCACTCTTGAGACACTTGAGCCACATCTCCAGCCCTTCCTTTGTTTGTCTTTGTGTTAGTTACTTTTCAAATAGGGTCACACATTTTTGCCTGGAGTGGGCCTCTGGCAAAGATTCTATGTACACCTCTGGTAGCCTGGTCACAGGAGTGTGCTACTGTGATCAGCTTTATTGATTGAAATAGGAGTCTGGTATTTATGCCCTGGCTGGCCTCCAATGGTGGTTCTTCTGATTTTTACCTCCTGAGTAGCAGAGAGTACAGGCATGAGCCACTGTACCTGGCCCAGTCTTGGACTTCTTGATGCTCCCATAACTCTAGGTACAAAAACAAGCCACTGGGCATCAGTGCAGGCCTACGAGTTTGATAGCTGCCCACCCAGCTGGATACTAGGTACTTGGCTGAGGAGGACAAAAGACAGGGTGCTAAAGCTAACCCCCTTCTGTAATAGAGAGGCTCTCTGACTCTAGAAGGAGCCCATACTCTCTTTGAACATAAAGAATAATCAGAAAGTTCTTTTTGCAGTCCCAGAAAAACCTGCGGCACTCAGTCACCCAAAACCCTTTCCTGGGCTTCAGTGGCCCGGGCACTCCGCTCCCACCCCACCCCCAGCCCCAGGGCTGTGCTGAACAATGTTGGCTGCTTACTAAAAACAGCACCAATGCCAAGCCTTAACTCCACTGGAGAAATAGCCCTGTGCCCCTCGATGCCATTAACATTTCACACCTTAATGCGGCCATAATTTTGGAAAGCCAATGTGATCTGAGCAGCTTATTGGTATGCAGCCCTGACTGGGGGTGGGGGCTCCAAAGCGGGGGTACTCTGCAAAGGGGACGTAATTAAGCCTCAGACTGTTGGATATGTGGCCCCCACAGCGCAGGGGGGAGGGAACCATCATGGGTAAAAGAGCAAGAATGATGGGCTTGTCCAGAAGGTTCCAGTATTGAAAGCTGGACCCTACCTCCCACCCTTGCCCACCCCAGGCCCCAACCCAGCCACCCACTCACCCTTTGGGTCTCTGACTTCACATTTCCCAAGCAGGTCCTATTGGCAGCTCTTCTCAGATAAAATACATCATCGTTTGCTCCATTAGAAAATAAATGTATGGCTATATTATGGGATTTGCATTCCATTACCTTGGTTTGCATGCCATAAAACATTTATCACACCCTTGGGCTAAAGTCTTAATAATGACTGGGTGCAAGGCACTAATGTGGTGCTGGTCTTGCTCGGGAACCAGAGATTAATGCCTTTTGATGTCACCCAGCTAATAGTTGTGCTCACCAATTTGTCCCATCAGAAGACATTAGAATCAGGCCCTGTGTGTGAGCGTGAGGGACCACTGCTGGGCTTGAGCGGGGAGTCAGGGCTCCCCCTTTGTGTTCCCCTACCTGCTATTGCTCAGAATGAGGTTTTGGAATCTTGTTTCTCCAAGCATTCCACTGACACCCCCAGAGCCCCAGCCTCAGGCAGGTCCCGGGCAACAGTGGTATGCGCATATGCACATACACTCACACAACATACATGCACATGTTAACACGTGCACACATGTGCACAGCTACACACATGAATATTCACATACCCAGAAGAACACAAACATATACACATGTTCACAGACGTGCTCATATATATGTACACACATACACAATGTTTTCACAGACACATATACACATGTACATGTGTGCGTGCACACACACACACACACACACACACACACTCATCTGCATACTTCCCTTCTGTGTTCAGGATTTTGTTTGCCAGGCCTGCCGCCTTCAGTCTCTCACAGAAGCCCAGCACCTCAGCCTGCAGCAGAAGTCTGAGCTGTCTTTACCCAGACCTCCTGACGGCTCCTTCCAGGACACCCATGAAGGATAGGAGCTGAGCAACCCCATTGGGGACTGTCCTGTGGTTCCTCTGAGACACCAGACATCTTGGTTGGGGTAGTCCCTGGAGCTGGATATTGGGGAACATCCTGCCTATGAGTTTGTTATGATTTCTGTGGGATCCTAGGGTAGAGATATCCCCTCTGCTTTTTGCTCAAGACTGTAGCCAGAAGATGATCAGTTGCTTCTCTGCCTGTTTCTCCATGTATCAATGCAGTGTGTGTGTGTGTGTGTGTGTGTGTGTGTGTGTGTCTGTGAACTCCCATGCTCTCTGGATCTTGCAATGGACATGTCTGCCCATGCAACTCTAGAAAATCCCATCTGGGTGCCTGTGCACTCCACAACCCTAGGGGGCACCATTCACTTAAGGAAGGAAGCAAATGGCCGTGCAGTACACAACCCACGCAACTGTCAGAGGGCTGACAGCGCTCAGTCAGCAGAGCTTCTTTTATACATTGGGGCAGAGAATTTTTACAAGTCTATGATAGACGCTGAGATCTGTTCACAATGAAGCACCTGGGACAATGGAGGCGGGCACTGTCCTCCTTTGGACACAGAATCCCATCTAAAACTGTTCACCAGTTCAGAAGCCACCATTCAGGTAGGCCCACTATCTATGCCACCTGCTGCCCTGGGGCAGATGGTGCTGGCAGCTGCCTCATTGAGTGGTGACCACCTTCCATGCTTCTTTATCCCTGAGCATTTACATATTGAAATATGCATTATTCTAGTATAATTTACTGCCTTTTGATTTCTTCTTTATATTCCAGTGGGGTCAATATATTGATTTCTTTGAAATTCTGTGCGTACTTGGGTTATGTCTACTTTCCATTCTTGGATAGTAGGTGGGGCATGACAAACCAGGTGATAGAAAGAAGCTGTGGTTGGGGCTGGGAAGGTGGCTCAGTGGTAGAGCGCTTGCCTTGCGTGCCTGAGGCCCTGGGTTCGATTCCTCAGCACCACATAAGAAAAAAGAAAAAAAAACGGAAGTGGCGCTGTGGTTCAAGTGGTAGAGCGCTAGCCTTGAGCTGAAGAGCTGAGGGACAGCGCCCAGGCCCAGAGTTCAGGCCCCACAACCGGACCCCCTCCCAAAAAAAAAAGAAAGAAAGAAGCTGTGGTTCTGATGGGCTATGGGCTAGGCCTGGAGCTCTGCTCAGCTCCTCCTGGAGGACAGCTTTCTGTCTATCCCTTCAATGCAGCCTTGGGTTAAATCAAGTTTCCTTTTCGTTCTTCTTCCTCTTGATCATCTCAGGAATCATCATGTCAGTGGTGTCCCAGGGAGTACATATGCTCCCTTGCAGTCACCTTTCGTGGCCCTGATGAGGCCCTTACTTTGGTTTGCTGAGCTGTCAGGCAGCAAGGACCCTGTGCCCAAACATCAGCGAACTCTAGAGCAGAGCACAAAGCCCAAACTCTCCTTACTCAGCTCAAGAGAGCTGGTCTAAAACAGAGAGTCCTGAGACTCCAGAGAGATTGCACAGCAGTTTTGACTGTTAAAAAAAGAAAAATGTGGGGAAAAAAATCACTGAAGCC
>NW_012267302.1:3778739-3796601 GCF_000151885.1 Dipodomys ordii
ACATCCCCTGGCTTTGAATTGTGGTCACCCTAATTGCCACCACCTAAGTAGCTGGGATTATAGGCATGAGCTCCTGTATTTGGCATGAACAACTTATGGGAGGTCCTAAGATATGTTAAAGAATGATTTTAAAAAAAGTCTCATGTTATGAGATGGTGACTTAAAGCTACTTCTACAGCCAAAAGGCACCTTTGTAAATGAGAAGGTTGGCCAAGCACACAGAACAGGGTTTTGATAAGGTAATGGCTGCTAGCACCATAAAAGGTTCAGGTGAGTGGTTCCTCTTAGGAGTCTCACAACACACATTTCCAGATCTTGAGTCAGATCTCTAGTTATTTCTATATGTTCCCCCAATAGATGCATAATCTATCTATATTATATGTAGTTGCTATATAGTCTATGTATTATAATCTATCCTGTATTTTTTTCAGTACTGAGCTTTGTGGTCAGGTCTTTGTGCTTGCTAAGCAGGCATCCTGACACTTGAGCCAGACTCCTATCTCATCTCACTGAGATTTTTTTTGGTGGTCATGGGGCTTGAACTCAGGACCTGGGCACTGTCCCTGAGCTTTTGTGCTCAAAGCTAGCACCATTTCTGGCTTTTTGGTGGTTTGTTGTAGATAAGAATCTAGCTGGGCTGGCTTTGAACTGGGATCCTCAAATCTCAGCCTCCTGAGGAGCTAGGATTATTAGGTGTGAGCCACTGATACTCTGCTTTATTTGTTTTGTTTGTTTGTTTGTTTTTTGGGTCCTGTTGTGGGGCCTGAACTCTGGGCCTGGGCGCTGACCCTCAGCTCTTCAGCTCAAGGCTAGTGCTCTACCACTTGAGCCACAGAACCACTTCTGGTTTTTTTCTTTTTGCTTATGTGGTGCTGAGGAATCGAACCCAGGGCCTCATGCATGCAAGGCAAGCACTCTACCACTGAGCCACCTTCCCAGACCTTTATTTGTTTTTTAAAGAGAGGAAAAGAAACAGTTATTCAGATATCTGGCATATATTTTTTTGAGAGTCGTGTGTGTGTGTGTGTGTGTTTTAGTTTTTGGGGAAGCACATGAACCAAAGCCTGTTAGAAGTGTAGTTGGTTTCATAATTTCTAAGGCCATTGTCTCTTGAAGCACTGGAACCCTTCTGGTCTCAGCTTGCCTGAAGTAGCCCTACTGAGTAGCTGGGTGATGTTAGGGAAGTTCCTTAACCTCTCTGTGCTTCACCTTCCACTCTCTGAAGTAGGGATAATTGGAAGGACTCTGAGAGGCAGGGCAGACACTGTCAGAGCCTACTCATACCCTCAGGCCTTACCATGCCTGGCCTCCATGCCTGACTTCCAGCTGCTGCTTCTGCAGGTATTTTGTTGTCATTTTGTTTTGCGCCCATACTGAGCAGTTAGAATTGAGGATCCGGGTGCTGTCCCTTAGTTTTTTGTTTTTGTTTTGCTCAAGGCTGGTGCTCTACCACTTAAGCCACACCTTTCCTCCCAGTTTTTTTTTTCATGTCATTAATTGGAGGAAAGGGTTTCCTGCTCTGCGATCCTCTCATCCCAGCCACCTGAGTAGCTAGGATTACAGGTGTGAGCTGCAGCTGGTGCCCCTGCCACCAGCACCCAGGCTCCATCTTCAGTTCTTTGCTTAAGAGCTAGAAATAGCCCAGCTCCTGACCCCAAAAGATTGCCCTGGGATGCATGATTTGTCTTGTCTCCCATAGTTCCCTAAGGGGAGAGAGGTATGAGCCTCACAGGACAAACTCCCTCCTCCCCTCCTCAGAGCTGGCTTGCTCAGAAACCCTGCTTTGGACCTTTCTTCTGATTACTGATTACTGCCTCACGCCTGCAGTCACTTTCCTTCAAACAGCCTGAACCAGTCTTCATCTCGGAGTCTTCCTCTGCTAAAGGAAACAAACTTAGGGGCCCCAAAGCATTTCGTGTTACTCAAGTGTGATCATCGCTGGCTAACACACACTGCCCACAAGAAGGACCTATGTACAGCATGTAATTAAGACCCCCCCCATCCAGACCCACACACACAGCCCAGAAAGAACCAGGAAGTCTGTCTGCATCACTAGTAAGCAGCTCTCTCCCCAAGCTGAGGAGCTGTTCACCCCCTCTGGTCCCCACCCAGAAATCTTGTAGGTAAGAGCTATGTGTAAGGCAACCTCCCTGTGTCCCCCACCCCCCTGCCGTCTGTTCTTAATAACCCCACCCACGCACCATAGCCTCCCTGACTTGATACTGCAGGACGCTGTCACTTGAAATTAATTGCAACTAATTAAAAATGATCCGGTTAGGACAATCGCACAATGGCGCTCCGGAGACCGCTTCATTCCCAGAGGTTTGGTGGCGTTTGTGGCTGCCTTAGCCCCCCGTCTGCCGGACAGAACCATACATCATCGTGTCATTTTACATTGTTATTTCTCTGAAAGCAGCAATTTAGAAAGAGTCTCAGATGAACCTTGAGCAACTTTGTGCTAAAAAGAAAAATGTTACTGTCCAAGATCTGAAAAATATAACATATAGGCTCAAAGAGGCCTCTTGACGTGAAAAGCGGCCTTAAGTTGGGGAGGTGATTTGCATAATATATAGTGTTGTAGTAAAAGGACCCACAAAGCAGGCAGCCCACTGTGGAACATCGATCCTCGGCCCCTTTTGTTCAAACTGGGTCACCTACTGTTCTTGGTTATTATTTTATCACAGCCATTTCTCACCAATGGTGACAAGACAGCATCTAACACACTTGGTCCTAGGGACTGCTGCCACTCCCCGCTCCCCATGAGTCATGGAGGACCAGGGTCATTCTTGACTCTGATTGGGAAGGTTCGCATGTCCTGTCCAGTCCTGCTTGATCCTGCCAATTTCTTCACTGATTAAGGGAACAGCAGCCCTGCTGGATAGAGCTACTCCTTTGGCCTGGACGGGAACCTGGCATTAAGGCACTAAACTGGGCTACTGAGCGCAGAGCCAGGCACATGGAATAAACTCTGGTCCTATGTTCTTGAGCTAAAAAATTATTTCAATCAGGCCACCAATTGTGCCCATCTACCTCCTGAGGTGTCTGTAGAATCTTCAGCTTCCCAGGTGCCTAAACTACAGGTATGCACCACCATGCCCAGCAAGAATAATTTTATTAAAATGTTTTAAGTCAATGCGAGGAACTGTTAGGTTGATTACCTTTTATAAAAATGAAGACACCTAAGACTGATCTAAATGAATGGTCACTCTACCTCTGCAGGGCAGTGGGCCAGAAGAAAATATGCAGGACAAAAACCTATCCTACAGAAACAGTTGGCTATACATTCTGATATAGTAATGAATGAATGGACGAATGAATGATATAGACAATAACATTTCTGCCTCATAGAACATGGATGCTCACCTGGGAAGATGCTTATAGCAGAACTCACAGGCTGATGTGCTTCTGAAAAACCCACACTTAAAATTGCTATTGTTGGCTGAGTGCTGGTGGCTCACGCCTGTAATCCTATCTGTTTAGCAGGATAAAACATGAGGATCATGGTTTGAAGCCAGCTCAGGAAAAGTCCAGAAGTAGAGCGGTGACTCTAGTGGTAGTGTTAGCCTTGAGCAAGAAAGCCCACGGACAATGTCCAGACCTGGAGTTCAAGCCCCAGGACACACACACACACACACACACACACACACACACAGACACAGACACAGACACAGACACACACACACACACACACACACACACGTTGTGTGCTTGGGCACACCTACAAATACCCTAATTATTTTATGGTATATTTGAGTTATCAACTAATTTCTAACAATTTTGGGCTGTTTCTTCTCTGTCTCTTGCCAACTCTACCTCTTCAAGTTTTGTGCTGGATGCCGCAGGGTTGAGAGGACAGCAGGAAGAGAAGCTCTATTGGTCACAGGGTGAGTCAGAAATGGGGCTGAGGCTAGAATCCGGCCAGCCCTGGCCTCCAGGCCAAGAGTTGTTTTTGAACTTGTCCTCGGGGGCTGTAGACCTTGTGTATCAGTCTGCTTTGCTTACTCACACAGCATCCCAAAAACTAAGAAGAGCAGTGTCCACAGAGATGTGGCGGTTTGCTCTACATCTCACTTCCTGTACTGGATCTCAGCTTCCTGCATAACCCAACTGGCCTTACATCCTGTATCTAGGATCCCATGCCACAGCTCTTTGTATTCCATTCTTCTACCCCTCCCTGGCTAAGGTGTTCCTGTCCCTAAGCCCAAATTCTTTTTTGGGGGGGTGGTCTGGTCGTGGGGCCTGAACTCTGGGCCTGGACGCTGTCCCTCAGCTCTTCAGCTCAAGGCTAGCGCTCTACCACTTGAGCCACAGCGCCACTTCTGGCTTTTTTCTTTATGCTTATGTGGTGCTGAGGAATCAAACCCAGGGCCTCAGGCATGCAAGGCAAGCACTCTACCACTGAGCCACCTTCCCAGCCCCAAAGCCCAAATTCTTAAAGTATGGTTCTGAGCTTGTTATCATCGATATCACCTGAGCACTTGCTACAAATGCAAACTTTGTCTTCACCCCAGATCTCCTGAATAAGAAACTCTGGGGAGTCTCCATACTGCTTTCCAAAGTGCTCCCCTATGAACTCAGCAATCCTACTGTTGGTCATTTACACAAATGATCACAAACAAGACCACACTAAAGCTACCAGCACAACTATGTTTATTGCAGCATTATGTACCATACCTAAGATATGGAACCAACCCAGATGCCCCTCAGTAGATGAATGGATCAAGAAAATGTGGTATATATATATAAAGAAATTCTATGCCTCCATCAGAAAGAATGACATCGCCCCATTTGTTAGGAAATGGAAAGACTTGGAAAAAATTATATTAAGTGAAGTAAGCCAGGCCCAAAGAAACATAGGTCCATGGTTTCCCTTATTTGCAATAACTAGTATATGTCTGGGACAAGCAGAAAAGGTCAAAAGCTATGCATATATGACCATATAAGATGATGTTAATTGAAATGAACCACAAGATAGGGACACAAGTGGTTTTTTTCTTCCTTGCTATTGTTCCTTAGGTATTTATAATGTACCATGTGATTGTTTTTGTTTCTTTGTATGTTCCTCCCCCATGGTATAACCCCTGTTTTCACTGTATTTGATGTTGGTGCCCTGCATCTTTTATATACACTTCTCTAGCTTGCGGAGGGGAAGGGAAAAAACAAAATGCTTAAATAGGGATACAGGTTGACCCATTGTAACAATGAGATGTACAAGACACTTGTTGAAAAATGAACTTTACAATTTAGGTGGGGTGAGGGGCGGGAGGGGAGAGGGGGAGTGTAGTTGTAGAGGTAGGAGGGAAGGGAGGGTAGGGGAAAACAAAGGAGGAGGTAACAATGCTTGATAGGAAATATACTCATTACCTTGCTCCTGTAACTGTAAACCCACTGTACAGTATTTTTCAATTAAAAAAAAGTATTAAAAAAAAAAGAAACTCTGGGGGCTGGGACTCAGTAACCTGTGTTTTCAAAATCTCTCCCAAGCAATTTTAATTTACTTTAAAGCTTGTAAACTACTGTCCTACACCTAACAGAGGCCATCAGCTCCAGAGAAAGGACTAGTCTTGGCATACTAGGCCCTGAACAAGAAAGTGATATCCAGAGCCTTTAGAATCAGGGAAATCAGATTCCCTTAGAATCAAGGGAAATCCAGGACACAAAAATCTTTAGAGCTTCTTATAGCTCAGTGTGTTCAAACCATTTGACTTGGTGCCACCTAAACTCGAGTTAATTTACTCTCTATGTTATTTCATTATTGTTAGTCTAATCAATAGATGCAATTTTACAAAATGTAGACCTGGGCTGGGGAGATTTTTCAGACTCTAGGTGTAGTAATGAAACGTGCCATTTTGGAAAGAAATCCCTGCAAGACGCAGGGCTGGATCAAACATGCTAGAGTCAAGGTGTCTGAGACTTACCTCCATCCACACAGACCAAAGGGGGGGGGGTTTAGTGTACCTAGATTGGTACTTTGTGGAATTTAATAGCTCAATTCAAATTCATTTTCCTCCTAAATCCATCTGCTTCCTGGATTTCTATCTCATTCAAGGTGGATGTGAGTTCTGAAGAAATGGTGATCCCAGGGTCACAGCAGTGGATAATTTCAAGGGGTACATTGTATCATACAATGGGCACATGGCCCTTCATGGGGACCCTGGGGCCTCCTCCTCATCTGTTATGACTCTTCTCCAGCCTCCAGCCCCTGCTGGCTCCACAGGTGGGCAGGAAGCCCTTCAAAGATGCCCATCAGAAGGTGGCTGCAATAAGATGGGCTGCTGTCTGCTTGCCACCAAGCTTTACCACCCTGGAAATCTCCAGCTGGCATTTTGTGTCCCCATGCTCACTCGCACTGCTTTTGTGCTCCTGGGGGGAAAGCACAGATCATCTGGGGACCATACGCCTGCTGACTTGCTCCCTTCTCCCAGCCGCAGCAGTGCCGTGGCAGAACCTCCATCCATCCTCGTCAGTCAGGGGCCTCTGAAAGTCTGCCTGTCAATATAATGCACGGCCTGTTGAGGGGAAGTGACATTTTGAATAGTGGACACTTTTCCGGGAGCATTCATCCTAGGTCAGCCTCATGATAAATAAATACATTTGGCGTTTGAAGTTGGCAGCCAGGCTATGATGGCCGACACACAGACACATACACACACCAGGGAGTCAGGATGTGAGAGGAGAGAGAGAGATGCAGATGTAGGGGAGAATTTGCGCCCTTCCTTCCTGGCACTCTAGGGAAAACAGGAAGCAGAGGAAGCCAGTTCCCTTTAATCCATGGACCACAAGAGTGTCCCCTCCAGTGCCTCACCTGGCCCCGTCCCCCCTCCCCAGCCCCAGTTCTGATCTTAATTACCCCTAACAGTGCCCTAAACAAAGTATTTATAAGGCTTTCTGCGTTTGTCTTCCCGTTCCTATTAATAAAGTCTGGGAATGTAGGGAAGAAATATGGGCGGGTGACAGGGTTTTTAATGGTGCCTCACCTTAAATGCATTT
The DNA here is from genome assembly GCF_000151885.1 of Dipodomys ordii. Taxonomy (NCBI): domain Eukaryota; kingdom Metazoa; phylum Chordata; class Mammalia; order Rodentia; family Heteromyidae; genus Dipodomys; species Dipodomys ordii. The sequence continues at coordinate 3,785,730 of NW_012267302.1, forward strand.
TAAAATATGTAAATCAATAAAAAAATTATTTGTAATAGCAGCCTAAGAGTGCTGGTTAGCCTGGCGCGGAGAGAAATGCATGCTACAAGCCCTATTATCATACATCCTGGGAGCTGTAGTTAGGATTAATCTGTCAAAGGGGATGGTTTAGTGTTGATGAATATGACATGTGACCATTAACGATGTTGATTTTATCTCCCGAGATTAGCATGATTTACTTCGGATGGATAATAATGTCATTTGCTTGATGCAGTAGATCTGTTTACGAGCTGATTAAATTGTAAGGCCTTGCCTCATTTCATGCTATTTGGTTTACAGCTTCATTACCACAATCACAAAAGCTGGGGAAATGTCCCACATTCCATGTCCATGTCACAATAAATCACTGCTTCACGTTGCCAGGGATGGATTTTAGCAGGTCTGCCCAGCATGGACCATTCTTGGCTTCCTACTCATCTGTGATCCAGAATACATAAAGGAGGAGGTGGGGGGAAACTTCAGGAACACTGTCATGAGGGGAGGGGCAGGAATCTACCTGGATCTTTTAATTGAGATTAAGGAAGTCCTTGAGTAATTATCTGTAACAAATTACCGTATTATTTAGACAGTGAAGTCACTGTTTTTGTAGCAGGAAGGATTACCATAAATACCCAGGAAAGTGACACTCAAGGACCATAGAGAAGCAATGGAGGCGCGAATGTCACTTTTACCATGTGATGCTTTGTTCCCAGGAAGGGGGCCATCAGGAGGTGAGGTGTGCAGGTGTGGCAGGGGGAGAGAAGGAGGAAATGCTTCACAGTAGATGGGAAGGGTGTGACTGATGTGGAGGGAATTGGGAATCACCTGGCCAGGGAGCTAAAATAGTGTGAGAACTACAGACCTGTCCACTTGGGCCAACTCTACACCCACCTGCCTGGTGAGATGAAAGGAGGGACCAAATGAGCTAGAAAAGATAGGGCTACGTGCTCTTGACAAGTGTAGAGGCTGAAGTGAATGTTCACATTTCCAGAATCTCCACAAGGGTGGTGTGTGTGTGTGTGTGTGTGTGTGTGTGTGTGTGTGTGTGTGTGCCAGAAGTGGGGCCTGTCCCTTAGCTTTTTCACTCAAGGTTGGCACTCTACCACTTGAGCCACAGCTCTACTTCTGGCTTTTCTTGGTGGTTAATTGGAGATAAGAATCTCATGGACTTTTCTGTCCTGGCTTGCTTCAAACCATGATCCTCGGATCTCAGCCTCCTGAGTAGCTAAGATTACAGGCATGAGGAGTGGCTCCTGCTCTTGCTGCTGTACTAATGCTCTTAGCCCATGATACGGAGGAGGAAGCTGAGGCTGGAAGGGGGTGTGTGTGCAAGTTCTCCATGTGATCTAGTGAGAGCTCTGGATGAGGGGCCCAGGTGACAGGATCCCCAAACTCTACACAGCACTGTCTGTCCCCTCTGCAGTCCCTGCTATGTGCTTCAAGGGGAGGAGGGCAGAGCCTGGAGGGCTTTGCTTCTTGCTCTGGAACTGAAGTCTGAGGCCCCAAACTGGCCCACCTGGGAAAGATTTGGGATTTTCAGTGACGGGGATCCGGTCTTGCCTGGGAACTTTACTTAGTAGAACATTTGCCATGAAAAACAGCAAGGCTATAAGACAACTTTACTTCCTCAAGTCTAAGCCTTTAGGACTAGAAAACAATCATTTCAAAGGGCAAAGGTGGCTTCTCTGTTCCTGGGGTCAGAACCTTGCCAGGCCATGCAGGTAAAGGGAGAAAAATGCAGACCTCTGAGATTCTACAGAACAAGCGATGCTATTCCAAAGTTCTGTGCAATTTCACCTCTGCATTTGCGATCTGGCTCTCAAGTATGTACAACCTTTGTCAGAACGCAGAACCCACCTGTGCCTCCTTACACTAGAGGCCACTATTGCCTTGCCTGCCCCCCCTCCTCCTTGCCCCCGCTTTTTTTTCTCTGTAAATTTCCCAGCCCCACTTGTAGCTAGGTGGGTCATGTGGCCAAGTTCTGGCCAATAAGATGTAAGTGGAAATATCATGGGCAACTTCTGGGTTCTTAAAGGAAAGGAAGAGTAGCTCTTCTTCCTGTTGGCTGGTGTGCAGATGTCATTGCTGTCACTCAAGCAGCTATCATGAACCATGTACTTTGATAATTCTATGGGTGAACCACACCCGTTGTGAACTGTCTCCAGATTTCACATCTCTCTCTGTGGTGAGAGAGAGACAGAGACAGAGACAGATAGACAGACAGAAACAGAGACAGAGATAGATTTGTATGTGTGTGTGCCAGTCTTGGGTTTGAACTCAGGGCCTGGGCACTGTCCCTGAGCATCTTTTTTTTTTTTGTCAGTCGTGGGGCTTGAACTCTGGGCTTGGATGCTGTCCCTCAGCTCTTCAGCTTAAGGTGAGTGCTCTACCGCTTGAGCCACAGTGGCACTTCCAGTTTTCTAGTGGTTTTTGGGAGATGAGTCTCACAGACTTTCCTGCTGAGGCTGGCTTTGAACCGTGATCCTCAGATCTCAACCTCCTGAGTAGCTAGGATTACAGGTGTGAGCCACCAGCCTCCCTGGGTGTCTTTTGCTCAAGTGCTAGAGTTCTACCACTTGAGCCACAGCTCCACTTTCAGAGACAAATTTTTTGTTTGTGTAGTCTATCCCTTACCATAGAATCTGATTCTAACAGGTACGTGTGTAATTCAGATGTGGACCCAAAATAGTGGCAGGTAACTTGACTCCCTAGCAGAGTGAAGGATCCTTTTTTTTTTTTTTAAATCCATCTAGATCTTGATCCTGTGACCTTTCCTTCTCCAACCCTGTGGTCTATGACTGCATGATCCCTCCCAAGCCCTGTTCAGCCCTCTGCCTTCTCAGTGACATCTGACTTGCTTCTCTCATACTACCTAATAGACTGTTCAAGATCCTCTTGTTTGAAGGTTCCACAGTGGCTGCAGCCCTCAGCTTGCACTTGAGATCAGGACATCCAGGTTTTTCCTGTGTTGGGTTGGAAGATCCGGGGCCCATGGTCCTTTTTATTTTTCAACCCAGGAGGAGGTTGGGTTTCCCCATGGGAGTCCCTGCAGTCTCTTTCTAAAAGATTCTTTCCCAGCCCAGTATATATCTCATAGCACCTTTACAGAGTGCCTACTGCCTGGGACTGGGCCAAGGCCAGAGTTCTCTGAGAAGGCTTTACCAAAAAACTCTGTCTAGGGGCTGGGAAGGTGGCTCAGTGGTAGAGTGCTTACCTTGCATGCATGAGGCCATGGGTTCGATTCCTCGGCATCACACAAACAGAAAAAGCTGGAACTGGCTCTGTGGCTCAAGTGGTAGAGCGCTAGCCTTGAGCTGAAGAGCTGAGGGACAGCATCCAGGCCCAGAGTTCAAGCCCCACAACCGACAAAGGAAAAAAACCCTTGATCTAAAGTGCTCCTCAGCCCAGGGTAGGCCATGGCTCTAGTCCTCTTCCCCTAATGTCCCTCCTCTCTGCCCCAGAAGCCTCCACTTTTGCTCTTTCTAGAATCTTCAGGTCTCCATGATCCCCCGGACAGAGGTCATCTGCCAAACCCTTTGTCTCTGGGGCTCAGATCCCAGCATTTTCTGAAGCTGTGGATCACCCAGTCCTGCTCTTCCCCAGGCAATCTTAGAGTCACTTTGTGCCTCTGTCGCCGTCTTCCAATCACTCGGTCACTCAGCTTCTTAGCCATTAATTGACCAGGCACTCACACACTCGGGCCCTTGGCCAGGTCTCAGCCTGTCATCCTGTCACTCTGCCATTTCCTCTGTCCTTCTGTTCACTCATTGGCCATTCATTGAACATCTACTCTGAGCCAGCCCTGTATTATGTGTTAAAGACTTGAAGGTGTCAGCCCTCTCCTCAGCCATGCCATCTATCCATAGGTGTCACTGACTGGTGGTCAATTGGGTGCTTAATTGCCCTACTGATAAATCAGCCTGTCAGCTATTTTGACAGGTGGAAGTCTCATGTCCTGCTGGGCAGTAATCCTTCTGTGAACTCTTGGGGTTTGTTGTCACCAGCCAGTTCTTCAAAGAGGTTTAGGAGATCCTAAAGATTCCAAAAGCAGGTTCCTTGAGCAGAAGCAGTTCAGGAGCCCTCTGGTTCTTTTGTACTCTCCCACCATATCTAGGACCCCATACATTCCCTGTGCCATACTACCACATATCTGAGTAGCACGCACTCAAAGGCGCAGGGCCACATGGACACAGCTCCTTGTCACATTCTTACTCCTACTCCCCACCCCAGAGGACCAAAGGCCAGGCCCTAGAAGGGACACAGCCCCTACAGCTCAGCATCCCATAATGCTTTGGCTGTGCAGTCATGTCACTTCCCCAAGTCCCACCTGATTGGTGGCACAGAGTCTGAGGAACTCTTAGTCCCAGCAGTGGAGCCATCCCTCTGAGCTGATTCTTTCCTTGGAGGCTTCTTGTCCTTATAGAATGTGGGAACTCCGGCCACATCCCTCTTCTCAGTCACCTAGGTCCCTCTCTGTCCCTCCAAGTTTGGTGTTTGTCCTCACACAGATGGCCAAAAGGGAAGCAAATACATTTGCGGAGCATGAGACCTCCAATCCTTAGTGCTGAGACTGCGCTCTCCTCTCGACCCTCCCAGATGGGCCCTCTTGGCCCTATCAGGGTAGAAGTCAGGCCCAGGGCTGAGCCAGGGACAGGAGAGAGAAATAGCCATCTTGGGAGTCCCAGAGGCTGGTCCAAGAAGTGAGCCAGGGGCTAGGAGCCTAGCAAAAGTGTTCTGCTACTGCTAGAGAAAAGGCAAGCAGGAGACAGGAAGAGAATCTAGCCTGGGTGGTTAGATTAACCCAGGGAACCCCTTTTCTGTCTGACTGGGGCCTTGTCCGGGATGGGAAGAGATTCTAGCCTCTATTCTGGTCTCTGTGACTAGAAACAATGACAGCATTTACTCATTTAAGTGTGATAAGGCAGAAATTCCTGGGGCAGCCGGGCGCTGGTGGCTCATGCCTGTAATCCTAGCTACTCAGGAGGCTGAGATCTGAGGTTCTCGGTTCAAAGCCAGCCCAGGCAGGAGAGACCGTGAGACTCCTATCTCCAATAAACCACCAGAAAACCGGAAGTGGCGCTGTAGCTCAAGTGGTAGAGCGCTCACCTTGAGCTGAAGAGCTGAGGGACAGCGCCCAGACCCAGAGTTCAAGCCCCACGACCGACCAAAAAAAAAGAAATTCCTGGGGCAGGAATCACTCACCTGAGCCTGGTTCACACCATGGCTGATGGCTGATGCCACTTTGGGCTAGGAGCTCATCTGGGGCTGTTAGTCGGAACACCCCAGTGGAATACCTGCAGCCCTAACCTGATGCAGGCATCAGAAACTCATTCCATGTAGACTCCACCTCTCTGTTAAAAATTTCCTCCTGCTATCCAGGTGTGGCTGACTTCCCTTCCCCCCAACAGTACAGCCAGCTTCGCCTTCTCCCTGGCACAAGGCCACCCAGCTGGCAAGTGTGTCTCACAGCCTCTCCTGCATGTGGATGTGACCCTGGGACAGTAAAGAGAGCAGCACATGGTATTCAGGCAAGGGAAAGGTTTATTTGTAGGTGCCCTCTGGTCAATTTGGAAGTCCACGCAGTAGGAATAAAAGGATTGAACCACAGCCAGGCCAGACTTCTGAAGGCCAGGGGCGGAAGAAGGATGTGGATGTGCCCTCAGGGAAGGGGGGGGAGGTGACTGCCTCCAAGTGTGTTGGTTACCTAGGTGACACAGGTACTGGGCGGAGACAACCGAGGAGAGGAATGAGTCTGCTCTAACTTCCCAGGGTGGACTTTACAAGTAACTTCCTTGTGTGAAAAAAATCCTGCTCATCCTAGGCTTCCTCCCTCTTCCTTCTTGTGGGCCCAAATTTGATCATGTGAATGAATGCAATGTACTGGGCACCAAGAAGGATGAGACAGGTGCCTGGGTCCCAAAATGATGTCTCACCAGCATGGGCCAAAGAGACCATCACCCGAGACAAGAGAAACTTGAGTCTGGTGTCAGTCACTGTATTTGGGGAGCTCTTTGTTATAGCACCAGGTAGTCCAGTGCCCTAGGCTACTTATCTGCCTCTCTGCAGCTCTGAGGTTCTGCTGTTCTGTCTCCAAGCCCAGTTCTTTCTACCTCCTCATTGCCGGCCCAGAACTGTCCTTGCTTTGCCTGTCCCGCAGCCTCTCCCTGCGACCGCTCTCGCCTTCTCTGCTCTCAATCACTGCATGTCTGAATTGGTCTTCACCTCCAGGTCTTCTTCTTTGTTCTCCCAAGACCTCTCATCGATCTTTATTGCCTTTCAAAGGGCAGAATAGCATCTTTCCTACCTCCACAAGTTTGATCTTGCTGGTTGCTTCTCCTGGAGTCCCTAGTTCTCCACTTTCTACCTGTCAAATAGCAACTCATCACCCAAGCCAGCTTGATGATTTTTCACTAGAATTCATCCAAGACTCACAGCTCCACCAGGGCTGTGGACTTGCCACGGCTGAGCAAGTTGTCTTCCCTCCTGTCTTAGAGGCTTCCTCCCCTGAGTTTTCCTGGGTCCGGGACAGCACAGCCAAGGACAGTCTGTTGGCTCTGTGTACAGAAATTGTAGAGCTATAGTGCCCAGGTTTTCTGGGAAGAGCTTGGGAGTGAGGCTGATCTGTCTTCACACCCCAGCCCTACCAGTTACTAGCTGTGTGGCTTCCACCGTGTTACTTAGCCTCCCTGAGCCTCTTTCTTTTTTGGGGGTCCGGTCGTGGGTCCTGAACTCTGGGCCTGGGCACTGTCCCTCAGCTCTTCAGCTCAAGGCTAGCGCTCTACCACTTGAGCCACAGCACCACTTCCGGTTTTCTTTTTCTTTTTAGCTTATGTGGTGCTGAGGAATCAAACCCAGGGCCTCAGGCATGCAAGGCAAGCGCTCTACCACTGAGCCACCTTCCCAGCCCCTGAGCCTCTTTCTTTTATCATGTTTGCCTTCTGGAGATCTTGTGGGATTAGAGAAGATAATGCATGACATGCATCTAGTACAAAGGGGCAATAATCAACTCAATCCAACTTCTCTATATTCAGAGACTATGGTGAGGGGATACCAGGGCAGGTGCCATGCTGGGCCTAGTGTATTGGAGTTCTTCCTATTGAATGGCATTTTTTTTTTTTTTGTCTATCATGGAGCTTAAACTCTGGCCTTTGGTGTTGTACCTGTGCTCTTCAGCTCAAGGCTAGTGTTGTACCACTTGAGCGACAGCGCCACTTCTGGTTTTCTGGTGGTTTATTGGAGATAAGAGTCTCACGGACTTTCCCACTCAGGCTGCTTTGAATTGTGATCCTCAGATCTCAGCCTCCTGAGTAGCTAGGATTACAGGCAAGCCACTGGTGCCCGGCTTTAAATGGCATATCTTTTTTCTTTCTTTTTTTTTTTTGGTTGGTTGTGGGGCTTGAACTCTGGGCCTGGGCATTGTCCCTCAGCTCTTCAGCTCAAGGCTAGTGTTCTAGCACTTGAGCCACAGTGCCATTTCTGGTTTTCTGGTGATTAATTGGAGATAAGAGTCTCACAGACTTTCCTGCCTGGGCTGGCTTTGAATCATGATCCTCAGATCTCAGCCTCCTGAGTAGCTAGGATAACAGGCATGATCCACCACCGCCTGGTGTAAATGGCATATCTTAATGCACAAAGATCAGAATGTGTCTGTCACCCTTACTTGGCCTCAGATGTACATCTTGTAGGACATTTCCAGATGGTGCAGGAGAGGGAGCAGAGCTGGGTTCTGGTGATTGGGAGTTGGGTTCAATCAGATCTAGCCAGCTGTTGTCAGTGGACAAGGGTCCAGTGCTAGGAGTAGGGAACAGGCAGGTAGAGGGCTTCTGTGCAGCCAAGATCTCTGCATATCAGTCGGGCTGACCATTAGTAGCCAGGATGCTCTGTTGGACAGGGTGGGCATCTATGTGGGTTCTCATTAACTCAGATTTGGGTGGCAGTTTGAGCTAGAATGGCTGGCTCTAGTGGTGAGTTGGTAGATGTTGAACAAATTACTCTTTGGAGTCTTTGGGGGAAGGGGAAGAGCTCATTTTGCAGCATTTCCCCATTGCTGTTGTGTAAATACTCTTAGCTTGATCACGCTGCCAACAAAACATCACCAGATGAAGCACTGGGAAGAGAGATGTAGAACTGGCACATGACAGCCAGCAAGATAGATCGCAGCACACTGCTGGGGGAGTAAGCAACATCTGTGTTGGTGGGGGGAAGGTAGATGTGTATGGGTCCCAGGTACAGAGGAGTAAAGGTGCTATGCAGGATGGAGAAACACAACATAATTAGTTCTGGAGTCTAATATCTTCTAGCAAATCCCAGGTTGGCCACTTCTGAGCTGTGTGACCTCCTATGCCTCAGTTTTCTATCCAAAAAATAAGACCCAAATTAGTACTGGCCTATAGTGGGACCATGGAAATATTATTTATTACAGTTACTTATGCTGAGCAGTCATAATGTCCCCTAGGTCATAATAACTTAAAGAGGAAAATCCAACACCAGTCAGGACAGACTTTTTATATTCAAAATTTGCATTTGCCTCAAGATTGAGTACTTTATTTATTCACTTATTTATTTACTTACTTATTTTTTATTTCTTTGAGCTTTTTTTTTTTTTTTCTCCTCGGGTCTGGTCGTGGGGCCTGAACTCTGGGCCTGGGCGCTGTCCCTCAGCTCTTCAGCTCAAGGCTAGCGCTCTACCACTTGAGCCATAGCTCTACTTAGGACTTTTTGGTGGTTAATTCGAAATATAAATCTCATGGACTTCTCTGCCCAGGCTGGCTTTGAACCATGATCCTCATAGTTCAGCCTCCTGAGTAGCTAGGATTACAGACACGAGCCACTGGTGCCTAGCTAGGTATATATCTTGAGCCTGGCCCAAGATGGAGGACTTTAGGCCTATATTACATGAACATCTTCTTCCCCTTGTTGTGTGTGTAGCCTTATCTCTGGGGAGAGGGGGTCATAGCTTTGACTGGAATCTCTCAGGAAGGCTGTGGTTTTTGCACCCTTCCCCCCCCACTCCCACCCAAAGGCTTAAGAACTACTGACACAGAGGGTGTGGAATTCCCATCCCTTCCTTGCCCCTGAGGGATCCTGGAGAAGACTGCAGGACTGTCAAGCATGAGCAACAAATGACCGTGACTCATAGAGACCAGCTGAGAACCGGAGAGATGTCTCCCTCTTCTTGACCTCCAAGGCTGGAGGATTCTTCCAGTAACTGGGCTACCCAAAGGCACACATTCCCCTCAGTCCCCTCTCTAGGGACCTATGGCCTCATTCCTACTTTCTCTTCAGTTTTCTAGTTCCCACAAATCTGTTCTTCTCCAGTGGATCACTGCTAGGCACAATTACAACCCAGATTGCTGTGATCCATGGTATTTGTCTTCTTCTGAGTTGTGCTTTTGTTTCTCTTAGTTTTTTTTTGTAGTTGTTCTATAATTATTTACTTAAAGCCAGTCAACCCAAAGTTGACTGAACTTAGTCTGCCTCTGTTCCAAGTGGGAGGCTGCCGTTCATTTTTATCAATACCATGGAAGAGGGTGGCAGACAGTTTCACAATGCTGCTCTCACTCTGTTGTTGTTGTTAGTATTATTATTATTTATTGATAGGGTTTGAACTCAGGGTGTAAGCTTAATAAGTTTGCTTACTCTACTGGTACTTAAACACTTGAATCATGCCTCCCCTCTGCTTTTTGCTAATTATTATGGAGATGTAGTCTAGCAAACTTTTCTGCCTAGGCTGGCCTCAAACTATGATCCTCCAGGCCTCCTGAGTAGGAAGGATTATAGATGTGAGCCATGGGTGACTGGAAATCAGCTTCCCCTCTGTCTCTGTCTTTCTCTGTGTTTCTCTGTCTGTGTCTGTCTGCCTCTCTCTTTCTCTCTTTGTGTTGGGTTTCACGATGTAGTTCAAGTTGAACTCAAATTTGTGATTCTTCTGTCTCAGGTTCCCAAGTCTTAGGATTACAGGCATGCACCACCCCACCCTCAGCAAATGCAATTTCTAACTAATGAGGTAAATTTACCTGACTTTTCTTTTTTTTTTTTGGGTCCGGTCGTGGGGCCTGAACTCTGGGCCTAGGCACTGTCCTTCAGCTCTTCAGCTCAAGGCTAGTGCTCTACCACTTGAGTCACAGCACCACTTCCGGGTTTTTTCTTTTTGCTTATGTGGTGCTGAGGAATCAAACCCAGGGCCTCAGGCATGCAAGGCAAGCGCTCTACCACTGAGCCAACTTCCCAGCCCAAAGAATTGGCATTGCTTTTTTTTTTCTTTTTGGCAGACTGGGGTTTGAATTCAGTGCCTTACACTTGCTAGGCAGCTGCTCTACCATTTGAGCTGGGGCCTCGTCCTGGCTTTTCTGAATCAAGTTTTGAATCAAGGCATTCTAAGTTCCGTCACAGCTATTGAAAGTTTTTTCTCCTCCTCCTTCAAATGCCTCCTGAGCCTTCAAATGCCTTCAAATCTGGCCTCTGTACTGACTTTCATCTTTTCCAATTGTCTTCTCCTTTTTTTTCCTCCCTCCTCCTCACATTTATTCAGGTATTTGTTGGTACCTGTGTTGGAGGCAGCAGTCCCTTCTCCCTAGGACCTGAGAGTCCAGACTTTCTGGACAATATAAAGATTATAGTGAGCCTGATGCTGGTGGTTCACACCTGTAATCCTAGCAATCCAAGATGCCAAAATCTGAGTATTGGTGTTTAAAGTCAGCTGGGGCAGGAAACTACATGAGATAATTGGAGATAGGAATCTCCAATTAACCACCAAAAAGCTATAAGTGGAGCTGTGACTCAAGTGGTAGAGCCTTGAGTGAAAAAGCCAAGGGAGGGCTGGGAAGGTGGCTCAGTGGTAGAGCGCATGCCTTG
>NW_012267302.1:3798890-3804186 GCF_000151885.1 Dipodomys ordii
TGAAGGAAAAAGCGAAGGGACAGTACCCAGGCCCTGTGTTGAAGCTCTAGTGTACACACACACACACACACACACACACACACACACACACAGACAGACAGACACACACACACACACACTAAAATCTCAGTGGGGGACAGCCAAGGTAAGAATCCTGCTTATTCTCTGCCACTCACTTGCTGGTGTCTTTCCCCCATGAACCCTTGGGTTTCTTATCTTAAAAAATAGGGCAGAGACACAAATAACTGCATGGAATGGATGGAAATTTAATGGAATGACACAGGATAATATGGGCTGAACATGGTCCATAAGAGATGGTATAAGCAGGACATCCAGGGCTTTGCAGTCATTCTGAGCCCAACCTGGCCATTGGCCCATATGGCGGAGGAGCCAATATGTGCTGCGGAGTCCCAGCATGGCCTGGCAGGAAACAGTCCCCACCTTCTGGACACCTTTAATGAGATCTGCAAAGCACTGGAGGGGTGGGGGGATCTCATCACTTAGAGGAGTGTTTTCACCTGCCTTTCCTCAAGGCCTTTCCCATATCCACCACCTCTCATTCTCTTACTGCATGCGAGTTCAGTGTGCACCACACACAGGGGGCCTGCTAGAGTCTGAGCAGGCAGATGCCTGCACGGATGCAGCCACAAGTGCATAGTGCCGTCATAAGCATCTGCATCTGTGTTGGTTGTGCTCATCCGGAGGGTTGCAGGCCTGGGACGGATTTCATTACTGCATCTGTCTGTGGCTACAGATGAGGCACACATTCCTTATTGGCATTTACTTTGAGTTACTTAGCACAAGGACACGGGGGTCACCAACGGAGGGACAGGGGTGGGGGTGGGAGAGAGTAGGGATGAATGGAGAAGAACGCCTGGGGCTTTCTCCCGCTTGTCCGGACATTTGCCTTCCAGGACGGTGGCCTCAGTTTCTCCATCAGGGTGAAAGGACAGTAGAGGGAAGTACAGAAGCGCTGGAAGTCATCAGTGAACGGAATACACGAGTGCGTGGGGAGCCTTCGGATGGTGGTGGGCTCTGTGATTCCTGGGACCATTCTTTTGCGGTAAGGAAAGAGAGCCAGGGAAAGCAAGGGCAGAGCTGAATGGGTGGAGAAGCAGAGGAGGTGGCCAGCAGCAGGAAAGGAGTCACAAGCGACACAACGGGGACTCCTAGACACCGCCTCCAAAGCCACCCAAAGCTGGAGATGGCTCCGGGGTTTTAGGGTGACCATCTAGCCTGCAGGCCCGCGCTCCAGCCACAGGATTCCCGCTCTCCGTCCCCCGCTTCGCCGGGCTCCACAGCGCCGCCTGGCGGACGCGCACTGGGCTCCGGCTTCCTCCGCCCGCGGCGGTGCTGGGGCTCGCCGAGCGTTCGGGAGGATGCCAGAGAGAGCGAGCTGGAGGAGAGGGGGTGCTGGGGCAGGCTGCGGGGAGTGCCCTTGCCCCCCATCCCAAAGGGTCTAACGAAGCACACACTAGCACTCCCTTTCCACTCATTCCGTGCCTAGGGTAACTTGGCTCCGTGCAGCACGTCGGGAAAGCTTTTCCGTCTCAACCCCTGGCCCCCGAGGCTCTGGAATTCTGCTTCCTCGGCAAGAGCGGCTCCCCGTTAAAAAACAAAATCCGAGAAGAGCTTTTGAGCTTCAGGTTTTACTAATAGCGAAGGGGCGTGAGGGCACGAATGTCCCCGGTTGTCTCTGGAGGTCCCAGGCCTGGATCTTCGCGTGAGAGAACGTCTAGGTTCTTCCCTGCTGAAGCAGAACCTGGCAGGCCCGACCGACGTGGCGGCCCAGGACCCCCCCACTCCCCCCCCGTCCAGGGAAGGACTCAAGGCAAAGGCAGGCGACGTTTGTGGGGCTCAGTGGTCAGGCTCAGGTGGCCCGCGCTGGGCACTGGGTGCGCTGCGGCCTGGACAATGGCGTAGGGGAATCTCCGGTCACCTTCGCACCGGGGTGGTGTGTGGGGGGGGGGGGTTGGTCGGGGAGTCTGGACCACCGCCCGGTGGTTCGGAGGTCTCCCCAGACGCCCCAGGACTGCCTCTCCTCTCCATCAGTGTGGGAGCCGAGTTGCGGCCTCCCGGACAGGATCAGGGTCCTCGGCTCCCGCTCGCGGGTCGCGCGCACGGGGGGGGGGGCTGTCCCTTCTCGGGGAGCAGGGACAAGGCCCGGCCCGTCTTCACCAAGACAGCTGCGGGGGGTGCGGCCTGGGAGCTTCCCGCAGCGTCCCGGAGGTCGCCGGGGGTTGCTGTGCGTGCAAGCCGGGAAAAGGCCCCGCCGCCGGGAGGCCGCCGCCGGGAGGAGGGTGGGGAAATCTCCAAAGTCACCCACCCCGGTGCAAATGGCGGAGAAGGCCGGGCGGCTGTCTAAGGCCGAGGCCCAGAGGGATTCTAGAAGCAACTAGGGGAACCGCGGACCGAGGGCAGCCTAAGACTCCGGGAACCCAGAACGGTCTGATTGCAGGAGGGACGTCTGGGGCTGAGCCTCAGCGCCGCGCGGCGTCACCCCGGGGTCCCACGAAAGGGCGCCCGTGGGCCCGGAGCTCCCCAGCCAGCCCGGGTCCAGGCCTGCAGTGCCCGAGAGCGGCTGGATCGCCGACCCCCGTCCCCACCCGAAAGCGATCAGAACATTTCCTCCCAAGTTCGGGGAAAGGGATCGGCGCGCGCCGCGGGGACCCGCGCGGGGACCCAGGCTCCCGCCGCGCCGTAGCCGAGCGGAGCTTGGAAATCAGAACCGGCCGTCGACGTCCAAAGTCCACCGGATCGCCCCAGCCTGGGGGCCCGGGGGGGGGCAGAGGCGCCGCCGGGAGCCTCGCGGGGCCGGCTTTGAAGGGGGCGAGGGGTCCTTCGCCCCAGCGCACCCTCCTGCGCATACTGGGGTAGATCGCCGGCTGCGCGGCGATCGGGCCCGGAGGGGGGGGAAACCAGCCGCGGCGCCGCCCTGCCACGCGGGTCTCCACGCGGACGAGAGCGGGAGAAGGAGCCGGGTGCGGGTGCGGGGTGGGGGTGGTGTTTGGCTAGCGCTGGGCTGCCCTAAGAAAAGCAGAGCGAACTCACTTTGCTCTCAAGGGACTAGAGAATTCCTCGCACTCTTCCACGCCGGGGAAACAGGTTGCCCCCGCACCCCCTTGTCCCCCCCCCCTCACTGTCTCCGGATGGCCGCCCCCGGCCGAGGGACGGCGAGCGACCGCACGTCCCCGCGGGCCTTGGCCCGGCCCGGCGAGTCCCGGCCTGCTGCGCTCTCGACACAAAACGAAACCCAAACTCCCCCCCAAAATCTCAAGTAGGGAATTGAACAAAAAGCAAAAACAAAACAAAACAAAAAAGCCTCCCCCGCCCCACTCCTTTCACTTTTCACGAAGCAGCTGCCGGGGGAAGATTGAGATGGAAACGAAATGAGCCACAGCTAAGGACACTATCTTCCCAAATTGTGAAATTCCCTCTTGAAAAATATTTTCCCTCCACGCCAACCCCGAGGTTGGGCGGGCTCTTCCGAAGCCGGCGCCTCTTCCAGAAAATCACAACAAAGCAAAGGGGAAATCGGCCACCGTCCTGGAAAGAAGCGAAGCAGTGGAGGCCCCGGAACCCACAGCGGCCACAAACAGCCCTGCTCGTCTTTAATTAAAAGAAAAAAATAAAAAATAAATAAAAAAGGATGAATAAGAAGTAAAACCTTTTAATACATCAAATATACGGAATTTTAATCTTTAAAGAGATACATTGTCTATTATTTTAGTACATGACGTAAACCTTGCCCCCTTCTCGGCGGGTGGGCTTAAAAATTAAAAATAGTTAAGTGTTCCTTTTAAAGAACAAAATAAGGCAAATGAGGTTTGGAATAGAATTGTTTTTCCTTTTTTTTGTTGTTTTCTTCCAGAATACATACAAAAAAATACCCATTCTCTTTTGATGGTATACACCTTAAAAATAATTGCAATTTGAAATCAGAGCTGACAAATTGTGACTTGTTTTGTTTCACTTTTTCATTTTTTTGTAACAAACATGCATGTAAATTGGTGTTTCAATCAGACATTAAATAAGAACGTACGATACAATCATAGCAATTTTAAAGTAACATTAAAGAGAAGACCTCTAGTTCTGTGGCGGTTTTGTTTTTATTTATAATCTACAAGGGATGGGAGGGTTTGCTTTCCACATTATCACCCTCAAGTTTAAATGTGTGTGTGTGTGTGTGTGTGTGTTTCCTTTTTCCCTCCTCCTTTTTAACCTACGGAGCTCAAACTAAATAATGCACTTTTGAACCACGGGTCCGCTTGGAGCTAACATAAATAAATTACCAGTGTCCACCAATGAAGTTCTCAGATGTACACTTTCTCAATTATTTTTTTTCCTTCTTTTTCTATAAAAAGTCAAATGATATTTTTTTCCAACTTTTATAAAGTTTGGGTGGGGAGGTGAGAGATGAGGAAAGGGAAATTTCCCACCGGGTCTCGATCACCACTGTTGTGGGGTAGATAGATACGAGGATATACTTGTTTCCTTCGGTGGCCCGGGTCTTCCCCCACGCGCAAGGGTATCAGCGGCCTTGGCCGTGGCTCCCGCCCTTCCCTCGGCTCCTCCCCTCCCCCCAGCTCCTTCCTCTCCCCGGCTAGCCCTCCCCACCACCCTCACTGATAACCCAGCGCCGAGGCGGTGGTCAGTCTCTGTCCGTAGAGGGCGTAGGGGGAGTAGTAGGGTCCGGTGGCGGCGGGCACCGGCACGGGGGCGCCGGGCGTGGGGAGCGGGCTCTTGGAGTAGGGGTGGTAGCGGCTGCTGAGTCCCAGCGCGTGGTGGGGGCTGCGCAGCGCCAGCGTCCCTGGGCTGCCGGGTGCGCCGGACGTGGGGATGTGCATGTGGCAAGCCATGGCTGCGGCGGCCGCGCTAGCCAGAGACGACGAGCTGGGGTAGCCCGAGAGCAGTTTGTCTGTTCCAGGGAAGGCCGTATGGGTCCGCAAGTGGCTCAGCAGCTCTTCGGACGTGGCGAAGCGCTTGTCGCACGGCCCGTTGGCCGACACCCAGTTGCAGATGTGCGGGAGCGGGTCGTTGGGGAGCATGAAGCCGTAGGGATAGAGGGGGTGGCCGGCCAGCGAGGGCGGGGTGGCCCCCGCCGCGGCGGCTGCCGTCAGCGAGGAGTGCACTCCGTGCAGCGGGTGCGTGGGGTACACCAGCGGGTATCCGGACTTGAGCGCGGCGGCCGCGGCGGCCGGATCGTGGGCGCACGACGCGCTGGCGGCCGCCGCCCCGGCCAGGTGGCTGGCGCAGTGGTAGCTGAGGCAGTACGGGTCCCGGCACAAACTGGCGG
>NW_012267302.1:3805954-3836211 GCF_000151885.1 Dipodomys ordii
CCCCGGATCCCAAGAGAAAGAAACCCCTGAAGGAGGCAGCCAAAGTGGTCCCAGCTTGACCCTGGGAGAGAGTCCTTACCTCAATGGGACTGACGGGCGTGGAAGGCAGGGGTTGCAGGTATTCGGGGTGCAAAATGTGGCCAGTCCGTGCCGTCAGCATCTTCAGCACCTTGATGGGCAGGCGGTTGGCCTGGCGTAGAGGGTCAGAGGGGGGCACGGCGTGCACAAAAGGCTTGGTGCTGCCGGCCGGGGACGAGCCTGGGCCGGGACCGGAGCTATTTCCAGAGATCGCGCTGGTCCAGGCAGGGTCTGCGCCGCCGCCGCCGCCGCCGCCGCCGCTGTGCTTACTGCTTCTTAGGGCAGAAAGCGAGGGCGCTGTGCTCATGACCCACCCGCGCGCATGGGAGCAGCGGGGGGCGGGCTCCGGGAGGCGCGGGGCGGGCTCGGGGCTGCGCGCTCGCCCGGGGAGTTGGAGCCGCAGCGGGAGGAGGAGGAGGAAGAGGAGGAGAAGGAAGAGGAGGAGGAGCTGGCGCGGCGGCCACGGGTGTCCAGCGCGCCTTCTTGGCGCCGGGAGCCAGAAGCGAGTAATCCTGGATGGCCCGCAGTTGGAGCCGTGGCCGGGCCGAAGGAGCCGGATGGACTGCAGGGGTGCCGGGCGGCGGCTCGCGGTGTCCGCCTGGGGCTGCGCCCCTGCGTTGCGCTCCGGCCGCCCCCGAGCCGGCGCTGCGCTCTACGATGTGAGCCTCTGCCTGTCCAGCCGGGGCTCTGGCGAGGAAACTCACTTCAAAAGCAGCTGCACCGAGGGGGAGATTAAAGCCTTTGCCGCCTTCCAATCAAATGGGAGCCCGAGGTGATTGGAGGGTCAAGGGGATGTGACGCGTCCCGCGCCGCCGCCGCCGCCGCCGCCGCCGCCGCCGCCGCCAGGACTCTCAGAGCTGGTTTTAATGGGCCAGATCCCTCTTCGCCGCCGCCCCCCGCAACCCTGACGGGTCCCCTCCCCTCGATTTCGCTCGGTGGACAAGATGGACATTTATTCTACGTTTGCCATCTACCGCCTTCCTCTTTTTTTCCCCCTCTCCTCGTTGTTCCTCTTTCTCCTAGCTTGAAAACTGAAACCTTTGGCGGGTGCGGGGGGGGGGAATGGGGTGGGGAGGGGGTGTGTTCGGGACAGATTTCCGGGGTATCCAGAAGGAAGGGGCGGGAGCGAGGATACCAGCAGGGCTGTCAACTTCAGGGGTTGCCCAAGGGTCGCTCGCATATCAAGTGTTCTTTTCAGTGATTGAGATCCCGCCCTGGCGCGGCCACCGGCGTTAGGGAAAGGTGGAGTGCGGGTATTCGAGGAAGTCCACCCGCACGCACGCCCGCCCGCTCTGATTTCCTGAGATTTCCACGGTGGAGAAACCAGAAGCTAGAAGCTAGGAGGGCCGCGGGTGGCGGCTCGACTCGGCGACGTGTGCCGGGCTCTCCGCCCTTCCTAGCCACGTGACGTTCCGGGATGCGCAGATTGGGGCTCCAGCGGGGGTCACATGTTTCCTCTGTTTCACACTCCTGCCCCCCTCCCATTCTTACTCTCCCCAGCCGCCTTCTCTTTTTCTCTCCCCCTCGTTCTTCGGGCATCTCCACCCCTCCATCAATTGTCAATGTGCCTCGACCGCAATCAATCAGTTATTTGTCAGCTCTTGTCAATCCACCCATGATTTATGTCAGCTTTTGTTGCTGATTACAAGGCGGGTGCGACTTGTAGGGAAAAAGAGAGAGGGAGAGAGAGAGACAGAGGAAGGAACCAGAGAAGGGGGAAAGAGGAGCAGCCTCTTGGGATGGAGAGGGGCACTAAAGAAAAAAAAAAAGAATGAAAAGGGGGTTGGGGAGACGCTCAGCGTCGGGAAAAGGAACCGCGAGAGTGAAGTGCGCAGGTGCGCCCGGGGCGCTGACCGGGGCCCAGGCCTGGCATCCGCGCCTCCTTTCTTGGTACTGGAGAGACAGCTATACCCTCTAAACTGGGAACTTGGTCGGCTGGGACCTCAGGGTTTGGGGCCATCGGGGTACCTCGAGACCGGAGGTGGTGGTGGTGGTGGTGGCTGCGAGGTCTAATGGAGAATTCCCACTTCCTTACAACAATCCCCTTAGGGTCCGGTAGCCAGCAGATGTCAGGAGCCTGCCGTCCTCTTTAGTGCCCCGACCCCCAAGACTTCTTCCTAAGAGCCCCTACCTCTAAGGTAAACTGAGTCCTGATGGGATAACTCCCTTCGAGGCTTTTCTTCTCACCCCACCCCATCACAGGGCTGAAAGGCTGCGGAGAAGAGGCCTGAAGGTGGGTGTGCGGGAGAAACGTTTTCAGGCTCTCCCTCCTCCTCCCTAGCCCTTCACTGCCCTCTGAGCGCTAACCCAAAGCCTGAGGAGTCCGGGTTACTTGGGGCTGCTCGCTCGGATTTTAACCGAGCGCCAAGCTAGGACCAGGCTGCGCCGGGAGAGGAGAGCGAAGGCGCGAGCGAGGGAGGGGCGCCTGCCGGTGGGAACGCGGGTTCTCGTTGGGAAGCGGAGCGGGACTGCCGCGTTCCGCTGGGTCTGCACCGTCACCGGGGCTGTTCCGAGAGGGGAGGCGCTGTGCGTGCGACCGGGTACGGGGTCGGGGCGCACACAGTATATGCCTACGTTTGCGCCGCGGTGTGACTTCCCGGGGACCGGACTGAGGGTCACCTCCAGAAACTGGTAGAAACTAGCTGGGGGAGAGAAGGGGGGTTAGCGGAGGACACACCCCCTCCTTGGAAGGACTTGGAAGACTTTGGATCTCCCCTCCCCCCACTTTTCCGCCCGGCTCTTCTTTTGTTGTCAAGTCTTTTTGATAAATGGTGGGGCTGGAAGCCCGGAGCCCGTCTGTGCCCGCTCTGAGGTGCAGGGAGGGGGGGCAAGCCTTGGAGGCCGGGTTCCTACCCGCACCTGGGAGCTAAACTGCGCGGTGTGTATACGGGTCCGGTTTGGGACCGGTTCTGCGAGTGCTCACTCTTTTCCTCTAACCAGCCCACTCGCCTCCTTTTGGTCTCTCTGTCTCCCCACTCCGCATGGGTACCAAGAACTTTGTGGGGTGAGTTTTAGAATTTTCTCTTAGGCATTATTTTTCTGCGTTTTAATTTTACTCTCTCCTCCCCCTTTTAGGTTTGTAAACTTTATGAGATGGTAATTTGATTAAAGCTATTTTGGACAGCCGAGAAGAGGGGCAAGTGAGGTGGTTGGTGTGTGTTTGGGGCCGCTGTTTGTGTGTGTAAGAATACACCTACATTCAAGAGGGTGTGTAGTGTCTCTGTGCGACACAGAGAAAGGTAAGTCGGTGAGGCAGAGCGTGGTCAGATAACAGGTAAGGTTATGAAGTTTTTCTGAGTGATCTTTGGAGAGTGGGTCCCGGGTGCCAATTTCTGGGGATGGCAATCCTAAATTGTCCCTGCAGGGCAGCGTTTTTGAAGCCGCTTTTATCCTTCGGATGTTGGTGTCTGCTTGTGTCACAGAACGCATGGCTGTCTAGGTGTCCATTTGGACCGGCTGCAGCGCTCCCAGCTTGGCGAGCTGGCCTTTGGGCAGCGTGTCTCTAGGATAGGCCTGGGGTTGGGATCAGAGCTGGGAGGGGGGACGGGGGGCGCGAGGCTGCCGGCTCTGGTATCCTTTCCAACCTTCTAGACAGGTCTTTTGGTGCTGTTCCCTCCCCCCTCCCCCGGTCCTCTAATGGCAGTGGCTTTCTCCTTTGGCCTGGCAGTTCAGGGGATGCCCCCTCCCAAAGGGTCCAAAGCTTGAGGGAGCCAGGGAGTAAGTCCTGCACCTCTAGAAGTGGCTGCACACACTCGCCGGTCTATGCTGTGCTAACTAGGCGCAGGTCCTGGGCTGCACGCGATCGCTACGCTCAAAACCCAACTCCCGAAGGTCCGAGCGCACGGGGGCGCCTGGGGACCTGCGTGCCCCGAGCGTTTGGGAGGTGACAGCGGTCGAGCCTGCGCACCTCAGGCGGGAGGCCAAATCTCCCCCAAGGCCGAGGGGGCTCCGGAGGTGGGGGGGGTTATTAATTACTCCGCACTAGGCCTAATGCTTTCAACCTCCAACAGCGGTCAGTGTGGATGTCCTGCGGATTTTATTTACACACAATGGAAATGATTTGTTTTCTCTTTAAAAAAAGGAGTGGGCACGGCAGACATTCGAGGAGGGGATGGGGGGCAGGAGAAGGAAAGGGGAGAGCGAGAGAGAGAGAGAGCCAAGGAAAAAAGTTTGAAAATGCCTTGAACTATTCACTGTCGAGATGGCTAATCAGTATTGAGGCCGGAGGGCAGGCGGGCCGCCTTTCACCGCCGCTTCCCTTTCATCTTGGGCTCGGTGGAGGCGCTCAATTAAAAGCCTATCAGTTTGTAAGTAAATCAACGCCTATCAGAGTTGTCACATCAAACAAAACGATTATTATTGCAGCCCGCCTCCCCTATTAATCTCCCTCGAAGATAATCCGCCTGACAGGTCAAGCCCGGCGAGCTGGAAAGCCTGGCCCAGAGCACCCAAACAGTCCCGGAGTGGCGCCCGCCCCTAGGGGCCTCCCCATCCTTTATCCGATTCCTCCTTGTTGTCTCCGTGGAGGGGTGAGAGAAAGTGTGGTGAGGCCGCAGGACCCAGGCCCACACGACCCACTGAGAAATAGGGCCCAGACTCCAGGACAGCCTCCTGTGAGGGCTTCGTGGCTTCTCGGGATCTTGCAGGACCCAAGACCTGCCTTGGGGCCTTGGGGCCTTGGGGCCTCCCTATGGCCTATGTCCTTCTTGGCTCCCCTCTTCGAACTCTCCATTTCACTTCTTCACCCTTTCTTCCCTTTATTTCCACTGCAGCATCTTTCTGGATTCTGTAACCCTGTTTTCATTTTCCCTTCCTTTCCCCTTTTCCTACTTGTTCGAAATCATTTCCTATTTTCTCTCCCTCCTCTTGGTATAACCATCCGAACCACTTCATGTGGAGACACACTGTTAGCAGCAGGGCATTCTCTGGGTCCAGGTTGTTGCTGCCGGTGCAGACTAGCCTCAGGAGTGAGTACCCAGGATTTAATGACCAAGTGCTCTTTAACTTCTACCCCCCAAGCAGGGTGCTTAGAAGCACTGTGACAGTGTAAGGGTTAAGTGCCTTTGGGGATAGGAAGGGGGAGATGGAGTTCAAGTCAGTTAGATGAGTGGATAGTGGCAAGCGCCCTGCTCTGGAATTAATATTTGGTCTTGGAATTTCACAGTTTGAATGTTGCCAGCGTCATCATCGGTGTTGCCTAGGCTTTGCAAATATATGGAGGAGACCCAAAAGGCACTGGGATTTCAGCACTTAGTATGTGAAAGGGTGCCTAGTATTTCAAAGTAAATATATCCAGACAACTGCTTCCAAGGCTTTATTTGGTGCCCTGACAGCTGGGTGGAGTCTGGCTTCTGGACTAGAGCAAAAATCATGGCTTCTTCCCGGTGGCCTCTGGCTTGGCGCTTTGGTAAGTGTTAGAAATCAAGTGAGACCCGCCCTTTTCTTTTGAGCTCTTCTTTCAAATGCATAGGCCCAAGGCCAGATGAAGCCAGGATTGAGGAGTAAAGTGTCTGAGAAGAAAGGAGTGCTCTTGGGACCCCAGGTCCTGCCACCTAAAACGCCAGGTTCAGTGTCCACAGCTCTGTCTCCGAACAAACATCTGAGAGAACACCAAAGGTATTGGCTACTGCATTGAACATTCAGGCCTCACCTTGCCGCAGCGACTACTACAGGGTCCCGGAATACCCCATTCTGTGTAGAGTGTACCTCAGCTTGCTACATGCTTGAGATTCTGAGGAGGTGCCCCGGCAGACTCCCACCCAACACCTCTGTTTTTTCTTACATTCTGAGTAAGAGTATTTATTTCCAAACCCACAAATATTGCATTGATGCTCAGTTATCTGCCTGCCTGCTTTTCTTAAATGTCTTTTTCCATGGGTGTCAAGCTGAAGACATTTCAAGAGAAGTAGGCACCGCCACCCCCAACTCCAGCTATAAGAAATAGCCATGGTGTGGTTGCTTGAACATAGGTTCTATGTTGGGCCCAGCATGAGAACTAAATAAGGGCTCTAAAAAGACACTTGCTCTAGAAAATATCCAACCTAATTATATGCATATGCATCTAGAAATTAAAAAAATTATATCCTTGTACAGATCTAGATATTCAGATGTGTTGTTACATGCCCTTGAAGCCAGAGCCGTTCAGTGGTACACACTGGACAATTGAGCTGTTTGTATAATTTCTGTCTTCCTTGCACTTACACACGAATCTCGATATAGTAAATTCAGCCTTGTCATTTTTAGAATAGGCAGGATTTCTCTGGCTGTCGTTTGGGCATTTATCCGAGTAAATCCAACTCGAGTGCATCTAGCAGGAAATGGCTCCTGGCTGGAATATACTTTAGAGTCATCCGCCCATGGGGAGGAGGAACAAGTTGCCTCTGTTCATGGGTGGTGGTGGGTCCAGCCTCCAAATGGGCTAGACAAGCAGCTGGTCCACTTAAGTGGACCAGCTTCCCGCTGCCCAGCGGTGTCCAGCAGCACCCTGTTTCTGCTATCTTCTTATTGAACTTGCTGGCCCGAGTCCGCCCTCAGCGAAAACTGAAAGCAAATTCCGCAGCAGACATAGCCCAGACTTTCTTAGACACAAATATACATCAGATTTCGTGGCCACCAAAATCTGGGAGAACAAATCATTGTAGGGTCAGGCAGGGACCTGAAGGGCATTGGTGGCCTAGTCAGGACTGAGGCAAAACACTAGGGAAGGTACCTTCCTTTTCTTATTTCTCTCCAACTCTTTGGTCCCTGAGCGTAAGCAATTTTCTAACTGCTGCAAACACACCCGGCCTGGGTTTGTACACACCCCACTAGTGGCTAGAGTAGAGGCCGGCTTTGTAACAGTT
This sequence comes from Dipodomys ordii, assembly GCF_000151885.1. Taxonomy (NCBI): domain Eukaryota; kingdom Metazoa; phylum Chordata; class Mammalia; order Rodentia; family Heteromyidae; genus Dipodomys; species Dipodomys ordii. The sequence goes on from NW_012267302.1 coordinate 3,812,875, forward strand.
GTAGAAAGCTTGGGCCAGAAGCGTCCACTCTGTGGGGCTTCATAAAGTTTGGGACCAGTTTGCCTTCCTTGGGGAGGAATGATCAAGGAATCAGGCAGAGCTCTCTGGCTCAATTAATTCTCCGTTCTCACCCCGACTTAGCGATTGAATAACCTCAGGCGGCCAGAGCCGAAAACTTCCCGGCTCAGTGTGGCGATCTGATCCGAGGCCTGGATGCAAAGATGGCCCTCTAGGCCATCCCTGGGCCCGCTGGGCCACAGCCCAACTTGCTTGCTCCTGAGGTGGACCTGTGCGGTTCGCACTACCACTTGGCTGTTCAGGGTCCCAAGGCTGATCCCCAACTCTAGGCAGTGGGCGCCTCTCCAGGAGCTGCGGATTTTTTCGGGGGTGGGGGGGACGCTCAATAAGGCCGCAAAGTACGCGCACGGATTCGCGCAGGGCGACTGGCGGTCTCTCCGCAGGGCCTGTCGCTGGGCCGGCCGAGGCGGGTGAGTGATGAGGGCAGAGAAGGGCGCCCATAAATCGCGGGTGTCAGGGCGAAAAACTCTCTTTATTGTCTGCGTGATGGATGGGCCCGGGGACGAGACACCAAATACTTCGTATCGCCTTTAAATGGGAACACATTTTCCGCGGCCATAATTCATGTTTTTTAAATAGAAAGTTTGAAATGTTGCCTATATTTCACCGGCCCTGACATATTTATGAATCGCTCCCTGCATGCAAATATCATTATTTAAAGCGCCGGGGAGAGCGCGGGGGAGGGGAGGAGGCGCGGCCCCTGGGGCGCGGGGGTGGGTGGTGAACCGGGGAAATATAGGTGGAGGGGGGAGGCCATCTCCCCAAAGGGCAGATGGTTGGGCTCGCGGAAAAGCCGTATCTGGAAGCCGAGCACGCCCTGGGGCTTCTCTTTCCGCCGGTCGGCGCTCGGCCGCCGGGGGAAGTTTGCGCTGTGTTGGAACGAAGGCGCGCGTACGTCTCCTAAGCCGGGACCAGGAGATATTTTGTGTCTCTCTCCAGGGCCCGAATCCAAGCTGAAGCATTTTTTTTCTAAGAAAGAAGTAAGAATTAAAAAAAAAAGAATTTAACAAACGCAATAACAATCCAAAGTGTTTTGTGTTCTTCGCCACTACATCGATTTTTTATTGATTTTCATTCTGCAAACCCTGGAATTGTGCGCACCCAGGCGGGGCGGCTGTCAGAACCCAGTCACCGCGCGCAGTGGGTGGGGGACAAGCCTTGGGGATCTCGGCCCACATCTGCGTCCCGCATCCAACCAGCTCGCCACCTCCCAGGCATAACCGAGACTGCGCAAGACGCGGGGACACAACTGACGCGGCCGCCAGCTCCAGGGCCTCAGTCCCGCCCCTTCTTTCTCTAAGGTGCTTCGCAGGACTTCCAGGGTCCGTACCAGCCCTCTCCGATCCTGTCAATACGGTCGCTCTGTAAAAAAGCCGGGACACGTGCCGTCCGCCTCACCGCAAGCAGTGTTGCCCGGGAGGCGCCCACACCTGCGCCTTACTTGCTGAGACTTTACCTGTGCGGTCCCCAGTGACGCCGGCCGCCGCACGGATAACCCAGAAAGGGGGAGGAGGGCGGGAGATCAGCAAGATGCACAGACCCTGGGACCTTCCCTACGGACCCGGTACTGGGGCCCCGGCCCAACCAGCTCCGGGAACTGAATTGTACGGACAGAGCGCTCAGGCGGGGACCGGGGAACCAGCCTTCTCTAAGAAGGGCGGGCACAGCAGTACTTCCGCTGGGGGTGGGACTGCGGGCTGACGCGAAGGTCCCGCCCCTCCGCAAAGCCCGCCCCGCCTCTGTTCTCCAGGCTCCGCCCCGGCGCCCAGGCGACAGGGTCTGAAAGCCTCTGCTCCAGGCCCTGAGTTAGCCCGGATTGATTCGCAGGAGTAGGAGAGCCTTATTATTTAAAGCACAGCAGAACCTACACGCTGGCAACCCAGGCCCAAACTCGCAAGTAAGATTTGTTCAAACTTTGGTCATTTGGTGTTTGAGACTTGCCTGATTTAGAGGCTCTCAAACTTTCTCTGTGTTCCATTTGGCAGACAGGAATAAAATCCTTCTCTACAGGATCCTGAACTTGCCTTTCAGGAGTAGCAAAACACAAAGCTAGTACTCTGATTGTTTTGTGCCAGGTCCCTTCAAGATCTTTGTATTAATTATGTCCTCAAAGCAACTCTGAGCAGGGTGCCAGCAGCTGAGACATATAGTCTTAACTACTCAGAAGGTTGAGATCTGAAGATCGAGGTTCCAAGTCAGCTGGGGCACACAAATCCAAGAGACACTTATCTCCAATTAAACACAAAAAGCCAGAAGTGGAGGTGTGGCTCAAATAGTAGAGCACCAGCCTTGAGCAGAAAAGCTAAGGGACAAAGCCCAGGCCCTGAGTTCAAGCTCTACTACCAGAAAGAAACAACAAAAAAAAAGCAAGAGCTGTCTGATACAGCTACAAAGAATGCCCTGTTTTATAGATAAAGAAATCAAGACAAGGAGAGAAGAAATCCACCTTGCTTATTTACATCCTGTCTATTTCCTCATCTCTTCTCTCCTTTTGACCCCCAGCATTCCTGGGGGAGTCTTGCAAGGTCTTCTCTGTTGAGGATAGGATAGGCCTGTTAACCAAATCACTTGAAACGGAGGCCAGTTCTGAGAGGAAGGAGGTCACTTACAAAGAAAGCAAGATGTATAAATAGCATGGGCTCCATTTAGCCGCTGGCCAGCTACCAACCTACCATGAAAAGTACATCATTTAACATACTGGTTGTTCCTCTGTCACCCCAGTGAAAGCCAAGGGGCTCCAGATCCTGATTCTCTTCTGCTCAAAAGTGTTAGGGTTCTTTCCCACTGTTCTTAGGCCTTAGATAGGCCTGTATCCCATGGCCAGCAGGTCTTGACTTGCTTGTCTGCCTTGGTCTTCTACTCCCCCTCATTCTGAGCTCCTGCTGTCTATGGCTTTCTCAGATATATCTTGTTCCTTCTCATCTCAAGAGCTTTGCTAATGTCTTTTTCCTTCTATGGGGGAATAACCAGCGGTAATGTGTAGTTTAAATGGTAGAACACCAGCCTTGAGGAAAAAAGCCAAGCAAAATCTCAAGGTCCTGAGTTCAGGCTCCAGTACTGGTTTGCATATATGTATGTGCGCACCCATGTGCACGCACACACACAGAGGTAAAATGGAATGGCCTTCTATTCTTTTCATCCATCTCATCTTGGTTATTTTTCATGACTTAGCTTCTACATCTCTTCCATGTCCCCTCCCATCTCCTGTAACTCCATTTTCTGCTGAGTCTATCCTCCACTGGATGGCCAACACTTAGGAGGCAGGAAAGGGTGCTGTTCCTTGAAAGGAATGAAACACATTCACACATATTTAATCAACTGTACGGCATGAATGGAATATTATTACATGGGGAGGGGTTCACTGTACCTGTACGTGGGTGGGCTGCCCAAAAATATTCTGTATGGTCTCATATCCCCATTTTTTGTTTTTTGGTCAGTTGTAGAGCCTGAATTCTAGGCTTGGGCACTGTCCCTCAGCTCTTCAACTCAAGGCTAGCGCTCTACCACTTGAGCCAAAGTGCCACTTCTGGCTTTTACTGCTTTTGTGGTGCTGAGGAATGGAACCCAGAGCCTCATGCATGCAAGACAAGCGCTCTACCACTGAGCCACCTATCCAGCCCATCCCCAGTTGTTTTAAATTCAAAGAGAGAGAACACAAATCTCAGGTGAAAATAATGGTTATTTTGAGTCTCTCTATTGTAAATATCAAATAAATTGAGCCCAAAGGAGATTGGAGAAAGAGAATGATCTATTGATTTAAGTCATTTAATCAGGATTTCAAATTGCAGAATGTGGATATGGAGGTAGGCTTCCAAATGCTGGAATTACAGATGTGCCTCACTTTGTGCAGGAAGTTGGCTAATTTCCATCACTCTCCTTTATGCCATTCTCATCCTTCTCATATAAACAACACGCATATCTATGGCAGCTATTGTCATCCTTCTATTCACATTTCCTGTATAGCTGGGAAGACAGTTGCATACCACCATATTCAGCTTGTATTAGTTGAGATATTTTGAACATTTTCCCCTTTAGGCTGGCCACAAACTGTGATCCTCTGGACTTCCATCTCCTAAGAAGCTAAGATTACAGATGTGAGCCACTTCAGTAGGTACAAATTGAATTTGTTTTCCCTCACATTCTGTTTTCCTGTTCCTGTCTCCTCTATGGAAAAACCTTCAAGACCGTCCATGCTTTTCCAGCTTCTAATCTTGCAATGACCAAATCTGATATTAGAATTTAGATATGATGTCTAATATTCCCATTCCTTAACTGAACTGTGGTACCAGGTTCAATAAGTAGTGTCAGTTTTCTTCTTTCCCAACTATGCTTCATTTGGCCATGCAACCCAAACGTGTCAAATAACTACAAGTAGCAAAGCAAAAGGAGCATTGAGAAACACTCTTGTTTTTATGGTCAGCATGTTGATGCAGATGGCTGGACCCCTCCTGTCCTCTCTTTCTTCCTTCTTCCATAAACTTGGATCTAACTTCTAGAACTGTGGAAGCCATTTTACAGCATGAGGACAAGTCCAAGAGAACAAATGACAGAAACTTAATCCTGATGTCCATTGAGATATGGAACCTTCATTGACCACTGTCATCCAAAAATCAGTCCCTATTTAAGTTGGGAATTGGTAAACTTTAACCTTCCTTTCTCTTTAGCAAATATTTCTAGTGGTGTCACACCATGGGAATACTACCACTGTGGGCCAAATCCTGTTCAGACTTTCCTTCAAGGGTAGTTTTTGAAATAGGCTCAGAAACAGGGAAACATTCTTATGATTTTGGTATTTTTGAATAGCCAAGTTATTCAGAGTTAGTTGTAGTACTTCCTTTAACCCTTAGTGCTATAGCAAACTATGATATAGTAAGATTAGATCGGTCTCCATTTCTGGAACCAATAGTTACTTCCTATCTGTTTCCAAGTGTGGGTCTCCAGTCTTCTGACTCTGGGAACTTCTTGATAGCCTTCTGATAGATTCCTTTTCTGCTTAAGTTGCCCAGAACTAGTTTCACCAACAGTATCAACTGATTTTCATAGTCTGTCTGGGTCATTGAGTGGCTTCTAAACAGGCCTGATGGTGATTATTTTTAAGTGTGTGCCTGTGGCCTCCAATGTTGGCACCAGTCTGAAGCTCCAAAATCAAACAGCAGAGCTGAGTGCCTCCAACTCAGCCAGGCAATGATTTCAAGGGGAACAAACAGTTAAATTCAGCACACAGAACCAATCTTGGCAACATTGAGTGAGAGAATCACCCTGCACAGTTTTACTGAATGTCCACTGTGTCCTGGACACAGTTAGGTTAGCTTTACGACATTGCCACATTCACCAGGGAGGCAAGAATTAGTAGCCCCATCTGCTTTGAGAGTGTACAGAATTTCTGCTTCTACTTTCTAGTTCTCCCACCTACAACCTCAATAGCACTCAATATGTCTGATTAAGGTTTCTAAGGCATCAATGAGCATTGTCAAGATTGACCATCTTAGGTGACAATCAATTCAGATTCTTCCCAGGAGAGCTTAAGAGCTTAAGTAACTGGTACCTTGGAATCTCCATTAAATGTTTGTGGAATGCAATCAGTAGCAGATCCCTGGGAAGGTGGAAGCCTGGAGCACTTGAAGTCTTAAATGAGCAGGGTGGTGTCATCAGGGAAGAGGTACCAAGCTTTCCCTCTGCACTGGATTGCACTTGTACCAACCTCTGACCTTGGCCAAGATGTTTCATGCCTGTGGGTGCAATGCTTTTTCTTTTTTCCTGCCTCTATCACTATTTTTATTTCCTTTTTTAAAAAATACTTACTATATTGATATTATAAAGGTGATAAACAGAGGAATTACAATTACATGAGTTAGGTAATGGATACATTTCCTTTCATACAGTGTCTTCCTTACTTTTTCAAGGCATTAGTTAAGGGTACAAATGATGTCATTTCCTATTCCCCAAGATGTTCTTCTATGAACATCAGCAATATTCAATAAATCCTGTGTGGATGGGGCTGGGAAGGTGGCTCAGTGGTAGGGCGCTTGCCTTGCATGCATGAGGCCCTGGGTTTGATTCCTCAGCACCACATAAGCAAAAAGAAAAAAAGCCGGAAGTGGTGCTGTGGCTCAAGTGGTAGAGCGCTAGCCTTGAGCTGAAGAGCTGAGGGACAGCGCCCAGGCCCAGAGTTCAGGCCCCACGACCGGACCCAAAAATAAATAAATAAATACTATGTGGACATGTATTTAAAGATGTTCTCTTTCTCAACTGAACCCTCTGTCTTCAGCCTTCAGAGATTTTCTTCTACCATAGTTTCTTTGGATATGTTCATCAAGATTCACTTGAAGAGTCAAAGGCCTTGCCATATTCTCAAACTCCCTGCCTGCTTCTTCAGAAGACAAGGGGAGCTTTTGCTACCCATTGGTGGGTAACCAGAAACCTCCAACAGAAGTAAAAAGGGATGGGAGGGAGGGAGGAATAAGAAGTGACAGCTGTCACCTGAGGAGTTGGCTGAGGTGGGGAGGGGAGGGCTATGAGGCTGGGAAGGGGAGTCCAAGCTGCGATGGGGGTGGGTTCTGGTGGAGACCAGCCTTGCCACAGAATTAGCAGTATGTTCCTCCCCCTTACCTCTTAATGCCAATTAATCTCTAGGCACTGTCAATGAATTCTCCCTTTGAAATAAGCTTCATAAGTACATTCAGAATGAATAGGTGAGCTACTTCTCGTGAAATGTAGTGTGCAAGGAATTATCAAACACCCCAAAATGAAGCCACGGGGACCAAATGTAGATTAGCCCCAAATGTCACCAGGGTAAAGAAGTAGGGAGAAGCTAGGAAGGATGGTACCATTCCACCCTTTCCAGCAGGTTTCTACCCCAGCCCCTCTCCCTTCTTCCCTAAAAAAAGCTTCCTAAAGTGAAGGTGTCCCCCTGGTACCGCCTTCCCAGACACTGCTGTGGTTGGACCCTGCATTGCTCCAAACCTTCAGGAACGACTCCTTTTTGATCCTAAAGCATTTCCAATGCCATAACTTCCCTCCAATCTTCCTACCACCAAAGCTTGCTTCCCATTGCCTGATCTCTCTTCTGGCACTACCATACCTACCTCACTCCAGTCTTTTCATATATGAATCCCTTCTGAGCCATCCCCTTCAGGACTCAAAACCCCTTTCCTCCATCAGAGTAGAACATGGTACTTCAGCATGGTGGGTTCTGGGGTCCAACTGCGTGGGTCCAAAAAACAGCTCTTGACTACTTCATTTACTAGGAGTATGGGCTAGAGAAAGGGACTTAACTTCCCTGAAGTTTCTATTTCATCCTTTGCAAAATGTATGTAATAATGTGGTCCTTGGGGAAATGGAATGAGACAGTGTTTGTGTCTTGCACATAGGCAATGCTCATAGAGTGAGATTCTTAGGTCTGGGTGAACTCTGAGGAGCTGGGTCTGCAAATTTCCCCTGTACAGTGCTGCCACCCTAGGGTTTTGAATTGTGAATCTTTTAATTCTTCCTGGCTGCTTTGAAATAGCCCTGGCCGCTCTAAAACTAGATCAGATCTTAGACATACAGTGGTTCCAGTGGAAGGTGAGGCACAAAAGACAGTACATGACATAGTTGAATGAGGAAGGATGGAGGAGAGTAGTATTGGAGAAGGAGATGGAAATTATTGAACAATGGGGAATACATCCAAGGGGAAAACATGGCTTTGGTGATCTGAACAATGAAGAATTCAGGCAGGTGATGAGTGGCTTTCAAAATTAGATGAACACAAAGCTGGTTCACAACGGAAGTCCTAGCTACTCAGGAGGCTAAGATGTTAAGATCAAGGTTTGAAGCAAGCCTAGGCAGACAAATCTGAGAGACTCTTTTTATCTCCACTTAACCATCAAAAAGCTAAAGTGAAGAGCACTGTGACTCACCCCTGTAATCCTAGGTACTCAGGAGTCTGAGACCTGAGGATTGCAGTTTGAAGCCAGCCTGGGCAGGAAAGTCTATGAGATTCTTATCTCCAATTAGCCAACAAAAAGCCAGAAGTGGAACTCAAGTAATAAGAGTGCTAGCTTTGAGCACTAAAGCTCAGTGCTTAGGCTCTAAGTTTAAACCCCAGGACTGGTGTGTGTACACACATAAAGTTGGAAGTGGAAGTGTGGCTCAAATGGTAGAGTGCCAGCCTTGAGTGAAAAAGTCAAGTAAGAATGTAAAGTCCTGGGTTCAAGTCCCAATACTGGCATCAAAACAACAATCCCTAGAAGGACAATAAGGACAAGTATTTCAGGGACCTCAACTTCTTCAGCTCCCCGGATCTGTGTCTTGGGAGAAAGAAAAACAATGTGACTCTTGGGAAGAATCAGGGTTCATGTGGTTCTTGTTCAACTTTTAGTATACTGTGTCCTTTGGAAGGAGATATTACATAGACTGGCCACCTGGTCTCACCAAGTGACCAAACACTGTGGACTGTTCTCAGCCTTAGGCATAATGGAACATGTCTTCAGAATATTAGAGACAATGCAGGCCCTATGAAGCAAAGAATGAAGCCTGTAAATCAAGGTCTGAGTATGCATGGTTAGTGATCCTGGGTTTGGGGACAGTCCTCATCAGGAGAAGGCCCTTATGAAGGCTGTGGCAATCGTGGGGCCCTTCACTGCTGCTCCTGGTGAAGCAGGCCACACTCCTCCCAGTCTATAATATCAGATCCTATTGTCCAGAGTATAGCAGCCAGGACTGACCTAGATCATGATGTTCTGGTGGCTGGTTGTAGTTCCAAAGGGATAGATTCAAACAATAAATTCTGGCTTGTGAAGAGCACCTGGGGCTCACAAGGCTTTGTCAAAATGACCAGGGACAGAAACAACCACTATGGAATTGCCACCACAGCCAGCCCTCCCAAGGGGTGAGCTGATGGAGAGGATTTAAAAGTCAGCATGTCGGGAGGAATTTTGTCATTAAACTGACCAAACCTTTACTGTGTAAGACAAAGAGCTTGGACCCCTTGAGGATCCAAGTTGTGATTTGAATTCTGTGACATTTTTACAAGGGTAAAATGTTACCACTACTTTAACTCCTGTTATAAACAGCTTTATGATGTTGAAGACTTGTTGCTCAATTCTGTCTTGAATTTTCATTTTATAAAAAGATGTAGAAAGCTTTCTTTATGTTTTAAGAATAATTTTTAGTTCCATATATAGAAAAAGACAGTGCTCATAATGGCTATTATTATTATTATTATTCTGTGTTCTTTTGTTTTAAATCTCTAAATCCTATTGGGTGCTAGTCATCTGGCACTTAATTGTCTACTAATTGATGGTATCTTTTATTCACTATTTAAATTCTTACTGTTTAACTTTGCATGTGTGTGAGTGTATGTGTTAACTTCCCAATTAGATCTTAAGCTCCTCCAGGCCTGAACCAGATGCTTTCTTTATATTCTCAACATAGACTAGCTAGGTAAAACTAGGTGCTAATTAATGAGCACTTAATAAAATGAGTAATAAAATACCCACCATCTGCACAGTCCTGTTTCAACCAGGATCTACTTTAATGCTCAAAACAGTTCTTTAAGGTCTACAGTTAGGCCCATTTTACAGATGAGGAAAACAAGTTCCCAGAAAGGAATCTGCCAACATTCCAAAATTCAAACCTCTTTTATCTTTCAGAAATTCCAAGCCACGTGTTGGTGGCTTATTCCTGTACTCAGGAGGCTGAAATCTGAGGTTCATGGTTTGAAGCCAGCCTAGACAGGAAAGTCAGTGAGATTCTGATCTGTAATTAACTACTAAAAAGCCAGAAGTGGGGCTCTGGCTCAAGTGGTAGAGTGCTAGTCTTGAGGAAAGAAACAAAAGAGCCCAGGGACAGCTCCCAGGCCTTGAGTTTGAGACCCAGGACTGATGCGCATATGTGTGTATGTTTGCACACACCCACACCCACACACAATTCCTGCAATGCTGCTTCCTGTGCTCCAATGCCCAAGATGCATGTTCCTGGCTGAGCCAGTTCAGCAATTCTGTCATCTCTAACGTTCTTTCCATGTGCTCATGGAAAGGGATGCTGGAGATATAACATTAAATTTACAAAGCTGATTATGAAAGAGCAGGGGCATGCACACAGTCACAAGGAGTACCTGCCGCCTCCCAAACTGGCTGCTAGTGCATCTGTAGGACCACTTGTCCCCTCAGTGGGCAGGGCATTGTAGCTTTAACTTTCATTTTGCTCATTCAGTTTCTCCTACAAACATTTATTGTTTTCTTTTCTTTTCTTTTTAATAAATAGGAAGCAAAGAATACAAGTTTGGTTTGCTTGCTTTCTTACAGAGAGGATGGCATAGCCCTCCCAGTTGTCTTTTGCTGAAGAATGTTCCTGAATCAAGACAACCTCTTGCCTCTCTCCCTTGCCTCCTTCTCCAGGTAGGAAGAAAGCCATCCCTGGCACTTATGAGTCACAGGTTTGAAATGCAGGGGTGGGGTGGTGAGGGAGAAGTGATGGGTGTGAGGTGGGAATTTGGGGCTTCTTTTATCCCCTGCATCTCAAAGGCTGACAGGCTCTTGAGGGGTGGAAATGACTGGTAATTAGAGAACCTTCTCTGAGGCACACACTAAAGACACACTTCACAGTCTCTGTGACCTCTGCAGCCCGGTGAGGCTTTGTTATGTAGATGCTCTTAATTGGGTGAATCACTGCAAACAGCCAGGAAAGAGCACACTGGCTGTGCTTCTGAGAGTTTTCCTAACCAAGGACTCTAACTCAGGGAGGAATGTTAAGAAAGGGTAATACAAAGCAGGTGCATTTGGTCAAAGTACATCATATTCAAGTCTGTAATGATACCAGTGAGCCCCTTTTGTCAATTTATGCTGATATATATGGATCACACTCACTTTTTTTTTTGCATGTGTCGGTCCCTAGAGTTTGAACTCAGAGCTTAGGTGCTATCCCAGAGCTTTTTTGATCAAGGCTATTGCATGCTTCTGGCGGGGGTGACATTGAAAGGTAGTGGTCTGGTCTGATCTCAGCCTCCTGAGTAGCTAGGATAACAGCTGTGAGCTACCAGCATCTGGCTCTATTATTGTTGTTGTTATTATTATTATTTTGTCAGTCATGGGGCTTGAACTTTGGGCCTGGGTGCTGTCCCTCAACTCTTCAGATCAAGGCTAGTGCTCTACTACTTGAGCCACAGTTCCATTTCTGGGTTTTCTGGATGTTTTGAGATAAGAGTCTCACGGACTTTCCTGCCTGGGCTGGCTTTGAACCGTGATCCTCAGATCTCAGCCTCCCGGAGTACCTAGGATTACAAGCATGAGCCACCAGCACTTGGCTATTATTATTTTTTAAATAAAGGAATTTTGGGGTACTTGGTAGCAAAAGTTTCTGAGTAATTCCACTCTATCCATAGAAGTGGGAAATCAGCATAGTGAGCTTTAGTAAGGATTGTGGTAAACTATGGCTCTTTATCTCTGGTTCTTTCCCAACCTATTGATCTTCTATGCTGGATAAAGCTGGGAAGACTTTGGAATATAAACTAGGTTTCCCAGGGGCTGGGAAGGTGGCTCAGTGGTAGAGCACTTGCCTTGCATGCCTGAGGCCCTGGGTTCGATTCCTCAGCACCACATAAGCAAAAAGAAAAAAAGCCGGAAGTGGTGCTGTGGCTCAATGGTAGAGCCCTAGCCTTGAGCTGAAGAGCTGAGGGACAGCACCCACGCCCAGAGTTCAGAACCCACGACCAGACCAAAAAAAACAAAAAAACAACTAGGTTCCCCACATTCAAGAGCTGGCTAGCTTGTTGGGAAGTAAGGAACAGATATTAGTGTACATAGTGCCGCCAAGTAGAAGACAACAATGCTGGGCACATGGAGGCAGCATTAGCGTGGGGTTACAGACCCTGGAGCAGTCATTGGTAGCTGGGCCATTACGAAAACTTGTCCACTTGGAAAGCAGGACTTGGGAAGTGTTCTTTGGAGAGGAGGGAGTTCTAGGATATGGAGAAAACATGAACAAAGACACTGGATATAGAGTTTTGACCCTAGTACCCTGAGGCCCACTTAACTGTCAGAGAAGCAGAGTGTAGTGTGGGAATGACTCCGTGTTCTCCAATGTGCTGCTATTGCCCCTGGTGTCCCATCTGCTGCATCCCCTAAGGGAGATGACAAGGTGAGAGACTTAAATCTGTCCCAAGCAGATTATCACCCTACTTCTATTTTGGAGAATGGTGCCATCTTGGCTCCTCTTTCCTCTGCCCCCAAACAGGCTTTATGTCAAGGCAACTGGGCTTCCATGTCTTTGAAGTCAATCTTTTATATCTCCACTGCTGCTTCTTCCCCCAAGCCTCAGTATTTGCCATGGGGGGTCATAGGATGGGACATGCTGCTAGGGCCCAGAAGGACATTTCCTAGATCCTCCGTACATCTTCCCCACACAGCCTCGTCTTTCTCGGAAACACAAGTCCAGTCACTTTACACAGCTCTTACCGTCTGTCCCCTGCCTACTTCTTTTTGCTGTCTGTCTTGTTAAAGTTATCCCCAAGCCCATGTATAGTCCTGACTTGGCCTTAAGTAGCACTGGACAGAGTTGGCTACTCTTTTTTCCTTTTAGTTCCTAACATTTTACTCATAAAATGTCAAACTTATGAAAAATGGAAAGAATAAGACAATGAACACCCCACCCTTTACCCAGACTTACCAACTCTTAACAACTTTGATATATTGGCTCTCTGCCCCTCTTTTTTCTTTTTCTCTCATTTTTTTGTCTTTGAACTATTTTAAATCTGTACACATCTTTAGCTGTACATGTTACCCCTATTTTTTCCAGCTTGTATCTCCAAAGGCAAAGGATATTCTTTTTTTTTTTTCTCCTATCATCTCTTTCCAGTTACTAAGAGTCTATTTTGCATGAACACTGAACTTAATAAGACTTTTTCTGCATTGGTTGAATCAATTATATCATTTTTCTCACTTAATCTTTTTTACAAGCACATACTAATAGTACACTATGAGAGGTTTCATTATGATATTTCCATACATGCATTTATTATACTTCCATCATATTCATTACCTCCATTACTTTCTTATCTCCCTTCCCCCTCCTCTTTTAATCTTTCCAACAATTTTAAAATGAGTTTAATTATACCTCATACTTGCATATAATGTACTTCAATTCTTTTGAAAGCCCTTTATTCGCCTATTTTATTTGCTTAGTTTTGTAGTACTAGGAATTGAACCCAGGGCCTGTGCATACCAGCCAAAGGTTCTGTCCCTGAGCTGTATTTCTCTTATGAAATCACAATACAGTCAACACAACTAAAAACAGAACTATTAATTCAGTATTATCAATAATATCAAATAGTTCACATCTAAATGTTCCCAGTTGTCTCTATACAGTCCTTTAAGCTAATTTCTCTCCCATTTCCAGTAGCCAATAAAGGCTCATGTCTAGTCTTGGTTGTCTTGTTTTTTTAGCCCATTTTATCTAGGTCTTTCCAGACCTTTCCCTCATGATACTGACCTTTTGAGCAATCTAGCCAAGATGTCTTATAAAACATTCTACTTTCTGGATTTGTCTGTTTCTTCCCAAGTAGATTCTAGTTAAACATGTTCAGGCAAAAATAGTATGCAGAGGGGGTGATGGGAGGGTTACTTTCATTGAATTCCATCAGCCCATAGTGTCAATCAAGTTGTCTCTCCTTGCAGGTGCTAAGTGTAAGCTCATGATCTTTAATATATGGGTCATTGTGGAACACTCCAGATCCAAACTCTAGCATTACAAAATCAGAAAGACCTTAGGTCTTCAAAAGCTATGTACCTATCACCATATAAGATGATGCTAAATGAAATGAACTCCAAGATAGGGACACAAGAGGTTTTATCTTTGTTGCTATTGTTTTTAAATGTACTTATAATGTACTGTGTGTTTTTTATTGTTTCTTTTGTATGTTCTTCCCCTCTGGTATAACCCCTGTTGTCACTGTATTTGGTTCCAGTGCCCTGCATCTTGTATATACATTTTTCTAATTTGGGGAGGGGAAGGGAAATAACAATATGCTGAATAAGGATACAGGTTGACCCATTGTAACAATGAGATGTACAAGACACTATGTTGAAAATGAACTTTACAGCTTCAGGGTGGGGAGAGAAGTTGGGGAGGTGGGGAGGGAAGGGATGGTAGGGGAAAAACAAAGGAGGGGGTAAAATGCTTGATGGGAAATGTACTCATTACCTTACTCATGTAACTGTGACCCCTTTGTACAGTATCTTTACAATAAAAATATATATTAAAAAAGGAAGACCTTAGGTCTGCTATTTTGCATTTGAAGAAAGTTTAGTTAGAAGTTCATCGTGGGCATCCAACTAGTTAATGACAAGGCTAAGTATTGAACCCAGGACTCCTGGGCCAGGGTACTAGTGACTACAAGGCTGTCAGGCCCTTCATCTAGGCCTCAACCTCATACACTGATATTTTTCAGATACGGCCTTATTTTTAGCCCAGACAGCCTTGAACACAGTCTTCAGTCTTCCTACCTATGGTTTCCTATAGTTGGGATGACAGACATGTACCACAAAGCCCAACAAAACCTCTTGTAAAAAATCACATTAAGTAAAGTAAGCCAGACCCAAAGAAACATAGGCTTCATGGTTTCCCTCATTTGTAAAAATTAGTGTATGTCTAGGATAGTTCTAGCAGAGGATAGGACCATATAAAATGATGCTAATCAAAATGAATTCCAAGATATGGAAATAAGAGGTTTTTAAAAATGTACTGTGAAACTATTTCTTTTTTCTTTATTTTTTTCCCTTTGGTTTATCTCCTGTTGTCACTGTTTTTGATTTTGGTAACCTGTGTCTTGTATATACATTATATATACATATATATATACACACACACGCACACATATATATGTTTATCTGATTTGAGGAAGTGAAGGGGAATAACAAAATGGTGAGACAAAGGACAAAGAGTGAACCAATACAACAGCGATACTCACAGGACACTATGTTGGAAATGAACTTAACAACTTGGGAGGTAGGGAAGTCGACAAGGAGGGGAAGTGGGAGAAAACAAGGGAGGAGGTAACACTGTTCAACAAGTACTCATTATCTTACTTATGTAACTGTAACCCCTCTGTATGTCTCCTTGACAATAAAATTAAATTAAAAAAGAGACATAAAGAGAGGGAATACTAGAGACACTGAGAATTAGTAATAATAATAATTAGAATAGTAAATAATAATAAACCAGCATTTGGGAATAAATTCTAATGGTATTCAGTATACTTATTTTCTTTTTTGTGCTGGTATTGGGGCTTGAACTCAGGTGTTGTCCCTTATATTTTTTTTTTTTTTTTGCTCAAGGTAAGGACTCTACCACTTGGAGCTAAGAGTTTCATGGAATTTCCTCTCCAGGCTGGCTTTGAACTACAATTTTCAGATTTCAGTCTCCTAAGTATCTAGGGTTACAGGCATGCCTGTATCCCATGCCTGGCTTCAAATATACATAACAAAATCCAGTTTTGTGTTTTTTTTTGGGGGGTCCAGTCGTGGGGTCTGAACTCTGGGCTTGGGGACTGTCCCTCAGCTCTTCAGCTCAAGGCTAGCACTCTACCACTTGAGCCATAGCGCCACTTTCGGCTTTTTTTTTTTTTTTTTTCTGCTTATGTGCTGCTGAGGAATCAAACCCAGGGCCTCAAGCATGCAAGGCAAGCGCTCTACCACTGAGCCACCTTCCCAGCCCTCCAGTTTGTTTTGGATGGGAGCTATTGGAAGTAATTTGGAGCACAGATCATCTTGAGCCTCTCTCATAGATGCAAACACTTGGGAAGGGGCCCTGAAACCTCTTCTTTTCCTGCATTTCCTACCCTCCTTTAGGCTCAGAGGAATTAGCTACTGCAACAAAGAACATTTTATTTGCAGATACTTAGTTTTTTCTTTTTAATTGAAGTCCAAATCTGGTGGTCTGAGCTTAGGGCTGGGGAATGATTAATTTCAGCAGCTATCTTCACCTGTTCAGGAGCTGGACTTGAAAGAAATAAGGCCAGACTGAAGAGACACTTGGCCAAGAATAGGTAGGAATTTCAAAGAATCCTTAGAGAACCAGCCCTTTTCCTTGTCTCAGCTGATAAAGCACAGTGGAAGATTTAAGGAATCAGTTCCTGTTTGGCTGGTTCTGGCTGACCCTGTCATCAACTCTCTTGATTGGAAATAAACAGGATCTTCCTTTTTGTCCCCAGGAATGTGATGGAGGAAGGACTCTAAGGGAAAAGGTCTCTTTTGCCAAAGAATAACAACAAGAAGGATGACAGTTGGAGTACAATGCTGCCCTCTTCATGCAGGGTGATAAGGGTATTGACCTTTCTCTCTTGTTGACTGCTACAACTCTAGAGCCCAAAGACCTAGGATATCCAGCCCAGGTTCAACTTCCTGCTCAGTGAGCCGCATGACTGTGTTTGTACAACTTAGGCCACGCGCCTCCATGGGTTCAGAAATGAGGCCACAGTCACAGCACTTCTTGTCCATACAGGATTGCAAATGTCTGAGGGAAAGTTTGCTGTCTCTCTAGTACATATGCCTGGGCATTGGAACAGTAGAGTAAAATGGTACAGGATAGGGAAAGCTTGCAGCTCTTGTCCAGTTGGATGTGGAAATGGGGTGGGGGACACAGGAAGAATCAGGAACCCTCCTTGTCCTCAGTACTCCTTGGATGGGTTAGACTCATCTTGAATTTAAAGGGATTGTTTGCCCATCTTCCAGGCTGACCACCTCTATCTCATTGTTCCCTTGGACTTTTCCCCAAGAAAGGAGGGCCATATTACTCAAAGAATACTGCTTTTATTATTTCTATTTAATTTTCCTTTTTGTACAAGATGATGGAGGAAGTAGAAGGATAACTTGTCACTTCCTCTTTTTTCCTTCTGTTTTGCAGCTCAACCTCTACCAGTTGACAGGAGCAGACAGAAGCAAATCCAGTTTGTTTCAGCTCATATCCTCTCCCAACTTTATTCTGAAAACTTTTATGCCTGAGTTGGGAGTGTTTGTGTCCTCCCAAATTCATCTGTTAAAATTCCAGACTCTTGGGCTGGGAAGGTGGCTCAGTGGTAGAGTGTTTGCCTTGCATGCATGAAGCCCTGGGTTTGATCCCTCAGCACCACATAAGCAGAAAAGGCTGGAAGTAATGCTGTCTCAAGTGGTAGAGCTCTGGACTGAAGAGCTGAGGGACAGCGCCCAGGTGGAGTTCAGGCCCTATGGCTGAACTTTTTTGAGAGGTGATTAGGTCAGAGTAGTGGAGCCCTCATAAATGGGATTTGTGGACCACCTTGTACCTTCCTCCATGTGACGGCACATTGAGAAAGCAGCTGACTATCAATCAGAAAACGAACTCTTACCACCCAGAGAATCTGTTGTCATCTTGATCTTGGATGTCTCAACATCGTGAACTGTGAGAAATAAAATTTTGGTTACTTATAAACTACTAAGTTAATGGTATTTTGTTATAGAAGTCAGAACAATCTAAGACAACTATTCTGCTCAAGAACTTCTAGTGGCTACTGTTATGTCTACCTTGCAGGTGCTAGAGCCCACCTCAGTCTGAGCTACCCTGAACTTTATTTTTTGTGATTTCCCACGTGTTCCTTGCCCATACAGTTACCTGGCCTCCTTGGTATATTCAGTAGAGATAGGATGGGCTGGGGAGGCAGTTCCAGGCAAAACTAAAAGAAATGGGAGAGGAGGCTGGAGGGTGAAGGACTCATGGGATTATCTTGAGGTACACCCTGGAGATTCTGAGCTGTTGTTTATTAATTAAGTGGGAAATTTTAGGTAGAGTCAAACTAAGATTTTGGAATGGTCACCTAGGGCTAAGTAGAGGAGGGAACAGTGAGACAGTCTAGAAGGATATGTGTGGGGGTGAGGAGATCTCTGTCCACCTTGGAGACCTTGTTAGATAATGTCTACACAACAGTCCCTCTGAACAGTCTCTCTTCCATGTGGAACAGGGGCAGGAGAGACAGTCTCCAGCCATCCCTCCCAGGGGTGAGTTCTCTGATTTCATCTTTGCAGTTTCTCTGCTTTCCACTAGTCCCCTTCTGGGCAGAGCCCTTTGAGAAAGGCCTTGTGAGAGGTGCCTGAGAGGACAGAGAGTCAGGAAGGTCAGGCCACAGGCTCCACTTCCTCCTTTCAGGCAGGAAAGGCAGACACAGTTCATCTAGCAGAGAAGGCCAAAGGAGGGGAGTGAGGAGCAGGATTGCAGGCCTTGGAAAGGCTCCCTTTGATCTCTAGAGGGTAAGCTTTCTTTTTTGCCTGTTTTCAGCATTTCCTGGAACCCCCAAAATAAACACAGACCAGCCTACATTTTCACAGCTGTACTTGGCTACATCCACTCATCCAGGCAAGTCAGCCCTGAGGATTGACGCTGCTGCCACCCAGGCCTTGTGACAGGACCAGGATCATCTGAGAGACAACAAGGACAAAATGGTTGACCACAAACATAACTCTTGTTGTCAGCTGCACAACTGGGGGCTTCTAAGTGCTATTTAGACACAGACAACAATAAAACAAAAGCCATATGACCCCTTCCCTGTAGAGGTGCATCCATAATTAGTAATAGGCCTATGAAAGTGAAGTTCCTGCCATGCCTGTGAGACCAGGACTTAATTTTGCCTGCTCTAGCTTAAGGATGCCTGAACCCATTGGTATGAAGGAAGGCACCAGGGGAGAAATGTAGGCTATGGCCCTTTGCCATGTTGAGCATTTGCAGCTAAAGGATGCTGGCAGGCATAAAAGAAATGCAAATCAAAACAACATTGAGATACCACCTCACACCAGATGCTGGAGGGCATGTGGACAGAAGGGAACCTTACTGTATAGTTGGTGGGAGTGTAAACTTGTTCAACCACTTTGGAAAGCAGTATGGAGGTTCCTCAAAAGACTCCACATAGAGTTCCCTATGACCCAGCAATCCCACTTTTGGGCATTTACCCAAAAGTAAATGATCACAAACAAAGCCACACTAAAGCTACGACTGTGTTTATTGCAGCATTATTTACCATAGCTAAGATATGGAACCAACCCAGATGCCCCTCAGTAGATGAATGGATCAAGAAAATGTGGCATATATACACAATGGAATTCTATGCCTCCATCAGAAAGAATGACATTGCCCCATTTGTTAGGAAATGGAAAGACTTGGAAAAAATTATAATAAGTGAAGTAAGCCAGGCCCAAAGAAACTTAGGTCCCATGGTTTCCCTTATTTGCAATAACTAGTATATGTCTGAGTCAAGCAAAAAGGTCAGATAAGTTGATGTTAGGGAAATGAACTCTAAGATATGTATTCAAATGTTTTTTTTTCTTTCAGGTGATTGTTTCTAACACATTTATAAGATTACTTCTTTGTTGCTTTGTATGTCCCTCCCCCATGGTATAACCCCTGCTTTCACTATATTTGAGGTTGGTATAATTTGTGGAGGAGAAGGGAAAAAAACAAATCATTTAAATAGGGATACAGGTGGACCCATTGCAACAATGAGATGTACAAGTCGTTATGTGAAAAATGAACTTTACAACTTTGGTAGGGGGGAGGAGGATTGGGGTGGGGGGGTGGGGGGAGGATGGGAAGGGATGGGAAGGGGAAACAAAGGAGGAGGCTACTATGCTTGATAAGAAATGTACTCATTATCTTGCCCATGTAATTATAACCCCTCTGTACAGTATTTTCACAATAAAAAAATAAATAAAAGGATATTGGCAGAAATCAGGAGCAGCTTCTCTCTTTTTCTTGCCCTCTAGTCTCTCATCTTCTTCCTCCTCACAATGGAGTCACAGAAACCAGAATTCATCTTCCCCAAGGCAGGTCAAGGAAACCAGAGCCCCTCTCCCCAAAGCAAGCCATAAATCCTCAAAATATTCCTCTAATTGCTCTTCCTGGGTACAAGTTGGTCATAAAGAAATTCTCTGACCTGCCTTATCTGATAATAGGCCATAAAACCCTCATTCCAGAGGGGTCTTACCCCACAGTGCAGAGGAAGGAATGCTGTACAGAGGGGCCAGGAAGAATGTGGACAGCTTTTCAGGTTTCTTCCCTTTAGCTGGTCACCATTACATCACACACTTCTGTACAATCACATGGATCTTTCCCTTCCCTCTTTCCTTTTCTACCCTGCTTCCCTTCCCTCTTTTTTCTTCTCCTTCCCTCCCCTCCTTTATCCTTTTTTTCTCCTTTCAAATATTGTCTTGCTGGGCTGGGAAGGTGGCTCAGTGGTAGAGTGCTTGCCTTGTATGTATGAGGCCCTGGGTTTGATTCCTCAGCACCACATAAGCAAAAAGAAAAAAAGCTGGAAGTGGTGCTGTGGCTCAATTGGTAGAGCACTAGCCTTTAGCTGAAGAGCGACAGTGCCCAGGCCCAGAGTTCAGGCCCTACAACCAGACTCCCCCCCCCCAAAAAAAATATTGTCTTGCTATGCAGCCCAGGCTGGCTGTGAACTGAAAATCCTATTTCTGCCTCCACAGTACTGCATTACAAGCTCAGTACATCTATATTTCTGAAGGCTTCTATGTCATAAACTCTTTCAGTAAAATACATTTTTCTCTTGTTGTCATCTGCCTTAGGACTGTTAGCTTTATATGGGTGACTCTTGTGGAGGGAAGAAAGGTGTCACATCCTTCATTCCCCACATAGGGTAAGACGGGCTGGCTCTCAGCTATAGTGAGGAGCAAGGGATGACCAACAATTGTATCTGGTAGTAGTTTTGTTCATCCTGATTGTGGAAGAGTCAGGGAGAAAATTCTGAGCCTTGCAGAAGGAGATAGGCCTGAGTTTAGGAGTTATCAGTCCACAGAACTACAGGAGGCAGCCATGGCCACCTCTCACTTCTTCACAGGGAAGGTGTGGTGGAGAAAGTGTGTGGGTGTGTGCTGGGGTAACAACCAACCTCACTGATGACTGAGCCTCCCTGTAAGGAAGGTAAGAGCAGCAGCCTAACATTCGAAAGCATCATGCAGTTGCCCTGGCCATGTTGCTGTGTGGAGAGAGCGAGGATGGTTCCAGTCCAGCCTGCACTTAAACCTATTAAACTTTCTCTTTCCACCTCACTGGGATTCCTTTCACCCTTCAAACTTCCCTCCTCCCTACCCAGGCTGGCAGGGGACTTCGGGCCCAGAGGCCTCTCCACCAAGCCGTTGAGAGAGCAGTTATGTAACCAAGATTGTGACATTTCGGCCAGGCCCAGACTCTAAGCTGGGGGAGGCGGGGGTCGCCCATTATGGCCTCCCTTCTCCCCTTTCTGCCCTGATTAACACTACAAAGTTCTGGGCATGGAATTCTGGAGGTCACCTGAAAGGAGCAAGAGCCTCGGGGACGCTAGGTGGGGGGTGGGGGGTGGAGGGCGAGAGAAGAGTCGCGCCACGCGCGCGGGCCGGCCGAGGGGGCGTGAGCGGCGGCACCTGTTGCGGCGCGTGTGCGCATGCGCGTACGCGTGTGGCGGCAGCGGCCGAAGCTCACCCGTGCGAGCCCCTCAGGTGGGCGAGGGAACGCTGAGGGGCGGCGGGGCGCCGCTGTGCTGTGTGGAGCGTCCGGCCCGCGCCCAGCTTCCGCCGGGTCAGCTGACTGCTCGGAGCCGGACGAAACTGCGCTCCAGCAGCCGCGTGCCCCTTCCCGCCGCGCGCGCCCCGCCGCACATTCCCCACGCCCGCCGGGTTCTGGCCGCCATGGCTGGACTGGTGGTCTGTGGAACTCAAGTAAGTTCTTCTCAGCCGACCCGCCCCCGGCCCGGGGCACCGCCGCTGGGGTGGGGTGGGGGGACCGCGGGACACCCCCCTCTCTCCCTGAGCAGCCTGACCCAGCGTGGTGAGGACAGACCCACTCACTTCCTACGCCCCCTCCATCCTCTAACGTCTCACGCAGCAGCCCACCGGACCAACCTCCCTGTCAGCCTACTTTCCCCGGTCCCATAACTGTTTTGTTTTTGGGGGCTGGAACTCTGGGCCTGGGCCCCCTTCCCGGCTCTCCAGCCCAAGGCGTCCCTCCCCCCCCCCCCCCCAGCACTTGGAGCCACAGCGCCACTTCCGGCTTTCTTTTTTGGTGGTTTATTCGAGATGAGAGTCTCACTGACTTTCTTGCCTGGGCTGGCTTTGAACCTTGATCCTCAGACCTCAGCTCCTGAGTCAGCTAGGAATGACAGGCGTGAGCTGCTGTTACCCGGCTCCATAGCAATCCGAATTTACAAAGAAGGTTTGATCAGTGCAGATGTTTTACTCTGTAACAATCCACTCTTGGTAGAGGCAGTCTTCGTAGCAAGTCAGTTGTAAAACAGAAGTTGAAGTAAGTGGACGAAAGGGCACCCCCCGAAGAGGCCTAGTGTTGTAGGACCACCAAAATCACAAGGACCAGCCATGCATTTTAGGGGAAGAGGCTGGCTAGGTTCTGCCTACAAGGCAGGCTTCGAATCCAAGGTTGAAGGAAAGTCCGAGTTTGTCTGCTGATTTCTTTGGGCCTCTGATGGGGAGAATGAAAACTCCAGTTTCAACTCTAGATAAGAGACCCAGTCGTAAAGGCCTCAAGGGTTCCATTCAATGCGGAAGGGATTAACTCAGCCAGGTTGGGATCAGCTATCTTGTATCAACTAGGAAAAAGCCAGATCTCTTGCTAACTCTTTTCAACTTCTCACCTTCTTCCCACTTATTTTCTCTGCATACCAGGGAGAAAGAGTTCTCAATTTCCTTCACAATTCTCTGCTGCCTAAGGCAGGTAGGGCATAATTGGATCTTGAGATTACTTTGACTTAAATGATTTCTTGCTTAGAGGGCTAAGAGTTTGACACCTTGGAATGATGCAGTGAGGGCCAGTTAATGTCCCACCAAACTGGCTGCTGTTTTTTTTTTTTTTCCTGGAAGGAGTCTGTCATTCCCTCAGTTCCACATGTTTAGTTTATTGAGTGATTCCTCTTCAGGAGCCCAGGTATTATTGGAAATTACCTTTCCATTGTCCCTCTGCACCTCCCCCAACCCCCTCTCCTCTGGAGTTTGGTTGCCTAGGATATCCGGCTCTGTCCCTATACTTCAAGCCTTGAGTAGAAAGATGAAGGCCCAGAGTCCCAAGTAGGCCAGGAAGATACTAGCCTGTGGGAATGCTGAAAAAAAAATGATAGTCTTA
This sequence comes from Dipodomys ordii, assembly GCF_000151885.1. Classification (NCBI taxonomy): domain Eukaryota; kingdom Metazoa; phylum Chordata; class Mammalia; order Rodentia; family Heteromyidae; genus Dipodomys; species Dipodomys ordii. The sequence goes on from NW_012267302.1 coordinate 3,836,053, forward strand.
ATTCTACTGGCCAAGAAAATGGGCTTCTGGAAGTGAATTTGACTGCCTACAAGAACTGGGAGAGGGCTGGGAAGGTGGCTCAGTGGTAGAGCACTTGCCTTGCATGCCTGAGGCCCTGGGTTCGATTCCTCAGCACCACATAAGCAAAAAGAAAAAAGC
>NW_012267302.1:3839086-3868882 GCF_000151885.1 Dipodomys ordii
TTCTTTTTGCTTATGTGGTGCTGAGGAATCGAACCCAGGGCCTCAGGCATGCAAGGCAAGCGCTCTACCACTGAGCCACCTTCCCAGCCCTCTAGGGATCTTTTTAACTTGATAGATTTTCATTTGTCTGATATGGTTGCTCCTTCCCATTTTTCCACTCAAGGTGAAAAATCTTGGGGTACAAATTATGTGAAACGTTTGATCTTTAATTCAGTCTCAATCTAGGATTGACTAAAGGTAGTGACTTCTTGACTTGGATATGCCTTTGTTTCTATGCCATTTAAGATTTGTCATCTCTGTCTTCCTTGTTCTTTTTGCTAAAAAAAAATTACTTTTGGTCTGATTTTTCTCTTGCATCAGTTGGTCTTTGTGCCAAGAAGCTTCCTGATGTCCTGAAAGATCTGTCTTTTGGTTCTTTCTTTTTTTACTGGTCCTGAGGCTTGAGCTCTGGGCCTGGGCACTGTCCCTAAGTTTCTTTTGCTCAAGGCAAACACTCTATCAGCTGAGCCACAGTGCCACTTCTGGTTTTCTGGTGGTTTATTTGAGATAAGAGTCTCATGGAGTTTCCTGCCCAGGCTGGCTTCAAGCTGTGATCCTCAGATCTCAGCTTCCTAAGTAGCTAGGATTACAGGCATGAGCCACTGGTGGCTGGCTGAGTAAGCACATTTTTTCTTTAACTCTTGTTTTGCTTATCCTGGGGCTTGAATTCAGAGCTTGTGTGCTATCCCTGAGCTACTTTTTGCTAGCACTCTACCATTCAAGCCATAGGTCAACTTCTACCTTCTTTGAGTAGTTTATTGGAGATAAGAGTTTCATGGACTTTTTGGTCGAGGCTAGCTTTGAACCATGATTCTTAGATCTCAGCCATCTGAGTAGGATTACAGGTATGAGCCACTAATGCTCAGCTCTTTAACATTAAAAAAATTCCTCCTTAAGTAGATGTACAAAGAGGTTTCAATTCAACAAATCAGTTTATAAACTGATCTTGATCAACTGCATCTTGATCAATGTTATCCCTTCCATCATTTTTCTCTATCTTTCTTAACTCCACCCATCCTTTCAAGTTATGTAGTTTCATTTTCACATATGTACATTGAATATAATGACTGTATTCATCTACCCTTCCTCTTCACATTTCAGAAGTACATCTTATGCAAGTTTGTCTTCTAGTTCTTCCTCAATGCCTAGCAGTGGAGGCTTTCTGATTTTAAGCCTTTCCAGTTGATTTGAGCCCTTAGTTTGGTGGACTTAACTGACATCTAAAATCTGCGGCTTGCTATAGAGTTGTCCAAGCATGGCTTCCCAAGTTCTTTCTCATGCAAAATTTTGGAGGTGAGTCTTCATATCTGGAATGGGAGCAGGTTATGTTTTTAGGCTATTATGCTAAGATCACATAATAAAGCTAATGAAATTTTTGTCAGAAATAATCTATCTGAATGCTATCCTCAGTAGTGCTGTTTGAGAAACCACAGAAGAAAAAGGAGAAAATTTGGGAAACCACAGAGGAAAAAAATGGAGAAAATTTGGAAAACCACAGAAGAAAAAAGGGAGAAAATATTCTTGTCTTTCCTAGGCTCTGGCATCCTTCTTGGGCCTTCTGTGTGGGGCTGAGAGGCAGTTTAATCTCAGCCAGAAGATACCTTTTCAAGCCAAAGCATCATGATATATGCATTGTTGACTTTTGTTGATCCAACCATATTCTCCTGAATTTGTGGTCCCAAATAAGAAGCCCTGGTACAGAACTTGGACTAAGTTCTATCACTAAGAAATTACATTACATAGAGCTGGGCTCTGGAGTCTTAATTTTCTTTTATAAAAGATAAAAGTTTTGACAACCCAGATTCCTAATAGATTTTAGTCATTGACCATTCTGTCCAAGACTCTTTCTTCCTTCTCTGCTATGCTATCACAGAGCTCTTGAGAAACAATAATATGTATAAAATAGGGGTACATGTTGGGATGAATGGATGGGTTTTCCAGTGAGCCCTATAGGTCCTGGGTCAGTGTGAACTTAGATAAAGCTGCTGATTGAGAAAATCTCCTCAGAGATTGATCGGAGCTTTAAAGCTACCATCTTCTCATGGTGTTTGGTTTTTCTTTTTATATTGGTCGTAGGGCTTGAACTCTGGGCCTGGGTGCTGTTCCTGAGCACTTCAACTCAAGGCAAGAGCTCTACCACTTGAGCCACAGCACCACTTTGTTTTCTGGTGGTTAACTGGAGATAAGAGTCTCACGGACTTTCTTGCCCAGGATGGTTTTGAACTGTGATTCTTAGATCTCAGCCTCCTGAGTAGCTACGATTGCAGGTGTGAGCCACCGGTGCCTAGCGGTTTTTGGTTTTTCTAGTTCATCTTAGACATAGAACTTAATGTACTACCTAAACAACTCTAAAGAAAGATGGAACCCATGCTTTTTTGTGTTTTTTTTTTTTTGTTGTTGGTCATAGGGCTTGAATTCAGGACCTATAAGCTGTCCCTGAACTTTTTCACTCAAGGCTAGAGCCACAGTTCACTAAATGACCCATGTTTAAAGGGGAGAGACGGATAGATTGAATGTAGAGCCCTTTTTAGACTTCATTTTCCCAAGCCGAAATTATTATTATTTTTTTTGTTAAACTCAGCTTTTAAAAAAATTCCTGTTTTCTTTCTTCCTCTCTGCCCTCTTCTACCCATTTTTCCCCTCATTTTTTCCCGTCCCCTTTTCTGGGGCCTTTCTATAATCCAGGCTAGACTTGAACTTGTTATGTAGCCTAGACTGGCCCTAAAGTCATTATTCTCCTGTCTTAGACTTCTGAGTGCTGGAGTTGTAGGTGTTTAGTACCATACTTTGTGCACTTTGTGTATGAATGGAAAGACAGTGAATACAGTTTTTCCCCATTGCATGGGAGAAAGGTAGGTAATCATTAAATGAAGGGTGTTGGGGTGCACTATGGCTTACATTAGGTTGAACCACATGATGTTATGTTTTGTAGTTCTACAATGGTTGGGTATTGGTCAGAGTCATGGTTCAATTGAATCATTGTTGTGGTTCTGTCTGATACCCAAGCATGAGATGGTTGCTATATTTTTGTTCCTTATTTGGAAACATAACACCCTGGAGCAGCTCTTGCTCATTCTCATGTCATTTATCTGTGGAGAAGAATGCAGATTTGTAGGAGCCAGGATCAAGGCTGCACAAAGGTGACCAGGTCTGAATTTTCACCTGGGGGTTAAAGGTAGCATACTTTAGGAATATATCATGGATTGTGGTGCATTGGCTCTCTCTGACATATGGGTTTGTTTTTTCCAATTTTGGAAGAGGATCCTGGTTCAAAGCCAGCAGAGGCAGACAAACCAGTGAAACTTTTTTTTTTTGATTGGTTGTGGGGCTTGAACTCTGAACCTGGGCATTGTCCCTGAGTTCTACTCAAAGTCAGTGCTTTACCACTTAGAACCATAGTGCCACTTCTGGTTTTCTGGTGGTTAATTAGAGATAAGAGTCTTCTAGACTCTTATCAGCCAGACCAGGCTGGCTTTGAACTGTGATCCTCAGATCTTAGCCTCCTGAGTAGCTAGGATTATAGGTAATGAGCCACTGGCTCCCAGCTGTGAAACTCTTTATCACCAATTAATTACCAAAAAAATCCAGAAATGGAGGCATAGCTCAAGTAGTAGAGTACCAGTCTTGAGCAAAAATGAAGTGAGAGCATGAAGCCCCAAGTTCAAGCCCCAGCATTGGACTAAAAAAAATGAATTGCAAAAACTGGATAGTTGCCGGGCACTGGTGGCTCATACCTGTAATCCTATCTACTCAGGAGGCTGAGATCTGAGGATCATGGTTCAAAGCCAGTCTGGGCAGGAAAGTCCATGAGACTCTTATCTCCAATAAACCACTAGAAAACGGGAAGTGGTACTGTGGCTCAAGCAGTAGAGTGCTTGCCTTGAGCTGAAGAGCTGAGGGACCGCGCGCAGGCCCAGAGTTCAAGCCCCATGACAGACAAAAAAAAAGAAAAAAAAAAGAAAAAAAAACTAGATAGTTGAGACATGAGAAACCCAAGGAATCATCTTGCAGTCAGAGGACCTGGGAGGTACTTAAATAAACAGGTAAAATAAAATAAAAAATCAAAAGAATGCCTAAGGAGACAATGATGTCATCCAGCCACAGAAGAAATTGTGGTCACATAGTATTGTCCTGTTGCCTTTGAATCAACTCTACTGTGAGTGTGGAGGACATTTTATACACAATGGTGACAGGAGTAGTGGTCTGGGGATATTTTCTTGCCAAGCGCTCCTTAATCCAGTTCTGTGCTGTGTCTGTGGGGACCTATGTCTTATTGGATAGTTGGGAGAGGGATCACAGAGAAGCAGCTGTTGGAAAGGCCCCAGTGCAAGCCAGAGAGGCTGATTGGTGAAATGACTTCCACAAGCTCTAACACTGAGGTTCTTTTGGACAACTGAATCTGACCAATTTCAGTCTTAATTTCCATTGTGCCAGGATTGGTTTCCCATCATGCTAACTGTGCCAGGAAGGGGCAGCTGTTGGCAGAGTTCCTAAACCGGATGGGATCATGAAACAATCACTCTGTAGCTTTTTGTGCCTAGAAGCTTGCATGGAAACTTGCTGAAGCAATCATCAGATCAATGACTCAGGTTGTAAGTGGCTGGGTAATTTCTGTTTGCCACATTGTTTCTGTTTCATCTAATTTCCAGGTGTCCTACATAGGCCAAGACTGCAGAGAAATTCCAGAACACCTTGGCAAGGACTGTGGACATTTTGCAAAGAGGCTGGATCTGAGCTTCAACCTTCTGAGGTATGTAACCTTCACAAGATGCAGTCCAGGCCTGGGAGCCCCAGTTCCCCTGGGGACATAAGGGCCTGCAGAGAAAAGTCAAAGGTTCCATCTCTGCACTGAGTGTCCTGTTATTCAACACACATACCCAGACATGTGGAATCACCACCCAAAGTTTGGCTTTACTTGATAACTTCTTGGGTTGCCTTTTTGTACTGCTGAAGAAATGGCTGGCATTTGAGCATCAGCTGGCTTGCATGATAAGACCACTATGCTATTGCTTTCTTCCTTTCCTTTCTCAGGGTGCCCGTGCAGATGGGTTAGGATCTTATTGGGGGAAGGAATGAGCTAGAGCCAGCAAGAGTGGTCTGAGGATGTTTAGGAATGCATTTTTGGAGAATAACTGTCTTTCAAAGCATTTTCTAAATCACAAGTAGGGTGTGCTTTTTAATGAATCAGAGCCTTAAATATTTGTGAAGACAGTCTCTCCCAGATGGCATTTCAGAGGAATCAAACACTGTTGATGGTGCACTGTGGGGTGAGGTGGGCAGATAGGTGGGAGGGAAGGAAACTCTAACAATGGTTCTCATCTTGGCAAAAGGAAAGTGTGATCTTGTCTATTATTCTAGTGGAGAGAACACAGTTGTTTCAGTTCTTCTTAAAGACCTTGTGAATTTTGCTGCTTTGGTTGCTGGGGTAGGAGGAGGCAGTTGGAAAGCAGCTATCAGTGGAATAAATAAGGAGGGCCAGGGTGCTGAAAGTGGTTCCACTCAGAGCCTGTTTTCCACTAAGTGCCCTCCTGGATATCTGCATGATCTGCTTGTGATAGACTCTCCTGGAGAGATGAGTAGCCTAAATCCTCCTCCAGTGATCAGACACTTTGTTGTTTCCAGACCTTGGAGTCTTTTCCAAACTCTTGAGTTAGGATACTTTGGAATTAAGAATTTAAGAAGAAAATGCCAGTGGCTGACACCTGTAATCCTAAAGTGGTTCAGAACCAGCCTGGGCAGGGAAGTCTGAGACTCTTATCTCCAATTAATCACTAAAAAAGCCAGAAGTGGAGCTGTGGTTCAAGTGGTAGAGCACTAATCTTGAGAACAAAAGCTCATGGACAGTGCCCAGGGTCTGGGTTAAAGCTCCAGGACACACACACACACACACACACACACACACCCTCCCCTCAAAAATATTTAAGGAGAATGCACACATGCACGCACACACACACACACACACACACACACACACACACACACACCCTCCCCTCAAAAATATTTAAGGAGAATGCACACACGCGCGCGCGTGTGCACGCACGCACGCACACACACACACGCACGCACACACACACACACCCTCCCCTCAAAAATATTTAAGGAGAATGGACACCACCACTCAGGGCAATATAAGGCACTGGTTAGAAGAGGAGAATGTAAATTTAAGGTAAATTGGCAGAGTGTCTCTGCCTAATGGTTAATGTCTAGATATGAATGGCTGCTCCCCTCCCCCCGCTTTGTGGGGTCCATCCTGAGGGAAATGGGAACAGTACAGCTACTGTCTGTTTTCTGCTTGACTCCCAAAGGCTTTGTGTATCTTTGGAAAGATGTGGAAATGGAAGGTCAATACACAAGGATAAGAGGAAGCAGAAAAAGGTTCTGCCTCTAAGGAGATGAAGGATGGTTTGTGGTCTTAGTGCTTGAGGACAGCTCAGGCTGTGATAGCTCCCCTCTCTGGGCTCAGGCAAAAGGCTCTTTTGCTGGGGCAAGAGTTTCTTCCACAGAATTAGCCTTCAAGGGCTCAGGGTGTTGTGGCTTAGGGATGTGGCTGCTTTATAAATGGCTGATGGAAGCCAGGATGTGGGTTTGGTGAGCCTGGGCGCTGTACGGAAATGTGTCAGTGGGCATAAGTCTTGGGACAGGGCTGTCAGGACTGAGGAAACAGACCTTTCTTTGTCATATCCTGGAAGAAAAGGGGCTCTTGACTCTGAGGGGCTGGATGTCGGAAAGACTTACTCCAGGAAAAGATGAGCCCTGAATGCAAGACAATTCAGTGAGAGAGATCTGTGTAATATGGATTCAAAGGGAGAGCAAGAAAGTCTGACATTTTTTATTTTTGAGAGGAGAGAAGTTTTGGTAGTGTTGGGTTGGAGGCATTTGCTCCTGAATCTGTTTCTGTCTGTGATGTGGTCACCATGTGACTGATCTCACGTTGGTCTGTAGCTACATTGGGGCAGGGATGCATGAAGAAGTTTATATTTAGGGCTTGATTAAGCTGAAGGGTATTAAAAGATCAGAGTGGAGGAAAGCATGTCTCACCTGACAAGGGTACATTGGGTTGAATCATCTTTGACTTTCTTTATTTGCCTAATTGTGGAGCCAGGGCAGGCATCACTGTTTCTCTTGGGTATCAGAGGATCAGCCAGATCAAAATCTTGAGATGGTTTAGATGTTTAGCTACTATTGAAGGAGAGAAAACATGGAGAAGGAAAGAGATAGGAGTCAGTAACTTACTTTGGATGTGTGATACATGATCCAAGTTTGCTAGGCTTCAGAGATCAGGATATCCAAGTGAAATATTGAGTCTCTGTCTAGTATTCTGTAGAAGTGTCTCCACCCACAATTTCGTAGGATTGCAGAGAGTATATTTCCCAGGCAAATCTGCACTGTACCCCAATTCATCACAGCTCTCTGCTCTGACACTTACCTCTCATCTGTGGTTCTCTTCCTGGCAATTGATGTGACCCCACTTGGCACACTCCATTCTTTGAAGCTCTATGTGTCATTGTGTGGCATAGATTGACCTTAGTTCAGGTGTGTGTGTGTGTGTGTGAGAGAGAGAGAGACAGAGACAGAGAGACACAAGATAGCACACAGTAGGAGGCATGTTTAGAACCTCTCTTTTTCTGGAAATATTTTGGTGCCATAATTTCTTCTTGCAATCCTCATTATGTAGGGCCAGACCTTTTGTATATTTTCCCCTCACTCTCTCTTACTTCCTTTCTCTGATTCCATAATTATCTTCAGAAACACAAAGTTCTCACTTTATTGTATAGGGAAACATTAACCCTCTACCCTCCTTTCCTCTGCAGCCTTCCTTTTCACATCCAAAGCCATTATGAAGATATTACTAGAGGGTGAACAATACTGAAGACATGACATTTGTGAATGATGATAGCAAAAAAGTAACTCACTAAGAGCTGTTGAATAATAGAGGAAAATGGGGCTAAAGAATGGGCTAGAAAAAGGGGCTAGAAAAATGAGGCTAGAGAAAGTACATTAATCAGCCAATCTGATTAAAGTACTATGTATGCATGTGAAATAACATGGTGAAACCCCTTTGAACAATTAGCATACCCTATAAAAATGAAAGACAGAACTATAAAAGAGATTCCTTCTGTGGGTACTGTGGGAGCCAGGAGGTAGAATGGAAAAGGGTGAAGGAGGTGAATATGGTCAAAATCTTTCAGAACATGTGTGAAAATTGAACAGTGAAGGTTGTGGGGATTGGTTTGTGAAGGAGGAGAGGTAGGGGAAGAAAAGGGATGAGGGAGGGTGATGGAGGGGTGGGTGACTGATCATGGTACATTATGTGTATATATGGACATGTCAAAATGAACCTCTGTTGTACAACTAATGGATGCTAATAAAGATAAAAGAAAAACTGAAAAAAGATACTGTGTTAAACAGAGCAATAAACATTTTTTGCTCCTCTTACTGGCAAGGTAAGTTGTGATCAGCCTGCACAAGAGGTTCAACATATGTCATCTTGGAATAATTAAACAGTGCAAACAGCATATTTTTAGAAGGATCGAAGTTGCAAACAGTGAGACAAGATTCTCCCTTATACCTGTACCCTTTATCCCCCTCTACTTCTGCTCTGAACTCTTAATTACTGTCACTCAGTTTTGGTGGAGTTTTCCAAAGAAGTCCCATGCAACTACAAGCACATGAATTTCATGCCTTTTCCCAGCATTACTGAGTATAATTAAAAACTAAGAATTGCCTATATTTGTGTTGTACAATGTGATGATTCCACATATATTGTGAAATGGCCAATATGCTTAAGCTAATTTACATACCTCTCACTTCATGTGGTTAACCTTTTTTGAAGTGAGCAAAGATACAATTTGGTGCATTAAGTTTAAGTCTTTACTCTCTCTTGAGTTGTTTTGTAAGTAAGTTATTCAGAATTTACTCATTTCCAATAACTGACCACATCTATCCATCTCCAACCTCTGTAATCATTTTTCCATTCCTAGCCTCTGCAATTGGACTTCTTCAATCCCATGTGTGTATGGAGTAGTATTTGTCTTCCTGGGCTTGTCTTATTTCGCTTAGCATAGTGTCTTCCAGGATCATCCATATTGTCATAACGTCAAGGTTTCCTTCCTTTTCAGGTGAATAGTATTCCAGTGTGTGTAAGTATAAGTATCACTTTTGTTGTTAATACATAAATTTTTCAGTGGAGACTTAGGTTGAAACCATATCTTGGCTATTGTGAATAGTGCAATGAACACAGGAATGCAAATGTTTCTCATATTGACTTCATTTCCTTTGGATGCGTACCCAGAACTGTAAATGCTGGTTATATGGTGATGCTTTTTTTTTTTTGGAACTTCCATACTATTTTCTACCAGGGCTATATCAACTTACATTCACATCAATAGTGTGCAGATTCCCTTGTCTTCAAACCTTTGTCACCATTGGTTAGTCTTTATCTTTTTGACAATAGCCATTCTCATAGGTGAGAGATGGTATCTCACTGTGGCTTAGGTTGTTGTTTCCCTGATAGTTGTGATGTTAAGCAGTTTTTTCATAAATCTGCAAGCTACTTGTTTGACTTCTTCAGGGAAGTGCTTTTTAGGTCTTTTGCCCATTTTAAAATAAGTTACTTGCTTTTTTGCTATTGAGTTTCTTTTGCATTTTGAGTATTAACCTCTTAGTAGAATGGATGGTGCTAGGTTTGTTTGTTGTTTTTGGCAGTCCTGGGTCACTGTCTTTTGTTTTTTTGCTAAAGGCTTGCACTCTACCACTTGAGCCACAGTGCCACCTCTGGCTTTTTCTGTTTATGTGGTACTGAGAAATTGAACCCAGGGCTTTATGCATGCTATGCAAGCACTCTACCACTTAGCCACATTCCCAGCCAGATACTATGTTCCCAGCCCTGTGATGGGGTTTGTAAGTGGTAGGACATTTAAGAGGAGGGACTCAATGAGAGGTCTTCGGTCATTAGGGGTGTGCCCTTAGAGAGCAGTGTGGGACTCTAGTGTGCTCCATTCCAACTTATTTCTCTCCCTCTCTTTCTTCTTTTCCCTCTTTTTCTCTCATTGGCCATGAGGTGAATGGGCCTCTTTTGTCACACACTACTACAAGATGTGCTGCCTTGCCATAAGATCCAGTGCAGCCAGGCCAACTGCCAATGGAGTGAAAGCCCCAAAAGTGTGAGCCAGAATGAACATTTCTTCTTTATAAGTTTGTTGTCTTATGTATTTCATTACAACAATGCAATCCTGACTAACACATTTGGTTGCAAATATTTTCCCCCACTATATAGATTGCCTTTCATTCTAATGATGTGTCCTTGCTAAACAAAAAAGCTTTTTAGTTTGATAAAACCTTATTTGTGTATTTTTGCTTTAATTGCTTGTACTTTAAAGTCATATCCAAAATATCATTGCCTAACCCAGTGTCAAGAAACTATTTCCTTGTATGTTTTCCTAGTACTTTCATAGCTTCAGAGCTTATATTTCAGCTTTAATCAATTTTGATTTGATTTTTGTATATAATAGTCTAATTTCATTTATCTACATGTGGATATCCAGTTTTCCTGAGACCATTTATTGAAGAGACTTTCCCTTTTGTCTTGTCTTTGGTCAGACCAGTTGATTGTAAATGCTTAGATTTATACCTGGATCCTCTGTTATGTTTCATTGGTCTATGTGACTGTTCTATGCCAGTACTGTGTGTTTTTTTAAAAATAAAACTATAGCTTTTTAGTACATCTTGAAATTAGGTTATATGATGTCTCCAACTTTGTTCTTTTAGCTCAAGATGGATTTGACTATTTGAGGTCTTAAGTAGTCGTATGAATTGTGTGAAAAATGCCAATGGAATTTTTTGTTGTTGTTTCTGTTTTCTTTCTTTTTTAATTGTCAAGGTGATGTACAGAGGGGTTACAGTTACATAAGTAAGGTAATAAGTACATTTCTTGTCTAACTTGTTACCCCTCATTTTTCTCCTACTTTTTCTCTCCCCTTGTCCCCTGCAAGTTGTACAGATCATTTCCAACATATTGTCTTGTGAGTATCGCTGTTGCATTGGTTCCCCCCTTGTCCTTTGTCTCACCATTTTGTTGTTCCCCTTCCCTTCCCTAATTCAGATGCTAATGGAATTTTGATAGGAGTTGCATCAATTATGTTGATCACTTAGGTAGTAAGGCTCTTTTGACAGTATTGTTTGGAGTCACAAATACAGGTTGTCCATTTATTTGTATTTTCCTTAATTTCTTATATCAGTGTTTTATATTTGTATTTCAGTTTTATATTTTTATATAAATATATTTTATATTTGTATATCAGTACATAAATGTTTCACATCCTTGATTAAATTTATTCCCAAGTAGCTTTTGTTTTAGATTTTATTTTAAATGGGATTGTTTTTTGTTTCTTTTTGGGTAGTTCTTTATTAGTGTGCAGGAATGCAACTGATTTTTATGTTGATTTTTATGCTCTGCAGTGGTTCTGAATTTATACTCATTTTTTCTGTAGAACCTTCATGTTTTTCTATCATATCATGTCATCTACAAACTGACAGTTTCACTTCTTTTCAATTTGGATGCTTTTGATTTCTTTCTTTCTTTTTTTTTTCTTGCCTGATCATTCTGGTTGGGCCTTCAGTACTATACTAAACAGAAGTATTGAGAGTGGGAACCCTTGTTCTACTCCTGACATTAAAGGAAACACCTTTGGTTTGTTATAAGTCAGTGTGATGTTTTTTGTGGGCTTGTCATCTGTGGTCTTTATCACATTGAACTATATTTCTTCTGTATCTAAATTGTTGGACAGTTTTATCATGAAAGGATGTTGAATTTTGTTGAATGCTTTTCCTCTATGGAGATGAGTATGTAACTTTAATCTCTTATTCTGTTAATGTGGTACATTATTTATTGATTTATTTATTTGAGCCTTAATGTGCTGCTGAATTCAGTTTGTTAGAATTGTTGAGGACTTTTACACCTATGTTTAGCAGGGATATTGGCCTGCTGTATTCTTCCTTGTGATGTCCTTATCTAGTTTTGGTATCAGAGGTAATTCTGGCATTATAAAATGTGCATGTAAGTGATTCCTTCTTTTCTTTTGTTTGAGAAGATCCAACAAGGACTGACATTAATTCTTTAAATGTTTGGCAGGGAAGTTTACTAGGGAATGTTTACTAGGGAAGTCATTTGGTCTTGGGTTTTTGAGGGGGGGGAGGGTGTGTGTGTGTGTGTGTGTGTGTGTGTGTGTGTGTATGTGTGTGAGTGTGAGTGAACTGTCCCTGAGCTTTTCTGACAAAGCTAGTGCTCTACCATTTAAGCCATAATGAATCTCATGGACTTTCCTGTATAGGCTGGCTTTGAACTGTAATCCTCAGATCTCAGCCACCTGAGTAGCTAGGATTACAAGCATAAGCCACTGGCACTCAGCACATTGGGAAAATTTTAATGACTTATTTATTTATTTATTTATATTGTGAAAATACTGTACAGAGGGGTTACAATTATATGGGCAAGATAATGAGTACATTTCTTATCAAGCATTGTAGCTTCCTTGATGACTTTTTTTTAATTTCCCTGCTTATTATGGATCTGTTCTGGTGAATTTCTTATGTGACCAGATTTGTGTTTACTTCTTGTTGAGGAAGTAAAAGGCACTAGGTTTCTACCAATCACACCAGGAACATCCTTCTTTGCTGTCTTACCAACCATATGTAGCCATCTACCATCATCCCTGTTAAACTCGTTCATAAAAGGGCTCTATATATTCCCCTTTGGCCACCTGTTCATGTGGGTGGGAAGAGGGCTTATGGATTTATTAGCTTTGAACTTTTGCTTGAAGTAATTCTATGTGTTTTTTTCCTTCCTATTATACCTCAGGGTTTTTTGTATGAATGTCCAGTATAGTGATTCTATCTCTGTTCAGTGGGTTGTCCAGTAATAAACTGCTCACCTCTTCACACAGAAGGTTATGGATTTCAGGCTGTATTGTTTCAATGACTTTGCCTTGGCAGAAATTAAAGTCATAGGAGCTAGTGTGTACCCTGTCAGGATGGAAGTTACAAAGCCAAACAAGAAAACAAGCTCAAATGAAATTCTGTCTCCCTTAAAAGGTCCAAATGGCCCTCTTTTTTGCCCTTTCAGCCTTGGGTCTGAGTCTGGGGCTGGGAACCAGGTCAGCTATAGTGACTGAAGTGGAGCCAGCTTTTTGAGTGACTTTTCCAGGGTCAGGTTCCTGCCATACACATTGGAATGAGGATAGAGGATTTAGGAAGTTAATCATGTAATAATCAGGAAGAGTGACATTTTGCTCCTTGCATTCGTATTCATTAATGATCCATATTGGTGTAAAATTATACTTAATATCTTTATTTTTGAGGATCATTTTTTAACAATAAAATCAACAATGTTGAAATATTGGAGCACTCAGAAAAATATGAAGGAAATGTTCTTCCTCTCAAATCATGGGTAGTCTTGCCAACTACAAATCACCATTGTTAACATTATATTGTTTTGTGGAAGGGAAGGGGAAAAACAAATAGTTTAAATAGGGATACAGGTGGACCCATGCAACAATGAGATGTACAAGTTGTTATGTCAAAAACGAACTTTACAACTTTGGTGGGGGGGGGGAGGGTGAATTGGTTGGGGGCACGAGGAGGATGGGATGGGAAGGGGAAATAAAGGAGGAGGTTACAATGCTTGATAAGAAAGGTACTCATTATCTTGCCCATGTAATTGTAACCCCTCTGTACAGTATTTTCACAATAAAAACCAAAACCAAAACTAAAACCCAAAACATTATATTGTCTTCCTACTCTTTTTGTGCTATTTTTATTTTTATTTATTTTTTTACAGGCTTCTTTTTAAAAATGTACTTTTATATTTAAGATGTTTTACATAGAGGTTATTTCATAAGTAAGGTAATGAATATAATTCTTTTTGGACAATGTCACTCCTTCCTTTGCTTTCTACCACTTTCTTCCTCCTGTCCCTGCTTACAAGTTGCATAGTTCATTTTCTTCATAGCATATACTGCATATCATGACTGCATTTATTCACTCTTCCTCCATTTCTACACCTCCTTCTTGCCTCCTTTTAGTGCTATTTAAAAATGCTGTTGTTCATACTGTGTTGGGAATATTTGGGAAAATATAGTTACTATATCACAATTTTGTATGGATGTGTGTGTGTGTGTGTGTGTGTGTGTGTGTGCACACATGTGTGTGCACATGCCTATGCTGGAGCTTGAACTTTGCTTAGACATCATCTCATAACTTCTTTTCCTTAAGGCTTGGTGTTCTATTACTTGAGCCACTGCTCCATTTTTGGCTTTTGGAAGTTAATTGGAAATAAGAATTTCATTGACTTTCCTGCTGGTACAGGGAAGTCTCCACTTCAGACAAGGAGCCTCAGATCTTGTGAATAACTGGGATTACAGGAGCGAGGCATTGGTGCCAGGCTTATATCACAATCTTCAATATTTAAGAAGAAATGTCTTGGTGTTGAACATTTAGGCTTTTTTCAGATTTTTTACTCTTATAAAGAATTCTTAATATAAATATCCTTGTAATAATTACTAATGAGTATGTCTCTACTTGCTTTGAACAAACACATAGAGACAAAATGGGGGGTGGGGGGGCATTAGCCCTCTAGAAAGGTTATACTTATTTCTGCTACCAAGAGTACACAGATGTCCATTGGCCCAAATTCTTCTTCAAACTTCTTCATATTTTACCTTGCAGATTAGTAAAGAGAATCTTGTGCCTTAGCCAGTGTTGGTTTCTGTGCTCAAGACAGAGAGAGCTTTTTAATGAATTATTCCAGCATTGATACCTCATCTCTGACTAGGGCAGGGCCCTGTCCTCCCTGGCCCAATTCCCTTTACCCAGGGCTCTGAATGGTTTTGAGTGGATTGCCTACTTAGCTTGTTGAATACAGTGGGCAGCGCAGAACTCCTGTGGCAAACAGTGATAAATATGCCTATGTCAATCTGGCAATAAAAGCAAGAGAGTTTAATTGATCTATGGCAACAGAAAGCTTACATTTTAAAAATTAAATTATTTGCAGTCTCATCTTATTTAGTTTCACTTTGATAAATGCACTGGGTGAGGAATTGCTTAGAAGAAAATTTCTCTATGTGGGAGCTTGCTTGTGGCTTTCCTGGCTTTGGCCAGGATACAAAGATAGAACTGAAGAGTTTGTGCATTTAACAGCCTCTCCTCACAGCTGCCAGAGGTCACCTGGCATACTGATGTCACCTTCTTCAAGAACAGACACATCATACTTTCTTTGTTCATGTTGTGAACCGCTTGGTGGAATTGAACCTGGTAAATTTCACATGGGTTGGGAAAATGTTTAGTGTAAAGAAAGAACCAAGGCTTGAAATCTTGCTGAGTATTATACTGGCCTTGGTATAATTGCTGAAATGGTAAGTGCTGTATGTATTTTACCCACTAAACTTCCTGGGATACAAAAGGTCTTCAATAGGTATGGCTATTCTCAGTACTTAGAACATGGTATAAGCAAGGCTCAGAGCCCAGGCTTGACCCACTTTGCTCTCTGGTAAATCTCCTCTTCTTTAGCACATGTTTTGTTTTCATATCTCCGTATCATTTGGGATAACCACTGGCCAGAAGCTTTAAGACCTGGTGCATAGTTTGCTACTTCGTCTTCCATTATCATCAGCATCAGTCTTGGATTTTTAACTGTAATTGAGCAGAACCTACTGCTGACCTATTTTGGACACAGAGTTTGAGTGAGAAATCTATGTTGTAAAACATTGGTATTATTTGTTAATTCAGCATAACCTAGCCCAGCCTAATGAATACATACACATTAAGTTTTCCAACTGTCCCTGTATTTTGTATTCTGAATCTCTGCCAGCCAAGAATATCCACTGTTTTATATTTCACTCAGGTAGAATAAGACACAGAATTTCCCACCCAGATTGTCAAGAGAATAGGTCATATTCTGTTGGTTGTGAGTCATTAAATAGCATCTTTGCAGCCATGTGTCTTGTCTGTACTGATTTCCACATGCCAAATGACCTAGTCATCTGTGGGACAGAGCAACACTGGGTGGAGGAGATAATAGAGCTCCCATCAATAATCTTTGAGAGGAAGAGGTATAGGTGGCAAAGATAGAATTTGCAAAGATGAACTGTTTGTGAATTGTCATCATAATTCTATAGCATGGATAAATCTTGAATGGTCCTAAGCTAAACAATGCTGTTAAAACCTCTGTCTGTGTGTGTGTGTTCAAGAATATCATTGGCCATGCTGGGGTTTGCAGCTACCATCAAAATGCAAAGTGGACAATAACTTGACAGGTAATATTCAGGGTCTCAGTAGTAAAACCTGATCCTTTTTTACTTCTGGCACTTTCTGGCATGATTCCTTGGACTGTGGAAACATAGGAACCAGTATGATCATATTTGGAAGGAAGAGCACTGTTGGGCTGCAGTGGGCAGGACTAGGCTTGGGAAGTGGTGGGCAGTTGGAGAGAATTATTATGGGACCACAGAGCTTTTCTAAGGTTCATTTTCTCCTGAATGTCAATGTTGTCTGCAATGGTATCATTTAGAAAGGTTTTTTTTTTTAAAAAAAAATTTCCATTGCTTTCATAGAGGTTATATTTGCCTCTAGCAGAAAATGTTTCTAGACTTAAATACTGCCTTTCCATTTTTTTAATTTTTATTTTTTGTTGGTCCTGGGGCTTAAACTGAGGGTCTGGGTGCTGTCCCTGAGCCTCTTTGTGCTCTCTACCACTTGAGCTACAGTGCTACTTCTGCCTTTTTCTGAGTAGTTTATTGGAGATAAGAGTCTCATGGATTTTTCTGCCTGGGCTGGCTTTGAACCTTGGTCCTCAGATATCAGCTCCTGAATCGGTAGGATGACAGGCATGAGCCACCAGGACCTGGCAAATGCTACCTTTTATCTTACATCTCAACCATTTTACTCCTCTATAATCTTGATTTTTATTTTCCTTTCATTGTCAAGTTTCTATCACTGCTCTGTTTGGACCTTGGGCCTCATTGCTCTACTGCCCTGATCTGTGTTTTGAGGATGTGTGTGCATGTGAGTGATACCAGTCATGTGACCTTCCACTCTGTTCAGGTGGCTAAGGTGCTTTGACACTGGGCAGGATGAAATCCTTTGAGACCTTTGAGACTTTTTGTTGGCTGATTAATTGGAGAGGAGAGTCTTACAGACATTTCTCTTTGACCTGGCTTTGAATCATGATCCTCTAGTCTCTACCTCCTGAGTAGTTAGGATTACAGGTGTGAGCCACCAGTACCTGCTTGGACAAATAGCTTTAATGATTATGATTGTTTTCTTACTAATTACCAGCATTACCTAGCACTTAACTACTTATGTACTTTTTTTTTTCTGGGCCTGGGGCTTGAACTCTGGGCTTGGGTGCTATCTCTGAGCATCTTTTTACTTAAAGTGAATGTTCTACCACTTGAGCCACAATGCTACTTCCAGCTTTTTTGAGTAGCTTATTGAAGATAAGAGTCTCTTGGACTTTCCTGCCAGGGCTGGCTTTTAACCACGATCCTCAGATCCCAGCCTCCTCAGTAGCTGGGATTACAGGTGTGAGCTACTGGCACCTGGTTTCTCAAGTACTTCTTTACATATGTTATCTTCTGTAGTCTTCCTAATAACATTTGGAAAGCATAGCTCTTATTATCTGTCTTTACAAATGAAACAATCTCCAGAAACTATAGAGTTTGGACAAGAATACCCATGGTTAAAATGGGAGCCCTGAGATTAAATAGCCTCAGGGTCTGACCTTAACTCATAGTTAGTCTAGATGGCTTCAAATGGTAAAAGTTGGCACCATAACTTCCATTCCCATTGAGGGGAAAATACTTTCTATGTGTGTCAGTCCTGGGGCTTGAACTCAGGGTCTGGGTGCTGTCCATGAGCTTTTTCTTTATTTTCAAGGACAGCTCTGATAGCTCTACCACTGAGCTACAACTCCATTTCTGGCTTATTGGTAGTTTATTGGAGATAAAAATCCCATGGATTTTTTTTGCCCAGGCTGGCTTTGAACTGTGATCCTCAGATTCTGAATGGCTGTAAACAGGCATGAGCCATTAGTTCCTGGCTGTAAAAGTTTTTTTTTTTTCTTGTTAAATCACTAAATGCTGGTAGAAGTCATCATAGTAGGGTTGAAGGAGATCCTGCTGCTCCACCTTCAAGTTCTTGGCAGTTCCAGAGCTATTCACATGTATTTCCTCATGCTTTATTTCTAAAACCTTGTAAGTTTAAAAAGTTTGATAAGGCAGTTTCTCATCAAAGCTTGGGTAGGCTTGGAGGTGAAAGGAAAGCTTCCCAAAAACTCATTCTCTTCTTTCTTCTCCTCTTGGGTTGTGAAGCTTGGCTCAGATCCAAGGTCATGGTCATAGGAAAAATGGATCAGCAGTTGCCATAGCCAGACCATTTGTTCTATCCTTGGAACTAGTGGACCTTGAGTCAGGTAACTGCTGGAGATTGGGGTTTGAAGGAAAAGAAGAGGTGGTGTGCATGTGTGTGTGCATGCATGCATGTGTGTGTGTGTGTGTGTGTATGCGCACGTGTGTATATACAAGTGTACACTTGGACTCTCTCATACTCACACAGTTGCGATCTGGAAAGACTCTTCCCTCTCCTCTGAGGCCATACTGTTGATTAGAGCTGTGCTCAGTCTCCTTTATGATGAAAGAGGAACCAACCATTTACTCTTTGCTGGGTGTCTGTTTAATTGCAGAAATATAATAATTCCAAATTCTTTCTGGCTGAGAGTTTGATAATGAAAAGTGTCCTCCACGCAGCTTTCCTTTTGCCCCTACCCACTTCACTGCCCTAGCACAAGGCCACTTAGGCTTTCAAATAAGAGACACACGTACATGTTTAGGTTTCATTTAAGAATTTTTTTAAGGTTTATTCTCCAGGTTTACCATCATGGAGATCAGCTATGTACCCCCACCTCTGCACTGCCTCTCTCTTAAACTTCTCTCTGACTTTATGCAGAGCCCCATTTTTTTGGTCTCCTGGGTGTCTGCTTTTTCTCTGGTTCTGAGGAAATTAGAGACGGGTACAACAGCGAAGAGCAACAAGAGGTTTAAAAGGAAAAAAAAAATCCCCAACCATTCTTGAGATAAAGCAAGACCTTATTAAAAACAATTGGGGGGGGAGAACAGAAGAGGTGTTAACCCCCGCATGACCGGCTGCTGCCTGCCACTGGAGAAGTGTTTTAAGAAAATGTACCATTGTTAAAACTTTTCTTTCCCCCACCCTTGATGGTTTTAGTTATAAGGTAGAGAAATATTTTCCCCATAATTGGGTAACTCTTAATAGTAGCAATTGCATATTTATCAGTGTGAGGGGCTGTTATTAATGTAACTGTCAGGCCCAAACACATTTCTGCATTAAATCCATTTAGTATGTGCATTATTCGGGCTGGAATGTCACTGACACATCAAAGCCCGGTAGGCATGGAGAGCTCAGTGCCCTGCTGTGGCTGCCGAACAGACCCTTGATCAATAAATGTAACATGTTAATGCAGAGCAAATAGAATAAAAGATTTCTTTGACAAGACATGAAAAATCACCTTGTGGCAGCTGGCATGTGATGCTGGTTCTGGGGAGACACTAGCAAAGTTGATCTGACATGTAAAGAGGGGAGATGATGGCTGTAAGGTGCTTTTGTTTCAAACTTCTTTCTTGACCTGTCAGGTTTTGAAGGCGCCTCAATGGCTCTTTTTTGTCATGTGAAAATTGTAGTCTTAGGTAGTTATGAAGCAGTTATCTCTTCTCAAATTGTGAATGCTGCTGTTTAATTGATTCACTTAGCATTTGAAACTGTCACGCATTAATAATTGCAAAATCCTGTAGATCCGGTACTAGTATGTCATGCTTAAATGTGTAGTTATCAGAAAATTAATATCCTTAATGAACCGGTGCTTTCAAACTAACATTGCATGAAATCTCTTCTGCCCTTTCATTTGCTGAAGCCACAATCCGCCAGTTTACAGAGAATCACCTCTCGACAGTTTGCTTTTTTGATGCCCGACAAATGCCAGCTTTGCTGTGGGTACATCGCGTGCTCAATGACAATAAATATAGTAATTATACTGGAGTTAGTAATTAACATAATTGTAGTCAATTACGACAAATACAGTGCAGAGCTAAATAAATGAGAGGGGAGAAATTAGCAAGCTAATTGATTTATCTTTACTTGGCTTCCTGGTATATCTGGCAGGGTTGTTTTTTTTGGGGGGGGGTGGGTGAGAGAAGGAGGAGGTGAAGAAGCCCCAAAGGATTGTTTACAAATAACTGATTTTGTTTTGAAGTTGCTTTGTCTTTTGGCTTATTACACTTCACCCCCTACTCAGCTTGCAAGGGGATAAAAGAAAGGAAAAAGAGGAATTTAAATGCCAAGGGAACATTTTGTTAATTTAGCTACATCAAACCGATGGCTGCAGCTAAGGCATGACAAGAGTTAGCTTTTGCTACCGCTTGAGGAGTTGCAGTTTTTTCTTCTCAGCTATTGCTCTGGTAAAAGACAGCATTTTGTGTGTGTGTGTGTGTGTGTGTGTGTCTGGCTGTCTGTGTGTGTGTGTGTGTGTGTGTGTGTGTGTGTGTCTGTGCCCTTGTTTTAAGTCTTTAACAAGTCTTTGCTGGATGTACATCTGGGGCCATATATATATGTATATATATAAACACACATATATGTGTATACCTCATACTAATTTGCTCAGTTCTGTGTTGATGGCTTGGTGGAAGAAGTGAGCATGTTTCACTTGGTCCAGCCCCATCTCATCTTGTTTTGTACTTTTATCTCTTGGTACCTAAGGAAAAGATTAGAGAAAAAAGTGGGTAGTATTGGAGAGCTCAGAGACTAGCTCCAGAAAGGGTCCTGCCCATGTTTCCTTCTTTGCTGCTCTCCAGTGACACTTGGGGTCCTGGCTGTCACATTCTCAAGGTTGCTTGCAGGAAACTTTGTATTAGGGTCTCACTTACTGCCCATTCATTTGGAGCTAGTTTATTCTGTGCTGCCTGGAGCCCTGGTTGATGGTGTTTATTGCATATGTGCTCTTTGTTTAGTCTTTGTAATGTGACTGCCATTCACAGTGCTCAGGCAGAAACAGTTATGAGACTTGGGGTCCAATCATAGCCCTGTTTTTTCTCACAAGTTTTAGACACAAATTTTTTTTTCTTTCTTGATGAAAGTTTCTTTTGACGCAGCATAAGGGTTAGCAATCAGAACCTTTTTTTTTGGGTCTGGATGCTTAAAATCTTACCCTAGCTTTACCCAAAAGTAAAATTCAATACTTTTAGGACATGACAGATTTTTTTTCTTTTTAAATAAGTATCCAGCATTCATATTCAACCTTGTTGAACACTAGGTTATTCCTCTGAAAAGTCAATAGTTTAGCAAAGCAGAGACTTGTTTAGCTTTTCTTCCTGAAGATTCTAGTCAATAGCTTTCTAATGTGGCACAAAGAGAGTTAGAGGCAGCAGATAATCATATACAGCCTTATGTAGAGTTCAGTTCTCCAGGGTATTGTACTACCATGTCCTGTACACTGGGTGTACTTGGACACTGCTTTGTGTGGTCATTCTTTTTGTACATTACATTTGGAAATCAATTTGCAATATAAAATATTTATACATAAGGAGTCACTTATTTACAGATTACAGTCAAAATGGGCTTTCTGATGAAGCTACAAATTAGTTTAGTGCAGGTGTGGGATCTTTTTTTTGAGGGGAAAAGACTTTTGTGTTTTCAGGGGGCAAATAATATCTGAAACTTCCACCTGCTTTAATTAGATGTGGATCTAGGAGAAATTGGATGATTTCTATGTAAAGCTTTGTTTAGCAAGAAAAAAGATCTCTAGATATTGTTGTATACCTCCAGAGACAACACGTTCTGTGTGTGTGTGTGTGTATGTGTATGTGTGTGTGTGTGAGAGAGAGAGAGGGAGAAGGAGAGAGGAAAAGATGGAGAGAGAAAGGGGGGTAGCTAGAGGGAATGGACACATGAATAAAAAAATATGTGAAACAAATTTCTGGCTGTTGACCATTGCAAAAATGTGCTCTGTGGAGTAGTTTTGTCTCTGCCCAAAGTCTCAGCCTAACTTCACAGTCTATCTTCTTTTTGAATGATTTGGATATACAACAGAAAAACACAGAATGATGACAAAGGAAGCTCTGTTTTTTTAAAAATTATTTTACAAGGTGTGCTAATTGAGGCTGGCTTTATTTTGTATGCCTTTTGCTAAAGAAATAAAAGCATAGGTGATGGTTTTGATACACTCTTTTCCAATAAAATGCTGTTGGGAAAAGTACCATATTTTCCAAGGCCAATTTTTGGTTTTACTGCCACATATACCTGGCTTAATGTTAGTTTTGAAGTTTTTCTTTTTAATTCTACACTAGATCTGAGGATGGAACCTTTTTAGAACACATTTGCAGGGTTGGGGGACACAGGGTGAGAGGGGATGGGAAAGTTAAATAGCTTGGCTGTTACCTTCTGAGAAGCTGGGTAGGTGGGCAGTTTGCTTACTTGCATGCTAGTCTTTGAGTAGGTGCATTGAAATTGCTTAGTGGGTGTTAGTTTGATTTCAGTGACTTACTTTCTAGTCTGTTCCTTCTAAGTGCATTACTTCCTCAACATCTGACACCTCTAATACTAGCTACTGAGGAGGCAGAGATCTGAGGATCACAGTTCAAAGCCAACGTGGACAGAAAAGTCTATGGCCTTCTTATTTCCTATTAACCACCACAAAGCTTGAAGTAGAGGTGGAGAGATGTGGCTCAAGTGGTGGAGCATCATCCTTGAATAGAAAAAGCTAAGGGACAGCCCATGCCCAGGTCCTGAGTTAAGCCCCAGTGCTCACACGTGCACGCATGAATGCATGCACTCACGCGTGCGCGCGCGCGCACACACACACACACACACACACACAGAGTAGTGGGTGATTCAGGACCCAAGGAAGAGACCTGGACAGCTGTTGTCACCTGTGCTGTCAGTTTGTCAGTTAGGTGGTGATCTATCCTAGTTGGTCATTGTGAATTCCTAGATGTCTGAGCCAGACTAAAATCACAGAAGAGCATCCCTCCCTCTGTAGTTGGACATAACAAACCAATACCCTGAATCTTGATCTTGGAGGCTGGTAAGAAAAGTCAGCCTTGATGTGAGGTATAGAAGAAAGGAGCCTGGCAAAGGTTCATGAAGGTCTTTCCATCTTGTGCCTTCATCTGGAGAATACTGAGTTTATTCCAGTCCATGACATGAGCTTGGAAAGAATGACAACTGGGATAAATTTAGCTGTGTATAGTTTGAAGTTTTGCTTATCTTCTTCTTCAATTGGTGGGTAAAAGTAAAGCCTGGGCCACTCATGTTTCAGAGGATGTCAGTTAGGTTACAGTGGTCTTTTTAGCTGCCATGAGTGATTGGATTCCTCCACAAACTTGACTGTCCTCCACAAACTTGACTGTGGTCTAGTGGTTTTTCTTCAAGGTCTTGTCTTGGTTTGTGAAACCTTGACAAGAGATTAACCATCCCACTAAGTGAGGGTGGGAGCTGCTCAGGGTAATATGGCTTCCTTAAGCTCTCTGTCCTGAAAGGCTGAGGCCTTGGGCCATTGTTCTTTGGACTCCTAGATATTGGATATCCTTAGACAATAGGGGACATGGCTCCTGCAGAGAGGCCTCAATACTTGGATCCTTAGCATCTGAGAAAGCATACAGTTTCCCTTTTGAAGGCTTCTTGTTGAAGTCCTGGAGAGGAGAAATGGGAGAATATGGTGTGTTTTTTCTAGGAATAACCCAGTACTGTGTAGAGTAGAGGAGGTCATAAGGTGTAGGCCAGAGTCTTCTGTGGAGGCTGGTGAAGTAAGGGATTTGGAGATGTTTGGTTCTCTCTGTCTCAAACCTTCCACATGGAGTGATGGGCATGTGGGGGCAGAGAGCTATATCCAGCCGATAGAGAGCAGCCTGTTGCAAGCTGAGCAGAGACTGAGGGTCTTCCTGACACACATACATGGCAATTATGTTGTTATGGGTCACAGCTAATGCAGTTCTTCTATGACATATACCACAGTATATTATGCCTCTTTGTACCCAACAAGGCTCTGTGGGATGGCTCTCTGCTCTTTCAGAAGGGGAAGAACCCAAGTTCAAAGTCTCATCTTTCAGAAATTGCATTAATTAAATTCTTTTTACCTCCATGATGTTTCTGTAAGCCAGGCATTTTAGGGACACTCTCTCCAGGGGAGTTTACCTCAGGTGCCTGTGTGGGAATTTGGTTTCCCACTAAGATGTAAGCTTTTCCAGGATGGGAAAGCTCTTTCAGGAGTATTCCTTGCATAAGGTTAAGCACATAGCAGGTGCCTGTCTGTTGGAAGATGTGTAGATCAATCTGGGGATTTCTCATTTGCTTAAGTGGATTTTTAAAATACATGCTAATAGCTTACTGTAGAAGAGGTAACACAACTGTAACAACTAGTCATTCACCAGCTTCCCTCAATTGTTAATTTTTCTTTCTTAAATCATTATGGCAAGAAAGGTATTCTTAACAGCTTAAAGACAGAGTGAAGTGTGCAGTGGGGACAAGACCTTAATGCAGACCAAGATCTGACTATCAAACCTACATACTTAGCTTCTAAACATTATCAATTGTATTGCCTACTTCTGACACTTAAATTCCTTGTCCTCAAGATCCTCATCTGGTCATTAGTAACCACATGACAGAGAAGGGGAAGATTATGTTGTCATCATCTTCTTATTCATTTTTTTCTTTTTGATGTGTGTGTGTGCGTGCGTGCGTGCGTGTGTGTGTGTGTGTGTGTGTGTGTGTGTGTGTGTGTGTGTGTTGGTACTGGGCTTGAATTTAGGGCTTTATGTTTTTACTTGCTTTTTTTTTTGCTCAAGGCTGGCACTCTACCATTTGAGTGACAATTCTACTTCCAATTTTTTTTTGCTGGTTAATTGAAGATAAGAGATTCATGGACTTTATAGCCCAGCTAGTTTCAAATTGTGATCCTTAGATCTCAGCCTCCTGAGTACCTAGGATTACAGGCATGAACCACCAGCACTCAGCTAGATTCTCTCTTCTGAGCATATGAAAGGAGACCCCCCCACTTTTCCACTTAAGGTTGTTGCTGGTTTCTTTTTTCCCCCAAACTTATATATGACTTCTTTATTTTTTCATGAGGTGATAAAAATTGTCATCAGTGATGACTGGCATATCTCAGTGGGCTGGGTTTCACACTGCTGAGATAAAAGTGAATATTGTAATAAAGTAAGTCACATCAAGTGTTGATTTCCTAGTGCATATAAAAGTTATGCTTAAAATGTACAGTAGTCTTTTAAGTGTATGGTCACATTATGTCTAAGAAAGTTCCTACCTCAGTTAAAAAAAGAAAACAACTTTATTGCAGCTTGGCATCTGGCGGCTCCCACCTGTAATCCTAGAAACTTGGGAGACTGAGATCTGAGGCTCACAGTTCCAAGCCAACCCCAGAAGGAAAGGCTATGAGACTCATATCTCTAATTAACCACCAAAAAGCTGAAAATGGATCTGTGGCTTAAGTGGTAGCATGCTAGCCTTAAGCAAAAAAGTTCAAAAAAGTACTGGGACAGTGCTCAAACCCTGAGTTCGAGCCCCAGGACTAGTATATAGCCCCCACCCTCCGAAATGCTTTATTACTAAAAAAATGCTAAGGATAATCTGAACTGTTGAAGAAATGGTGCCAACAGATTTTTGTGATGTATGGTTACTACAAACCTTCTAACTGTATAATATTCAGTATCTGGGAAACACAATAAAATGAGGTACCTTGTATTTTAAAAGTGTATATTAGATAGGGTTACCTTTGACTGTTTTGTTCCTTTATAGGCTGCCATGATACTATCCAGCTTAGATTTGGGTGTGTTGTGGTCTGGCTCTTGCTTCTGTTTATCTGTTTTCTCAGTCTCTGTTTTCTCATCAGTTACACTCCTCAGAGTTGCCTCTAGGTTGCAGAAGAGCTAGGTTATTTGAATGCCAGTGCTTTATAATATAGTCACTAAGCTATGCATAACTCTAAGGCAATATTGAATTTTCACTTTTAATGAGAACTGAACTCGTTCAGATTTGAAGTTCAGAGTCACTGTTGGAGACCAAGGAGGCAGGGGAGTTCTGGCTGGAGAATGTTCTGGTGAGAGAGAGCAAAGAGATCATGAGGCAGGATACTAGAACATAGCATGCTTCTCTTTATCCTGTCACAACTCTTTTGGGAGATCATGACCAAGTAATTTACTCTCTGTTGTCATTTTTCAGGTAAGAGACAATAGTACATTAGCTCTCCTGAAACCCATGGTTACAGTGATCAAATGAAAATGAAATGAGTTTTGTTCCTATAGAAAATGTCCTAGAACAACAATAATAGTTTATTTTTTTCATTTTCTTTTGAGCACAACTGTCGTTAGTATGATTCTGCTTGAGGTCCTGTTGTATTGATATAGAGTTGGCTTTGCAAATTAGGGCTCTTGTCTCCTACCAGTCTTTCTCCGCTCCCCCCCCCCCCAGGTCTGAATGCTAAATTCCTTTGGGGAAGGACAACTAAGAACAGAACATTTCCCAGTTCAGATATGTTTTATAAGGTGGAAGTTGGGGTGGAAACAGAATCTTTATTGGAATAGAAGCATAGCTAGTACTTTTATTTTTATTTTTTATTATTAGTAGTTTTGACAGAGTATCCTAATGTTGGGGCTGGGAATTTGGTTTAGTGGTAGAGTGCTTGCCTAGCATGCATGAGGACCTGGGTTTGATTCCTCAGTACCACCTAAACAAAATAACAATATTAAAATTATACTTAAAGAAAAGAATATCCTAAAGTTGTTAGATTCAACTTTGGTGAGTAATACATTTTATTTCTAAATGATTGCATAATATTTTGCTTTTACATAAATGTCTTACTTTCACCATTCTTTTATTGTTTGACATATTTATAAATTATTTTCTACTTTTGGATGTTAATAAGAAATGCTATGATAAATATCTTTGCCTGGAAATTGATTTTATTATTTTCAGTTGTCTTTGTTCCAACAAGGTAATTTCCCAAGGAATATAATTATTGAACCTTAATGTTACTGAAACCTTTCCATTGAAAAAAGGAAGTAACTGTCCTTATTGTTAGGAAAATGGAGAACAGAAAAGGAATAGGCTGGACTCAGTTGTCATCAGGCTAGGACATTTTATTGCTAGCAAGGGGCACCGACCTTCCCGCAGGTTTGGAGGTTGTATGCAGGATTGGATTTTGATTTTAACAAAGAAGCAGAAAATAAAAAATAGAGACTATGGTCTCATGAAGGCCAAGGTCAATGTCCTTGGCCATGTGCAGAATGCTTCATCTGGGTCAAGGGCTCCTGGGGGCCCATGTCAGAATGACCTTCCTTCAGACAAGCACGTAAGCACATACCTGGTGCTTTGCTTGATCCAGGGGAATAAGGCAGGAGTCAGTCCTTCATGTTCCATCTTTAGATACATAAAAAGATAGAGCTGAAGGGGAGAGGCAAGTTCTTCACTTGTCAATCAGTAGGTTGGTGGTGGAGGATATTTAACAAATCACTAATTAGTAAGAGAAAAGCATAGAAACCTACTTAATGTAAATACTGTCATGTAGTTTTATTAATACAATACAGTTGACATGGGAGCATATTTTACTGTTGGATTCTGCCCCTATCTGACCATTCCTCTGTGTCTCCATGCAGTGCCTAAAGGTTTGGAGTTTTTACCTTCCCTAGAGGAGATGATGAGGGACTAGAGGGGCTCAAGAAGAAGCCCTCTAAGCAGTGATGTAAGCCTATTCATCTAGAGTCCTCTTCAGTGAGCTTACACTGGTTCAAGTCAGTGAAATTGGAACACGTTGTAGGAAGGGAACAACTACTTGTCACTCAAATCTGGCTTACTTCTGAGTCTATAGGTTATGTTTGGCCACCACTGGGACAGGGCCCTCCTGAGGACTCTTTAAAGGTGGGCCCAAGGGAGCGTTGAGGGTACTGGACCCTGCCACACACCCAGGCTGGTGAAGCCAGGAACCCAAATCCTTTTCAGCTTTGCCTTTGCAGAGCCAACCTTTTAAACATACCTACATTTACCTGCAAAGGCAATCGTTTTGCATTTTAATGACAAATCAAGTACGCTAACTTGCATTTGAAACGAAAGTGCCTTAAATGTCTTTGGCTGTCAGAATGAGATGTTAGGAGCTTGATGAAAAGCGAACAAAGAAGACAAAGTATGAAGCCTGGATACAGTGCAAAATGAAATAAAACCTTGTATGGCCTGTCAGGGGTGTCAGTTGATATTCATATCTAAGGCACATTATAGCATTACTTTGCAGCTCATAGCTTACTCATCTGTCTTTTTTAATTCATCACATTCGAGCCCACATCTTTTAAGTCTCGGGTGTCAACAATGGGAGAAATCTGTTAATTGACAAATGAGTGTCACAAATGTGAATTGGTGCCTTTACATCAGCGGCAGGTGTAGTCTCTTTTGTTTTTTTGTTGGATCTATTATTGGCATAAGCCAGTGTAAGACATCTGTCTTTGTCGGAATGAGAAATGACAGGCCTTCTTGGCTGTCATTGTCTTAGTGCGTGCTCATTCTGTGAGATACTGTCTAAAGATAAAATGTCAGTTAAAAGAATATGAAAAACTAGCTGGAGGAAGTCCTTAAATTACTCAGAGAGAGGATCCGGGAATTGGGGCTGGAAATGAAATCCGAGTGTTTCAGTTTGTATCTATCACACCTATTTAAAAATAATATTTCCTGAGTAACAGGATAAGGTTATCAGGCTTTTAGGAAAATGTTTTGTGGGACTGGTATAATTAGCTTCATAAGGTGGGGGAGAAAAAGCTACCCTTGCAAGATATGAATTTATTTATTATAAGGTCATCTCTCTGACAAGTGCAGAATTGTCTCAATAAAAGCACTCCAGGTAGAATTCTGGGTGTTGATTTGCATGTGTTTTGAGATATTGAAATTGTGCCCCTCCAATTTCTTTTTCAGTTATATTTCCTTTCCAGACTGATGAGAAACATAATGAAATAAAAAGTAGCAGTGGTGGAGCAATGAGACAATTAGTAGGGAGGAAACAGTGTCACTGGGCTACTTGTGGGTTTATAGAGATACAGGGGAAGGAGATCTGGACACCTGAGGTTTTGTTGGCTGCTGGTGAGAGAGGAGTCTGAGGTGGAGTGCCCCTGCACCCTCTCTGTCTCCTTCAGCTGAAACTAGAGAGCCTGGATGTTGAGGTTGATGAGGACAGGGTGACTTCAACTGGGCATGTCATGGCTATAGCAGGGCAGACTCTAAGGACTGTCAAGGTTGGATTGCTAAGGAGTTAGGTACAATGTATGTGATTCAATAGGGTTGGAGCTGCCCCTCTACATGTTTAACTGGTTACTATGTGATCCCTGACCTGCTGCTGGGTGGGGTGGCAGGCCCAGCTTGGATATCATAGACTTCATTTTTCCCACTGACCATACGACAGCGTGGGATTCTGAGAAGAAGGAAGATTTTATTTATTTATTTATTTTTTTACATTTTCTAGGCAATTCTTTTTTTTTAATTTAATTTTATTTTATTTGTGAACATACTGTACAGAGGGGTTTCAATTACATGGGCAGGATAATGCATACATTTCTTATTTTTATTTTATTTTATTTGTGAAGATACTGTACAGAGGGGTTACAATTACATGGGCAGGATAATGTGTACATTTCTTACCAAGCATTGCAG
>NW_012267302.1:3869447-3886077 GCF_000151885.1 Dipodomys ordii
TTGTTTGTAAACATTTGGGTAAATGCCCAAAAGTGGGATTGCTGGGTCATAGGGGAGTTCTATGTGAAGTCTTTTGAGGAACCTCCATAAAGAAGGAAGATTTTAGATGTTGGGATGGACTGGGCTTTTCTGGATTTCTTTTTTTTTTAAATTGTGAAAATACCATACTGGATTTCTTTTTAACATCAGGAACTTATTTCATCTGTAGAACTACTTTTATTTAGTTCATTCAGAGAATGACTGGATCTATCAGTTTTCTTCCAAACCATTCATTCATTCATATGGTGCTGGGGCTTGAACTTGAGGCCTTGCCTTTGCTAGACAGGTGCTTCACCATCAAACCACATCTTCAGCCCTCTTCTGCACTGGTTGTTTTTGAAATGGAGTATCACTTCCTGCCCAAGTGCATGCCTGGACTGTGATCTACCTATTTTAAGCTTCCTAGTAGCAACTAGAATGACAGTCACACACTACCACATATAGTTTCCTTCTGTTGAAATAGAGTCTTGCAGCCTTTTGTGCCCCAACTTCCCTTGAGCTGCAGTCCCCCTAATTTTAGTCTAGCACATAGTATAGGATGACTGGTGTACCACTATGTCCAGCTATTGGTTTAGAAGGAGCCTCATGAACTTGACTGCTTGGATTGGCCTTGAACTGCGATCCTTCTGTTTTCAGCCTTTCAGGTATCTAGGATTACCAACATGAGCTACCTGGTGCCTGAGTTGCTTTTCCTATAGCTTTTTGTGACTAGGGTGACAGTTCTCTGTGCTAAGTATGAGGTCTTCTTGCCTCTGATGGGATGTGTAGGCACTGGTTGCATGTGTGCTATGTACTATGTATACTGATGCATGTGTTGGCAGAAGCTATGTGTTTTTGTATTCATGTAAGTGGCAAATCTGGGGAAAGGCATCTATCAAGCTTGTATATGTCATTGAAGTGTGACATGTGAGCACACCTGTTTGCTATACATTTAGGGGCAGCATGGACTCAACTTAGGAAAGAGGATGAGAGACAAAGAAAGTTATAGGGCTCCACAGGTGACACTCATTTGAATAATTAGATCAATGGGTTGTATGGAGGGAAGCAGACACTAAATGAAGGTCTGCTGCTGGGGCTCATGCAGTCCTCTGGCTACCTTTAGTCTTTACTAAACATATTTGCCTCTAATGTTCCTCCAGCTGGGGCAGACTACAGTGTTTCTTTTTGAGTGAAAGGCTACCTCCCCTCCAACCCTGCCCGCCTGCCAAGTTAGATAGTACTGCTGGGATCTGGGAAGTCCTCTTCTTACATTAGGTGGATCAAGGAAGGGCAAAATATGGCTAGGCTTCTAGCCTGGCTCACTCCTCTCCTTTCTCTTTCATTTTCTTGTCAGCATTGTGAGTGCACAAAACCACCTCTATCTTTTCACACAAACTAATAATGAACTAGTAAGTAATTGGGCGGATGAAGCTGGTATATTTTTTTTGGAGGGGAGGGAGAATGGGATCTTAGGAAAGCTGATTCATTTTCTAGACTTTTCCTTCCTTTCAGATTCTATGTGTGCAGATTTTTTTCCCCTCCTGGCTGACCCTTAAATGCTCTGTTCTGGAGAAGAGTTTAATTTTGTTATTTAAATTAAAGCAAAGTTTACCTGATGCAGACTAAGGAGAGCAAGAAGAATTGAGAAAAAAAAAAAAGGGAAGCTGGGCATCGGTGGTTCACACCAGCAATTCTAGCTATTCGGGAGGCTGAGATCTGAGTTGTGGTTCGAAGCCAGCCTGGGCAGAAAAGGCCATAAGACTCTTATCTCCAGTAAACTATCCAGAAAAAGCCAGAAATAGCAGTGTGGTTCAAGTGGTAGAGCACTAGCTTTGAACACAAAAAGGCTTAGGGGATAGTGCCTAGGCCCTGAGTTCAAGCCCCAGGACAGGTTCCCCCCTGTTGCCCCACACCAAAATAAGGAGGGATATTGATCCATCTGCAAAAAAAAAAGGCACATGGTTTGTACTGGAAATCCCTTTCAGTATATACTATAATGCTTTTGTTATAATGGGACCTACTTGCTTCTTTGGAGTTGTACATGTGTTTGGTAGAGTACAGAGTATACATGTGCATCTGTGCTACATGTTTCCTGTTCACCTTCAATGAGCAAGACATAACCACCTGGCTCATGTTTATACATATACATCGTGTGTGTGTGTGTGTGTGTGTGTGTGTGTCCAGACCCTTCTTCTTAGGACTCTCTACATTCAAAGTCCTTTGGCTGTGCTTGCCCTTCTTTTTCCACTGCCAGCAGTCACAGAGAATCTGAAACAGACAAGAATTTATTGGGTAGTATTTGGAAACATGGCGGTGGCAACGACTGCAGCTCTGATTTCAATTAACACCCACTAAATTTAGGCAAACACAGTGCATTTGGAAACCTGTTGAATGTGCTTGCCATCATTCTGGAGACTGACTGGAGCTTTTGTCCCCTCCCCCACTCAGCACATGGTAGAGGTGGGCCCCATATGAAATGTAGACACTTTGAGATTCTTCTGGTTTTTCTAAAATGACCTTTCAGTTGCAGAGATCACAGTTAAAAGTTTTAGCATTCAACCTAGCTTAATGAAATGCTACTTTGGAGTTCATAGTTTATCATTTTTCACACCCTTGCTTCCACCCTCTTTTTCTGGGTATTTGGGTAAAAACAGCTGGGCAAGTATTGCATTTTATGATTAAGGCACTAAAAGATTAGCTGTAGGCACTGCCCATCTGCAGGGCTACAGAATTCAGGCTGCGGACAGAACTGTTTTGAATCGGACTCAGATTAAAGTGAGTGAAAATCATTTGGGGGCCAAGGGCTTGAAAGGTCACACATGTAATGAATTGTGGGTGCTTGCCTGGCTTTCCAGGCAAGAACCGTAAGCAATTATTAAATGCCATTGTGCATCAGGAAGGCTTGGTTGGTGGTGACTGAAGTTTTCCAGAAGTGAGCCTGGGAGACTGCAAGATGTAATAATAAGGCTTTGGGTGGGAGGGGATTTGGAAGGGCCAGTGCTTTATTTGGGGAGAGATCTTTATTTCTCTCTTACCTTTAGTTTGTTCCATGTATAATGATGAATAGAGTCTGTAGTTGGGGGGAGGGGTGGGAAGGTGGAGGGGTGGGATGGGTCTGTGGTAGAGGGGAATCTCTGGGGTACTTGTTTTGTCTTATTGAATTCATTCAGTTGCTCCCTGCTGTGTCTGGGTGCTATGAAGTTGGTGGGTTTGCTTCAGTCCTGAGCTGCTTTGCAAGCATTACCATGCCTTTATCAACAACCCCTCTTCATCTGTGAGAGCCATGGCACACCATCCTGGACACCTTTGCAGCATGAGGGACTGATCAAAGGCCTGAGGCTTATTCTCTCCTGAAGGCCAGACGGTCTAGGTGGTATAACCTAGCTTTGTGGAAAGATTCCAGAACCTTCCTTCATCACAGAAAGGAAACATTCTCCACAAATTAGCCTTATCTTAGGTTTGACAGGCATTTCTACCACTTTGAAACCATCTCTGCCTTCCTGATTGGTCCTTGTATAGCTTGGGGAAAACCCTGACATAAATCTCTGAAAGAGAAAGAAAATGCAGAAAACAAATCCCAAACATAATTAGTTGATTTTGTGTTTTCTTTCAATATAGATTGACTAGTTAACACTTACTAAGTACTTGGTGAGTACCAGCAGGGGATCCTGAGGTATAGGAGATGCAGAGATATCTCACATTTCAGAAAAGGAGCTCTACATACAGCCTAGTGAAGGGATGGAGTCTCAATCTGTCCTGGAGTGGGCAGCAAAGGTTTTCAGGAGCAGTTGCATGTCTAAGCTGAATCTGAAGGGAGCAGTATGTTGAGGCATTTAGGGGAAGGAAGTGTGATGTGAGTTCTGACTAGGAAGGGTGGGACAGCTGGACTGGAGGTTTTGCTTGTCCCCATGGGTGATTTCTCCATTGCCACTGCTTGACCAGAGCATTGTTGGCTAGTAGTAGTGTCTGGCTTATCCAGCAAACACATCATGTGTCTTGGCTGTTTCATGTGTCGGCATTTGAAAGGTTGTATAGCAAAGACTTCTGCCACTCATGTCTCTGTTTTTTTTTGGGTCCGGTTACGGGGCCTGAACTCTGGGCCTGAGCGCTGTCCCTCAGCTCTTCAGCTCAAGTCTAGCACTCTACCACTTGAGCCACAGCACCACTTCCAGCTTTTTTCTTTTTTGCTTATGTGGTGCTGAGGAATCGAACCCAGGGCCTCATGCATGCAAGGCAAGTGCTCTACCACTGAGCCACCTTCCCAGCCCTCATGTCTCTGTTTTACCTCTTCATCACTTTTTCTCCCTGGAGTCTCTTCCACTCTTGACATTTCTTCAGGGTAAGCAACTGGGATCAGTCAGGGTGATGAGGAAGAGGAGGAGGCAACAGTGTGGCCTTCCTACCAGGTATAGAACATGATGAGGCTGCTGTTAGACCTGCTTGGGTGTGGATGAACTGTGGGACCAGATGTGCTATGGTAGACATCAGGATAGTAAATTCTTCACCACCCTAGTTCTGTGTTTCTATGTGGTACCTTATTTTCCTCTCCTAGGTGCCTCCTACTTATTCATACTTAGTATATACTAAGTGGCCGATAGAGGCATAAAAATCTGAAAGGAATGTTTCCAGATAATAATCATGGTACAAATGCTCAAGTATCAGACATTTGAGCCAGACAAAAAAATTTGTGTTTAAGGGAGAGGTGGAAGGTGCTTCTAGGGTTCACAATAACCTCAAGGGACTTCTCAGAGATAATTGCCACTCTCTCTCTCACACATAAGTACTTTGCTGTATGTTGTCTTGAGTTAACTGGATTATTTGTGAGTGTGTCGAATGAGGAGTAGGGAAAATTGCTGGCTGTGGTTGAGACTATAGAGGAATGCAGCACCATCTTTACTTCTTGGTCTTAATGTGAGTCTTGTATATATTGGGGACATGGAGGCTAGTCTCTAACCACAGGGCTCTTTCTTGAAGGAGTACTTCCAGAAGATAAATTATCCTCAGCAAAGACACCCAGTGTGATCAAACACCTTAGCCAGCCATTGTTCCACCTTCCCCAGTCCTACATGGCTCTTGTGTGTTTGAGTTGGTTTGGATTTTTTTTTTTTTTTGCTTTTGTGTAGCTCAAGTGAGGATAATGTTTTCTTTTTGGTTCAGTGAACTTGGGAGAAAAGGAAACTCTCTTCTTCTGTGGTTTCAGGTTTTTTGCAGAAAGTCTTTGTGGGGAATGTTGGGCATAGGGTTTTGGGGGGTAGGGTAGGAAAAATGAATGCCAAGCCCCAGTGGGGGTGAGGTGGGGTGGGTAGGTAGGGGCCTGTCTGCATTATTGCTCCGTGGCGTTCATCCAGCCTGTGGCCTCTCTCACACAAAGCCTTCCCTCTGATTAATGGCATCCATGTCTTGGAGGCATGGATTGTATTAGACCTTGTTTAAAAGTGCTCACTATATATCCACTTCCCCTGGAAGTGCACCAAAATAGGACATGAGGCAAATAGAGAGCCAGAGAAAGAGCTTGCATTTGGAAGGAATAGAAAGGAGAGCTTTTTTCATAACTGCTTTCTGTGACTTTCTGTAGTCTTCAAGGCTTTATCTCTGTGGCACTCCTATGGGAGAGCAAGGGGGAAAGTGAAGACAGACGTCTTGGGAAAGAAAACGGGTTTCCCTGCCAAAATTGGGAGATGCTGCTGGCTCTTTTGGCTTTTTTAGAAACTCCAAGAAATCTGCTGACATTTTAAAGGAAGAGAGAGAGAAGGGAGAAGGGAGGGAAGGAGGGGGGGGAAGATATGATTTATGATGACATCAGATGTTGCCCAAGCAGATCTTGAGAGAGGAAAATAGCCTATATGGAGAGCATGTTGCAATAAAGAAACAGTCACTGGGGGGGGGGACTATTGAAATGCCTTTAATTATTTGCCTAAATGCCTCTCCCCACAACCTTGGCAGCTTCTGGGGTCCTGAACCCAAAGCTTGTGCTGCTTTCACATTTCTTGCTCCTCAGCCTCTTTCTGTTGATGTTGATTGCTGGTTTGTTCTTAGCTTCCTGTCATGTGGGGTGTTATGCTGGCTGTGTGTGTGTATGTGTGTGTGTGTGTGTGTGTGTGTGTGTGTGTGAGATGGGTGTATCACAAGTGGTGGGCAATGGAAAAGGGCTGGTGAAGAAGCTAGAGACTGGGCCTTGCTCAGAGTTGCTGAACATGTATCAAGGGATGGAGAGTTGGTTGCTTAAGGGAAGAACCTAAAGGTTGGTGTGGGTGAGGGATCTGGCAAAGCAGTCTAGCACTTGAACTAAAACCTCCAGCCCTTTTTGTTTTAGTTTATTTTGCAGGGAAGGCCTGTTCCTTTTTTCTGGGGCTGGCTTTGGGCTGTGATCCTCCTAGACATCCCTCTTTCCCCCAGCTAGATTAAGCACATTTGACCATGACTTGACTTGCTTTTCAACATAAGATCTTGCTAACTTTTTTGCCTGGGCTGATCTTAAACTAGAATCTGTCCATCTGTACCTCCCAAGAAGTTTGGATTACAGGCATATGCTACTTCACCTATACTTTTCTTCTCTTGGTTGTGTGTTGTGTCCTGTGGATTATTACATGCAGGTTACCAACACTAAACCTAATCAACAGGCAAGAATTCCAAGAAGCTTATTTCCTTATCGTTCTGGTTCTTGGGTGGACCTCTCTCATTGCACTTCCTCTTTCCTCAAGAGTATAGTACCTTTGGGCTTTCTCTCTTCCACCATCAATGTGGTCTAAGGACCAGGTTACACCAAGCTGTCAGAATGGGAATTGACTTCTTTGCCAGTGTTTGTTTGTTAGAATTGTCTAAGCAGAAAGTGGGAAGAGAGCAATGCTTTTGGAGAAATTTTTATCCATTAGGAAAAGGGGCCTAGGTATCCTTTAGAGACTGAGTGAGTGAGTGAGTGAGTGGGTGTGGTGTGGTGGTGGTGGTGGTGGTGGTGGTGGTGTGTGTGTGTGTGTGTGTGTGTAGCAGGCAGGTGAATGTGTGGGCTGTGGTGTGGATGCTGTCTTTCTCCCATTGGTTCAGAACTCACTTCTGCAGAGTGAGTCCTTCCTTGTGGATATCCTCAGTTTGAGTAGCCCCACTGACTGTTCCTCTGAAACAGAAGGACTGGTCCTTTCCTTAGTTATGGTTAGGATATCTTCAAGACGTATTGCTGGCCCAGGCCAGGCCTTGCCTAGGTTTGCCATACCTTAGAAGGACCCATTACAGACCTGAGAAGGATTAGAAGCCTTACACCTTCCTTGTTGAGTCACTAGACCTGGCCCTGGCCTGTCCATGGTACAGAGGTGCTTCTGGCCTCCTGCATGGGTCTCTGAACTCAGAGGGTTGCTCTTGAGCCTTCTGCCTGGAGCAGTGAGGTAGCTCTTCACAGAGACCATGTCTGACTGTGGTCTAGGTGTCTGTGAGAGACAAGCATTTCCTGTTAGCACTTTTACCAAACACAGGCAAAGGCAGCAATAAACCTTTGTTATACCATTCTAGTTCTGTTTTTATTGGGTTCTGGGAGCCAGCTACAGACCCTGCCTTCTAGAAGGCCTATCTCTCTCTTGCCCTCCCTCCCTCCCTCCCTCCCTGCTTCC
Organism: Dipodomys ordii; assembly: GCF_000151885.1. Classification (NCBI taxonomy): domain Eukaryota; kingdom Metazoa; phylum Chordata; class Mammalia; order Rodentia; family Heteromyidae; genus Dipodomys; species Dipodomys ordii. The sequence continues at coordinate 3,877,064 of NW_012267302.1, forward strand.
TTCCCTCTGTCTCTGCCTCTGTCTCTGTCTCTGTCTGTCTCTCTCTCTCTTGGTGCCAGTATTAGAACTTGAACTCAGGGCCTGAACACTGTTCCTTAGCTCTTTTATTCAAGGCTGGAACTCTATCACTTCAGCTACAGCTTCTGTTTTTTGGTGGTTAGATTGGAGATGAGTCTCATGGACTTCTTTGCCTAGGCTGGCTTCAAATTGTGATGCTCAGATCTCAGACCCCTGAGTAGCTAGGATTATAGTTGTGAACCACTGCACTTGGCTTTTTCACCTTTTATTCTGTTGAAACAACAACAAACAAACAAACCTTAATTCCATGCAAAGACTATGTTTCTACCCTGTTATACAGCATGGTGGGGTGGGGGAATTGGACTTTGCCTATAAGCCAGGTTTTTACAACTTTTAGCAGCGTTCATGAGGTTGGTTTCATTCTCCTCCTTTGACCTTTAGGATAACAGAGATAAAACCTGCCGAAGAGTTCACAATGCCTGTGGTTTAGTTAGTATCAGGGTTTGGCTGGGTTTGTTCTGAGCTTTCCCTCACTCCACTAAGCCAATCTCCTGCTAATGGTACCCATATTGTTTGAAGTTCTGCTGTTTTTCACTTAACATGTCAAAAGCATTTTTCTGTGTTTCTATAGTATTCATGATAATCTTTTTAAATGACTACATGATTTTTCTCCCCATGCTGATGCTTTCTAATGTAAACCAGTTCTTGAAATATTGAATGTTTATTTCTAATTTCTTTGATGTTGGAAATCAAGTGGAGAGTTCCAAGACTCCCTTGTGTCCCCCAAAAGGAGCAATTATCCCGGCACAGATGTAGCCTTGTGGGGGTTCCTGGTTGTTTGGGGGAATACTCATGTCAGGGAAGGTTCATGGAAAGAGAATATAACTCCTTGTCCTTCACTACTGGCTTCTGGGTCAGCCAGACTTTTTTGCTGGCCCCTTTAGAGACCTGTTGCCACTATTGGAAGGCTGGTCCTTTTCTCCGACTCACTTTCCTACCTTATGCCCTTATAAGACTCCAATCTAGTGCTGTATACCTGATGTGGCCCTGCTTTCTTCTTGGCCCTGACTCTATGCAACCCTTTTTTTTATTACAACTTATTTTTTTGTTGGTCCTGGGGCTTGAACTCAGGGCCTGGACACTATCTCTGAGCAACTTTTGCTTAAGGCTAGCATTCTATCACTTGAGCCATAGCTCTATCTACTTCACTCTTTCTGTGATTAATTGGAGATAAGAGTCTCATGGACTTTCCTGCCCAGGTTGATTTTGGAACACAATTCTCAAATCTCAGCCTTCTGAGTAGCTAGGTTTATAGGCATGAGCCACCAGTGCCCAGCCATGTGCAGCCTTTGAATCTCAGCTCAATAGCTAGAGTCTCCAGGACTCTTGTTAATGTCAGTTTCTCATTGTACCAAAGTCCCTGAAATTGTCCCATTGAGCATGACACCAAATTGTATGCTGTCATATGAATTCTTACCCCCCAAAATTGAAGGAGAGAAGCAAGGAGGAAGTCTACTACTCATGTCCTCATTATGCTCCAAGAATTCTTGTTTTAATGCTTATAAGGACCCTTTGTGTGTGGAGATTTATTATCACCAACGTACAGTGAAGGGGGCTTATGAGTTTGCACAAACTTACCTAAGCCTGGGTAGAAGAAAACAAGTGTCAGATAAATGGCAGCACTACCACGGAACTTCTTTTTTTCTTTCTGGCAATAGAGTTTTAACTTTAACAAATGATGTGGATGCTGGTGACTGGACTTTCCAGGCACTCCTCCCTCAGTGATAACCTCATATGGTAAAGGGAGGTCCTTTAAAACACATCTAGCATGTGGCCTGCATCCCTGGGCATCTCACCATACCTGTGCTTTTAAAGCTGGCAGGAAGCAGTTACCCAGTGATGTGGGGGTGGGGGTGGGGAAGTAAGGCCAAAGTTCTAGGTGTATGTGTGTGTGTGTGTATGTGTGTGCATGCATGCACCCGCGTGTGCGTGTGTGTGTGCTGGTTCTGGAGCTTGAACTTGGGGCCTGGGCACCGTCGCTGAGCTTTTGCAATCAAGGCTAGTGTTCTACCACTTGACCACAGCTCCACTTCTGGCTTTTTGGTGGTTAACTGAAGGTAAGAATTACAGACATGAGCCATTGACACTGGGAAGGGAGTTTTTATCCAGTCTCATGATGTAAGTGTACCATGCAGGACACAGTAGCTGCTCATTAAATTCTTGTTGAGTTGGATTCTTGGATGGTTTCCTTTGTAGGGATGCCTTTCAGAGACTGTACTTCCTGTTCCCTGTTGAACCAGAGGAACAATTTAGCCAGCCCTGCATGCAGTGTTTGCTTTTTATTTCAAATGCTGATCTCTGTAGTTGAGGAAGGGTCAGGCACTGACAAGAGGCAGAGAGGCAGAAACACATCTTGAAGCTGCCTTTTGCTCAGAACGAGAGCAAAGCCCCACAGCTGTTCCTTGTCTTCTTCCTTCAGTTTCCCTTTCTCTACCATCTTAACAGCAGGAGAGTGATTTGGGCTTGGCAGTTCAGGGTTTAGAGGGCCTTGCTGTGAGGTGAAGGTTGGCATGATTTAGTTTCAGGAGTTAAGTCAGGTTTACTCAATATGGTGTTTAGTCTGGACAACACTTCTAGAATCAGTCTCTCTCCTTCCTTCCTTCCATCCCTTTTTCCTCCCTCCCTTCTTGTCTGGTGCCAAGGCTTGAACTTGGGGCCTTGAGCTCTTGCTCAGCTTTTGCTGCTTATAGATGGTGCTCTACCAACTTGAGCCACACCTTCAGTCCAGCATTTTGCTGGTTAACTGGAGATGGATTTTCACAGACTTTTCTGCCCATGCTGCCTTCAAACTGCCATGCTCAGATCTCAGCCCCCTGAGTAGCTAGGATTACAGGTGTAAATCACTGGTGCTGGGTTCTTTGTTTTGGTGGTACTGAAATTTGAACTGAGGGCCAGGTAAGCTGAAGACAGAATAGTTGTACATCCTATACAGAGATGCCAGTCAATGTTACTCAAAATAAATATGTTTGGGAATGCTGGCCTTCCCAAGTTCATGCTTCATTGTCATGATTTCTCAGAGCCTGGATGCAGATCTGCCATTGGAATGTATTAGCAGTGTGTCCAGTTGGAGTAAGGGCTCAGGCAGGCTACTTGGGTTCCAGCCACATTTCTGTGGATATTTTTCCTCCTCTGTGAAGGCTAGCTCAGAGGGTTAAATGAGATGATGCCAGTCAGCTGTTTACATCTGGCTAAGAGTAACTGCTCAGCATATGCTGGTAGCACTAAAAGTTGTATTATCACAGTTCAGGTCATCGTCTAACCAGTGACTAAGGAAACTTTCTCCCTGGAGCCAGTGGTTCTTTTTTTTTTTTTTTAACAGTGAAAGCAGGGGTTATATTGTGGGGGAGGGACATACAAAGCAACAAAGAAATAATCTTTTTTTTCTTATTTTATTGTGAAAATACTGTACAGAGGGGTTACAATTACATGGGCAAGATAATGAGTACATTTCTTATCAAGCATTGTAGTCTCCTCCTTTGTTTCCCCTTCCCATCCTCCCCCCCACCCCCACCCAATCCTCCCCGTCCCCCCTCCACCCCCCTCAACAAAGTTGTAAAGTTCGTTTCGACATAACGACTTGTACATCTCATTGTTGCAGTGGGTCCACCTGTATCCCTATTTAAACGAGTTGTTTTTCCTCTTCCCCTCCACAAATTATACCAACATCAAATACAGTGAAAGCAGGGGTTATATTGTGGGGGAGGGACATACAAAGTAACAAAGAAATAATCTTATAAATGTGCTAGAAACAATTGCATGAAAGAAAACAAAACATTTGAATACATACCTTAGGATTCATTTCCCTAACATCAACTTAACTGACCTTTTCTGCTTGACTCAGATATATACTAGATATTTTAAATAAGGGAAACCATGGGACCTATGTTTCTTTGGGCCTGGCTTACTTCACTTAATATAATTTTTTCCAAGTCTTTCCATTTCCTAACAAATGGGGCAATGTCATTCTTTCTGATGGAGGCATAGAATTCCATTGTGTATATATACCACATTTTCTTGATCCATTCATCTACTGAGGGGCATCTGGGTTGGTTCCATATCTTAGCTATGGTAAATAATGCTGCAATAAACATAGTTGTGCTGGTAGCTTTAGTGTGGTCTTGTTTGTGATCATTTGGGTAAATGCCCAAAAGTGGGATTGCTGGGTCATAGGGGATCTCTATGTGGAGTCTTTTGAGGAACCTCCATACTGCTTTCCAAAGTGGTTGAACAACAAAGAAATAATCTTATAAATGTGTTAGAAACAATGGCATGAAAGAAAAAAAACATTTGAATACATATTTTAGGGTTCATTTCCCTAACATCATCTTATCTGACCTTTTCTGCTTGACTTAGACATACACTAGATATTGCACTAGATATGGGCCTGGCTTACTTCGAGTCAGTGGTTCTTTAGCTATTGTGTATGTACATCAGCAGAGAGTTTGTTGGAAATATATATTTTTGGACCGTACCCCACTGATTCAGTAGGTATGTCTAGGATATGATCCAGGAGTCTAGATCTACAAACCATACCTTGTTCCTTGCAATTTAATTTAGTGAATGTAGCGGTATCTGCTGCCATTTCCATTATAACCTAGCTTTCCCAATGGTTAGGTTCTCCCTTACCCAAAATCCTTTTGAAATCAAGGATGAAATAGAGAATGAGCTGGTGCAGGATGAGATGTCATAAAAAGGAAGTAGCGCAGTGGGTGTTTCCTTTACTTTAAGCCACTCTTGTTTTGGATATGTCATAGAGCATTTGAGCGCTATAACAAAATGTCATAGGGTAAACAGCAGAACTTTATTTCTCACAGTTCTGGAGGCTGGGAACCCCAGATCAATTGCTGGCAGATTGGTGTCTGCTGAGGACCCATTTTCTCTTGAGTGGCTATCTTCTCACTCTCACTTGGTGCAAGGGGGACTTCAGCATTTTTTCATAAAGACCCAATTCTATTTATGAGACTACACTTCCTTCCTGATGGGGACACCTTGGGGTGAGAATTTCAACACATGAATTTGAGGGGTGAAGACAAAACATTCAGACCGTAGTAGTATAGATCATACCCTCTGTTAGGTGACTTTGGCATAGCCCAGTTTGCTTTAGACTTTGGTAGAGGGTAGTCAGAATGGGTTGTGTGCACTATGATCCCCTCAATCTTTTTTTTGGGTCTGGTCGTGGAGCCTGGGCGCTGTCCCTCAGCTCTTCAGCTCAGGGCTAGTGCTCTACTTGAGCCACAGCGCCACATCCGGCTTTTTTCTTTTTCTTACATGGTGCTGAGCAATCGAACCCAGGGCCTCATGCATGCAAGGCAAGCGCTCTACCACTGAGCCACCTTCCCAGCCCCAATCCCCTCAATCTTAATTCCATATCACTTTGTATCTTGTCCTGTTTCTTGACTGCTGGACTTTTCAACTGGAAAAGTCCAGTAAAACTCCTGTGTATAGTGTAATAGTGTATAGTGTAATACCACACTGGATTAATACACACTGGAAGAGGTGTTCCTCTTCCTTTGTCATGTCCTGACTGTTTAGCATGTGTCTCTTACATGGTGTCTATTGCACTGCAAGCCAGCATTATTCTATGGTGCTGTCTGCTTATGAGACTGCTCAGTGTGCGTGTAAATGAGTTTTTAGCTCTAGCCCAGCCTCTAGCACATATTCATATTCAAAAATAGCTCTTGAAATGTCCTCTGGGAACATCAGAGTAAGATCCTAATGCTGCTGATGAGGTCCTTGGAAAGCACCCAATACTGTGACCTAGCAGGAGGGTGACAGGGCCTGGCTAAGCACAAGAGGGAGTTGTGAAAGACCAGAGAGGCTCTTAATTTTCCTCCTCCTTCTGGTCTTAAACACTTCCTTTGAGTGTGTCCTGGAGAATGGTCCTCCTTGAACCTGGAGGCCTCTGGGATACTCCCCTTAGAGATTTATGTCCTGTGGAGCACCCTCAGCCATTGGTAGAGCCAGTGCCTTGGGAAGGGAGGAGCCTGAGCAACCTGGATGTTACAAAGTAGTAATAGAATCTGAGGAAACCAGGCCTTGGCTACTCTACAGTTTTTCTAACCTTTGTTCATTTTGAGGACGTGGGAGTGGTTGGGAGAGACATATAGATCACTGAATTGTCTCTTCTTTGTCTTTTTTCCTAAGGAAACCCTAGAAGGGCTGATCATTGAAGCCCATTGTTTCAGGTAATTCATGGTTTGGTATCTGGACTCTTTTGAAGTAAAAAAGACTCCAAAATATAAACCTTTCCCTTCATAATAGAATCTATTTGTGTTAGTTAAATCTTAGGGTTTTACATTACAATAGTCACCCATCAGGCTTGGAGAGAAATGGAACTTCCTTAACTATAGTGTGTGGCATTCTTGCTGGCTTAAAATTAAACCTAATTAGGTGGTATCACAGAATGTGGTGCTGAGTAAATGATGGGGCATGGAATAAAATGATTTATATAACTCCTCTCCCCAAGAAGGCAATGCTTTTAAATGTTTTCCTCCTAAAAATAAGTGTGAGTGTTGAAAGTGTTGATTATGTTTTTCTGAAGCAGGCTAAGCCTTAACATTTGAGGAACTGCCTCCTATCCCCCTTCCTTCCTATTAGGTTGACTCTTGTTTGATCTTTCATGGTTTACAATCATCAGAATGTTCTGACCCATGGGAATGGATATGGAGCTGAGTGCTGGTGCCTTATGCGTATAATCTTAGCTACTCAGGAGGATGATATCAGAGGACCCAGGTTTGCAGGGCAGGAAGATCTGTGAAATGCCTATCTCCAATTAACCACCACAAAGCTGGAAGTAGAAATGAGGCTCAAGTAGAATGACAGCACTTGACAAGAGGCAAGCAGCTGCTTGGCTGGGGTTTAAGTAAGGAAGGGATGGGAGAAGGTGTGGCCAGGTAGGGGAAGGTGTGGCCACATAGGACGTGGATGTGACCTCAGAGCCTGGGAACCACCCATCATCTGTAGGCAGTCCAGGATGTGACCTCAGAGAAGGGGGAGGTAACTGTATGCCAGTTACCCAGGTAACTCAGGTACTGGATGGAAACTTAAACAGGAGGGGAGGGGGCATCTATGTGCAGATTCATAGGGACTCGCACAGGCGTCTTTCTGGGTGGATCTTACGTTTTGCGCTTTTTTTTGATAATTATGAAAGGGATGCAGACCACTTCCTGCTGGCAAGGGGCCTTGACATTAGGGGTAGGAGGCAGAGATCTTTGGTCTGGTCTGGGAGAAGGCAGCTGTGGCTGTTCCTTGGTAGTGAACATGCATGTGTGTCTTTGGATGAAATCTGAAAGAAATCTTACTAGGCAGGGGCTGAGCAATAAGAAAAAATACTAGAGAGCACACAAATGGCAAAAGGGCAGAAAATTAAAAATTAGATGATTTGGCTAGCTAGGGGCTCTACAGGAGGTAGATGTCTGGATTATAGAGATGGATGGCACCCAAGAGGCTGCCCAGGCTAACTGTCCTGAGTCTAAGACCTACCATAAATACAAATAGCAGGTAACAAAGGTAAGAATGTAAATTCCTGTCCAGTTAGAAGGTAGATAGGTATGGACATTAGATGACCAAGCCTATTATTTCTCTTGATCTCCTAGCTCTGGTGAATTTTGAAAGGGCAGGCACAAAGTGGCTCCATTTAGGATGTGACATCATCTCCTCTTACTCCTCTTCTTTTTCTTTCTTTTTTTTTTTTTTGTCAGTTCTGGGGCTTGAACTCTGGGCCTGGGCACTGTCCCTCAGCTCTTCAGCTCAAGGCAAGTGCTCTACCACTTGAGCCACAGTGTGACTTCCGTTTTTTTTTTTAAATTGGAGATAAGAGTCTCATGGATTTTCCTACCTGGCTGGCTTTGAACTGTGATCCTCAGATCTCAGCCTCTTGAGCAGCTAGGATTACAGGTGTGAGCCACTGGTGCCTGGCTCCATAGTTTCTCATTGTTATACTTGCCTGGTCCTGGGTATCTCAGTGCTTGTTGCTGAGATGACTTGTCCTAGTTTGCATCTCTTTTGTCATTCTCAGGGTTTGAACTCAAAGCCTGGGCACTGCTCCTGAGCATTTCTGCTCAAGGCTAGTGCTCTACCACTTTGAGTCATAGCACCACTTCCAGCATTTGGCTGGTCAATTAGAGATAAGAGTCTCTTGAGCCATGTTTTCAGCCTAGCTCTTTGCTGGTTAGTTGGGAGATGGAGTCTCAGAGGGATTTTTCTGCCTGGGCAGGCCTTGAACTACAATTCTCAGATCGAAAGAGCCTTTGCCACAAACCCCTTTTTATTTCCAATTGAAGCAACAAGGAGACCAAGAGAAATAATAAGTAGAGCTAACCTGCACTTTGATAACAATTGACCAACAAATACCAGAGCTATTTTTCTGTGGGTCAGGCTGAATACTGCAGAAGGTGAAATCTATACTCTGTAACCAAGAACTCAGTAGATGTGATGAGTTTTCAAAAAGCACCTTGATTGACTGAATATAGCACTAGATACTACTTAAGATTGAAATTATTGTCAGTTCTGTATCGAAGGTGGCTTACATACCTGGAAAACACATATTAAAACTTAATAGTGTACAATTACTTTCATAGATTAATATAAAGAATGAGATGCTGGATGGGTGCCTGTGGCTCATGCCTGTAATCCTAGTTGCTCAGGAGGCTGAAATCTGAGGATTGCAGTTCAAAGCCAGCCTAGGTAGAAAAGGCTGTGAAACTCTTATCTCCAGTAAACCATTCAGAAAACCAGAAGTGGTACTGTGGCTCAAGTGGTAGAACACTTGCCTTGAGCTGAAGAGCTGAGTGACAGCACCCAGGCCCAGAGTTCAAGTCCCAAGACAGATAAAAATAAATAAATACAGAGAGAGAATGAGATGCTGATTTTACATCAATGTATTAATCTTTTTTTTTTTTTGGGTCCGGTTGTGGGTCCTGAACTCTGGGCTTGTG
>NW_012267302.1:3888502-3911902 GCF_000151885.1 Dipodomys ordii
AAGTGGTGGAGCACTAGCCTTGAGCTGAAGAGCTGAGGGACAGCGCCCAGGCCCAGAGTTCAGGCCCCACGACCGGACCCAAAAAAAAAAAAATTCTTGGAGTGGGGGGACCAAAAGCCAAAAACTTCTGGGCTAGTTCTAACCAGACAGAAGTACATGGACAATGGAAACATTTGCTGGGGGTGACATTGATAAACTCCCTTCTAGATGCTAGCAGCCCAGGTGTTCGCCCTTGGAGATCCCCTGTAGTGGACATTGACTTTGTTTAGTCCTCTGCACTTCAGATCTCGGTTACTAGGAGGGATCTCATTCCCCCTCCTGGAGCTGTTTGTTGTTTCCTTCCTTCAGCTCAGGGTGGGTGAAGAGGGGTAAGGGAATCCAGATTTGGGGCATTGGGACCCAGTTGGATCCTGATAAACTGAAGAAGACTTAATGTTGTAATGTAACCTGGCCTCTCTCTTTGGTTTGCAATTGCAAGTGGCCATCTTTTCTTGGACAGGCCAAGAAAAATGGCTCAAAGATTGAAAGATGGGAATTTAAGTTGTTGTGGTTGTTTTTAAACACCATGTTATAATTAGATCTCTTTTGTAAGAACAACAAAAAGGGAACAGAGAAACACTTTTGATGACATTAGCTAAAAGACAGAAGGGTAATCCCTTCTTGGTTTTTATAAGGGATTTGAGTTTTTTAATAAGGGATCTGTGGTTATGAGATGCCATTCATTCGAATGTGTGTCTGTGTGTGTGTGTGTGTGTACATCTACATGCATGCCAGTACTGGGGCTTGAACTCAGGACTTGTGTGTTGTCCCTTAGTTTTTTTACTCGAAGATGGCACTCTACCACTTGAGCCACAGCTCTACTTCTGGCTTTTTGCTAGTTAATTGGAGATGAGAATCTCATGTATTTTCCTGTGTGGGATGGTTTTGAACTGCAATCCTCAGATCTTAGCCTCCTGAGTAGCTAGGATTATAGGTGTGAGCCACTGGCACCTAGCCTCTCTCCCCCTACCCCACATTCTGTCTTTTATATGCTATGTAAGATAGCCATCAGTTACCCATGAGTCAGGAGATGAATCACAACAGGTTTGCTCCTTCCTTTGCTGCCTGACTTGAATATTTGAACTTCAGAAGTCAAGTTCCTCAAAGCAATTACTAAAAAGTTAATTTTGGTAGACTTGTATATCTTTTGTCTGAAGGAATATGTGAGTTACCAACTATACGCCCCAAATGAAGTTTGCTAAAAGATTTGGCTGATCTAGTAGGTAAATCGTCATCTCTGTTTTGCCATTTATGTCTGGGAAAATTATATACAAAAAGGCCACTTAGTAAAATTTGAAATACTCTTCCCTGTAGTCTTTATTTTAAAAGGTGGCTCCTGAGCTGTCTAGGAGGTTCAGAGGGCCCCAGCAACAAAGAGGACACAGAATGATAAAGATAGAACACATTCCTACAAAGTTATTGCATGCTTATGATTTCTTATTCCTTAAGGTATAAGAAGATGTCAATCCTTAAGGGTACTAGATTAAGGGTTTCATATTAAAGGAACTCAGAAGGTGAGGGACTTCCTTAGTCTCCCAAAGTTCTGAAAGTTATCTATGTTTTGGATGTGCCTCACCTATCTTACTAGAATGGACATGACTACACATATTCCCCTAACTCAAAAATAATAAAAGCAGCAAACAACAGCTGCCAGTTGGAATCTTAAACTCCCATTTCTTGCATGGGGAGCAGGAAATGTTTCTCCCTGGTTTCCATTTATCCATACTTTAAATATGTTAAACTAAAACAGATCTTACAGTAAGCAGTGGTGTGGTTCAACTGGGGGAGGGGGAAACAAGTGAGAGCACAAGCTCCTGAGTTCAAGCCCCATACTGGCACATATACAAAATAAACTCTTAATAAAACTTTGGCCTTCAGAGACACTTTCCTTTTTGTGAGATACCCTGAAATGCTTTTCATGGCTCTGTCTCAAGGACCTCCCTCTTCTATTCACTGGTCACTTCATGATGTTACTTGGGAATCTTTAAGAAAAGATCTTTCTGTGCATATAGTCCCATTTAGAAAAGCACTGAGGGTTAGGACTGTATTATGAGACTGTTGAGGAGAATGAGAAAATGCCTGGTCTCTAGGAAGAAGCCCTTATTTCTACCTCATTTGCCAGGCACCTAAGGTTCAAGGCCTAATCGGAGTGGCACATTTCCTTGAAGCTCCTTCTGACTCTGTACAGGACTACTACCTGCCTACTGTCCAAAGAGCCTCCCATTTCAGCCCTGCAGTGAAACGTAATTGCTAGCACAAAGGCTGGACTTCTGCATCTACTTCTTTGGCACAGAAGGCTAGTTTGGCTTCTGGCCTCCTGCCATCTCCACTACCAGGAGTTTCTCCTGCTTAAGTATCACCTGCCACCTGTATAAGACATGAGGGAAGACTTGTATCACCTGGCCTGTTTGCTCATTTGCAAGAATTACAGGCTTTGGCAGAACTTGTGTCATACCAGTGGTAATTACAATTCCTTTCTTATTACTTGTCTTATCTACATGGCCCCTTTCATCTGCTGTAGTGGACCCCCCTGCCCTCTCATTCATAGCCACAGCCGTTGATATGGTACCTGAGGCACAGTCTAGGTAGAAGCCTTTCCCTCTGGCCCTCTTTTGTCTCTTTTCTTCATTTTCTAGTTTCTTATCCATACTCTATACAAGCAATGGATTGTCATCCCTTTCCTTCATAGTCCGTTTTCTTGAAGGGTCATAGGATAACAGAGAAGGTCTGTAAGCCTGTGTGCTGCCTGCTTTCACCTTGGGGCAAGGCAGCTCTCTCCCAGTCTCTCAACCTGCTTTGAGTTAGGTGGAGACAAATAGCCAAGGAACATCATATTTAAGAGTCTGAATGTGCTGAGTGGATAGTTTGAAACTAACCTCAGGCAAAGGTCCTTGGTTCAGGCTTGGTGACTGATGTGGCATTGTCTGCTGTTAATAACTATGAGATGGAAGACCTGGTGAAGTCATATTTTTGCCTGTCAACAGGAAGTCTCCAATCCTTTAACTTCTCTAGTTTCAATATTTGATTTTATTAGGGTTTCCCTGCTAAAGTTGCTTTGCCTTGACTGAATCATTGTTACTATATTTAATTACTGAATTAAAGAAAGGCTTCTGTTTTATCTGAAGTTCTTAGCATCTTATGTTTAAAAGACTACTCTTTAATAACTCTGGAAGAAGTTGACTGATTTTAATGAAATCCTATCCATTATAAAAGACATTGACATACACCTCAGGTTTTAGTTAAATGTGGTCTGTCTCCTTAAACAAAATGGCCATGAGTAAAAAAATCTCTGAAAGAACATTTCCTCAACAACACCTAGCAGTACAATATTGTCTAATCAGTGTATTTTTATTTCTTTTTACAATGGTGGGAGCCTTTGTTTCACCTATTTACACGAGAAGAGGGTAATACCATGTGATGGGCAAGTCAGATTCAGATGAAGCACTATGTGGTCATGGTGATTGACTTTAGTTTTTCTTCTGATATTTGCTCCTACCCTCTACTATGTCCAGTGGCTTATACATGGTTCATTATATCTGGACCTTTGCCCTCCACTGCTTCCCTGTCTTCATCTCATCTCTGTTTGGTCCATGCTTTCAGAGACCTCTTTCAAGACTATTCCACTTCTGATTTATTCCAGCCCTAAGGCTCCTTCCTACAATTGATGAGTTCTTGTCTTCATGGATCTTACATGTAGTCGGAGTAGGAAGAATAGGTGGATGTGGCTAAGTAAATAGGGGAGTGACATTGTCTGGGGAAGGCCTAGGATGCTCTGAGAACATCAGAAGGTCTATCCAGCCTTGGGAGGACTGAAGGGTATCAGGTAGGCATCCTGAAGGCTATATACAGTCATTCATTCACTTATAAAACCATTATACACATTAGGGGTGGGCACTGAGGATTGCTGGATATAGCAATGAGCAAAGAAGGCAAAGGCCTTGCTCTCTAAAGCATATACATATACATGTATAAATGTAAGTATATATACATTATATATACATATATATACATATATTTATTCTGTTTGTTTTTAGTTATTTTATTTTTTGGTGGCACTAGAGTTTGAACTGAAGGCCTTGCACCTTCTGGGTAGGTACTCTACCACTTAAGCCATGCCTCTAGCCTTGCTTTTGTTATTTTTTCATATAGGGTCATGAGTTTTTTGCCTGGATCAGCCTTGGATCTCAATATCCCAACTTATGCCTCCCAGGTAGCTGGGACTACAGGTGTGCATCACCACACTGAGCCCTAGAGCCTATATTTTAATGAAGAGAGTCAGCCAAGTGATCCTTTTTCTCTTTCAGTTTCCAGTTCTAGCTGCACTTTCTTGGGCACGCTTTCCCTGACCTCTTCAGATGGTCAGATCTTGCTATTACTTGTACAACAAACCTGCCTGTTTTTGATTACATTGTGTTTCTAATTCTGTTCCTAATTCCATCTTCACTCTTTGCTATGTTGCTGTATAGTTTTTCCCCAGAGCACATTCCCATGAATGCTGAATGCTGGTCATAGCCACCTAAATTGCACAGGGTAGTAAAATGTAGGTAGAAGTGAGAGTGAGCCACTTCTGAGGCCAGACCTTAGAAGGCATTGTATTATGTATACATCTCTAGACCTTCTGTCATTGACTATTTTAGGCCTCAGCATGAACTCACTGTGCAGAAGACTTGAGCCCCAGCCCTGCCTGAAGTCTACATTGTCTAGCCATTGTAGATGAGTGAGAAGAAATAATTATTAGTCATTGACATTGAAGTTTGGTATAATTTGGTAGATAGTATCACCTTGGTAATAGAAGGATGATACAATAGACACCACAGTTTTAAGTTTCCATATATATGTCTGTCTTCTCAATTATTTTTGCCTTTTTTTGTGTGTGTTTGCTAGTCCTGGGGCTTGAACTCAGGGCTTGAAAATCTCAGGATTTTTTTTCTTTTTTTTTGGGTCCGGTTGTGGGGCCTGAACTCTGGGCTTGGGCGCTGTCCCTCAGCTCTTTAGCTCAAGGCTAGCACTCTACCACTTGAGCCACAGTGCCACTTCCGGCTTTTTTTTTTTGCTTATGTGGTGCTGAGGAATTGAACCCAGGGCCTCAGGCATGCAAGGCAAGTGCTCTACCACTGAGCCACCTTCCCAGCCCTTTTTTCTTTTTTTTACTCAAAGCTAATCTCTTACCACTTGAAGCACAGCTCAAATATATATCCAATTCCACAAGGTTAAGTTTTGGGTCTCAGCATCCTGCACATTGCCTGACACAGGTATGCCACATGTATTTGCTAAGTGATTGAGTGAATTGAGTGTTTCAACCCAACTATGTAGTATATGTCATCAGTATTACATGATAATCATGAGTTTACTAGTTCTGGCTAAATTTGCCCACTTCCAATCGTATCAGAATACATTAGACATTAAATTATACTTGACTAACTTTAAATAAAATGACAAAATTTAGAAATGTGATTTTTCCTTAATTTAAAAAGACATGTTGATAAAATGTTGATCTGAGGTAAGAGGTTTATAGAGTGGTATGAATTGTGGGGAAACCCCTTCATCTGCAATCTAAAAGCAAAAATGAGTGTATTAATCATGATTTCAGTATAGTTAATGATTTCCTTATCTAGATTTCAGTGTATGACATGCCTCATTGTCCCATTAACACATAGGTGCTTTTTCATAGGCAATTTCTACATTAGAAACAAAGATTTAAAATATACTGTTGATTGAAGAGTTAATGTCTAACAAAAACAGGTATGGAATTCATCATCTGTTATGTGTTTGTGGGCATCTTAGTATAGGGAGAGAATACAGGGTTTGCAGCCTAGGGACACCCTGTGCTCTTTACTGGCTCTGAGACCATACACAGTGACTCTCCACCCTTACTTATCCCAAGTGGAATTAATATCTACTTCTGAAAATTGTGAAAAATGCTTTGCAAAAGCAAAAAAAAGCCAAATTAGCATCAATTGAATGAAATAGAATGAATGGAAATGAAATAAGAAGAAATTATTGTTGTTTTGTCAATCTCATATCCAGATATATTATTCAGTTAATTCTCTTGGGATTTTTTTTTTTTTTTGGGTCCGGTCGTGGGGCCTGAACTCTGGGCCTGGGCACTGTCCCTCAGCTCTTCAGCTCAAGGCTAGTGCTCTACCACTTGAGCCACAGCGCCACTTCCGGCTTTTTTCTTTTTGCTTATGTGGTGCTGAGGAATCGAACCCAGGCCTTCATGCATGCAAGGCAAGCACTCTACCACTGAGCCACCTTCCCAGCCTCTCTTGGGATTTTTTGCATATAATTGTACCACCTAATAAAACTATATTGCTGGCAGGGGCAGGGATGGGGGAGGTAGAGGAGGAATAGTAGGAGAAAAACAAAGGAGAGGATAACAGTGTTTTACAAGAAATGTACTCATTACCTTACTCATGCAACTGTAACCCCTCTGTACAGCATCTTTACAATAAAATAAAAATATTACATTGCTCCTTCCTAATATTTATGCTTCTTGTTTCTTTATCTTCTCTAATTGCATTGGCTAGTAGTGAGCAGTATCATTTAATTTTTTTTTTTTTTGTACTGGTACTGGGGGCTTGAACTCAGAGAACAGGGTACTATTCCTTAGCTTTTTTGCTCAAAACTAGTACTCTACCACTTGAGCCACAGTTCCACTTGAGGTCTTTTTGTTTTTTCAGTGGTAATTAATTGGAGTTAAGAGTCTCAAGGCTGCTCAGGCTGGTTTCAAACCTCAATCCTCAGATTTTAGCCTCCTGAGGAACAGGATTACAGGTGTGAGTCACTGGAACCACACTATTTATTATTACTATTTCTATTATTACTACTACTATTATTATTTTGGTGATTTAAATTTTTTTTTTTTTTGTTGGTCATGGGGCTTGAACTCTGGGCCTGGGCGCTGTCCCTCAGCTCTTCAGCTCAAGGCTAGCGCTCTACCACTTGAGCTACAGCGCCACTTCCAGTTTTCTAGTGGTTTATTGGAGATAGGAGTCTCACGGTCTTTCCTGCCCGGGCTGGCTTTGAACTGCGATTCTCAGATCTCAGCCTCCTGAGTAAGCTAGGATTACAGGCGTGAGCCACCAGCGCCTGGCTGATTTTAAAAAATTTTACCGTCTGTTTTCAGATTAGGCTATGATATTGAACTTTGGCATGTGAGGAGATGAGCATATATATATATATATATATATATATATATATTTTCTTACTATGATAAATTATATAAATTTCTTAATATTGAGGCACTGAGAGGTACTATTTAAAAACTCAGTAGACTACTGTTATGAAGACGGGTTTCAAAATTTCTGTGAAGCGCTGAGAATGGTAGCTTATGCTTGTAATCTTAGCTAATTTGGAGGCGAGATTTTAGGTACAGGGTTTGAAGTCAGCATGGGTAGACAAACAGGAGAAACACTGAGCTCCCTTTAATCAGTAAAAAGCTAGAAGTGCAGGTATAGCTCACTGGTGGTAGTAGTAGACCACAAGCCTTGAGTGAAAAAGCCAAACAGGAGTAGGAAGCAATGAGTTCAAGCCCTAGTGGTGAGTATCTGGGATTCTAAGTGTTACCTACTATGCCAAACTCAGATAAGCCTCTCCCTCCAACTGTTGGGATTACTCTTGCTGGACAAGCCTTCTACAACTTGAGCCATGTTACAGTCCTTTGCTTTTAGTTTGTTTTTCAGATGAGGTCTAGAGCTAACTTTCCCCAGGCTGCTCATGAATTTTGGATTATAAGTATAAACCACTGTACCTGCCTATCTTTAATAACTTTATATCTTCTGTAATACATGATCTCTTTATATTTACAATATTTTCTGTTCTTAGTTTTGACTAACCTAGAAAATATTCCATTTATGTAGATTTTCAAATATCTAAGAACAAAATAATATTTTCTATGTCTTTCAATTTGTTCTGTATATACAACCTTATTTTGACTATACCTTATTTTCCCTTTGATTTTTGGTTTAGTAGCTGATTTCCTAATAATGCCTAGATTTATGAACACTTTTATTTCTCTCATTAATTACTGTTTTTATCTCTACCAATTCTTTTACTTTCCTTTTATTCCTTTTTTCTTTTAAGCTGCACATCTAATTTAAGCATCTGAATTCTTGTTTAGAACTATATATATTCAAAGTTGTGAATTTTCCTCTGAGCACTATGTTGTGTCTCATGCTTTCTAATGCATAATATTTGCCTATTTATTTTCAAGATATTTTTGGATTTTGACTGTGTTTTTCTCTTGGCATAAAAGTTGTTCAAGATAGGGTTTTTAAATTTCCTGAGTGTGATCAGAGGATGATCTGAATTGCTGCTATTTCTTGGAATTTTAGGTCATCTTTCTACTGTGGGATTTGATCAAGTTTTGTAAATAGTCCCTTTAAAAGTTGTTTCTCTCTTTTCAGGCAGTCAAAATCTATCAATAATTCTGATGATTTGATATTAGGCTTTTGTTGTATTATTTTTTTACTCACTTGACTTAACATGGCATGAAGCATACAGAACCACTGTCTTTTATGATTATGCTAAGAACTCCACGGACTATGTAGAAGAATAAAATTCTACCTTCAGTTTTTTCAGGAGGCCATTTGACCTTCCTTCAACACTGACAGATAGTATTTGGAAATGGAAAGACCAGAGATCAAAATTTCAGCTTAGATAGTAAAGGAAAACTTTATGCAGGAAATTTGTGTTGGAGAACAAGTTTGGAGGTCAAGAATTGATAATGCAGTCTGGTGTCAGAAGCTTGTGCTTGTAGTCCTAATTGCTCAGAAGCTGAGATCTGAGGATCTCTATTTGAAACAAACTGGGGCAGACAGACTTGAGAGACACTTATCTTCAATTAACCAGCAAAATATTAGGAAAGGAGATGGGTAGTACTTTCCTTGATGGAAAAAAGCTAAGCAAGAGCACCAGCCCTGAGTTCAAGTTCATACACAAACACACAGACACATAGACAGACACACACAAATTGGCAATGGGGATTTCTGAGTCAGGGACAATAGGAGTAGAACTGGGCCTAGAGTAGTTCTAGGGTAGAGCTAGACCTCTTGATTCAGTTGATTCTGCATGAGTATCTTTATTGGCACCATCCCAGTATGTCACCATCCTGCCTAACAGGCATGGGAGGACAGCATATGATAATTTGCTCTTCAGGCCACCCTGCTGGTATGCTCTTAGCTTTGCACTTTTACTAGAGAGCTGAAGTTGGCACACACTTTCATTTGATAGAATTAACTCAGGGTTTGAACATTAATCAGGGAGGCAAGGCATTGCAATGGAAGAATTACTGTGTACAAGGTATACTTGCAGTATGGAGTTGTTTCATCAGATGGCCTCAGTAAATTACCAAATATTTGACATTGATAATAAATCAAGTGAGGCATGTGGTCTGTAGGAAGTGAAAATATTTAAATAATTAAGCAGTTCTTTCTAGAGCCTTTTTATATGATGGGTTTTCTAGACATGAAATCAGTTTTTCTCATCCCAGCTTCCATATAATATATAGTTATTTCAAATCAGCTTTACTTACTGAGCTTTTTCTAGTAATGGAGCTTTGTCAGCAGAAACTGGGTGTACCAGCAAATGGTGAGTGATGGGCTCATGTCAGAAAGGAGCTTGAGAAGTGCTTTCTGTTTTGAGATGGATGGGTCTGGAGCCAGAGCTTGAAGCTCTCTGAGTATAATAGTTTCAGAGAGAAGGTATGTCTGAAAGAGGGGTGAGTGCTCCATTACTCAAAGGCTGGTATTTCACACATCCTAGCCAGGTACTAAATGTGATATGGAGACTTGGGCTTCAGGATTGGAGTGTGGGAGAGGTCATGTAATGTTGGTGTGGTTTCTTCTTCCTACCTCTCACCCCTGATCTCTTGTAGCTGGGTCTCTGTGCTCAGGGAAGAATGGCAGAATCTGCAGTAGTTACTAAATGATGACAGGTAGGTTTATGTTGCTGTGACCCTCCCCCGCAGCTTTCTCTAAGGTAGAATTGTTTCAGTGCCCAAGTGCCAAGTGTCTGGGAGTGACCTATCCTCTGCAAAATGGAGCAGGCTCTTGAAAAAGCAGTTTTTGTTATCTGGGTAGGCTTGGCTTTGTGAAGGCCCTGAGGACAGAGCATCCTGTGTGCACTGGTGGAGATAGGGTATGAGATGCTTTGAGGATTTAAGCCCTTTCTGCATTTTGTTTTTGAAGTTCTGGTTTGAACTGTAAGACTGTGTGGAGTTTGATACAAATTTCTCTGTTGACAGCACATGATACCTTGGATGGTTGAGCTCATATGTCAGTTGGTCTGATTACTTGGACCTTGAGTATTCTACAGAGCTGTTTGATGGGGGGAAGAAACCTGACTTACAGCGTGAAGTGGGGTACCTGAACTTGGGCTGCTAGGGTTGATGCTAAAGTGTGTATGCTCTCACTGTATTTTACTGCTGAGCCTTGTCTCTCCGTGGAGGTTCTGAGCGGCAATTCAACAAAGCCTGTGCTGTCAGCTAAAAGGCTTTTAGGATTTCATAATCACGACTCAGTATCTATTCCTTTTTTTCTTAAAAAAAGAGAGAACTTTTTCTTTCCTTTCCTCTACCTTTTTGAAATCGTTAGCCTTCATGTGAACTGAAAGGGACTTCAAAACATTGGAAGAAAATAGTCTGAAAGCTCAGAGTGTGCTTGGCTCCTGGTAGGTCTGAAGACTTGATAAAGAGGTATCTTTTTCACTGACAAGTGTTTGTGTGCCAGTTACTGAAGGCTTTTGATGACAAAGCCTCCTTAGTTTTCTATAGCTTACCCTTGCCTTTGTGTGGAGGAGTTAGGAAAACTCTAATAAAGTAACTAAACAATAGAGATAAAAGTTAGTATTGCTCTTTTCTTCTTCATCTCCTCTCCTGCTCACTGGATTTTGAGACTTAACTTGCTAGACATTAACTAAACAAGCAGTAAGGCTAGTGTCTGGAATGTATTCACTAGCTTTTTTGCTTGAGGCTGATGCTCTATCACTTGAGCCATATATTCATTTTCTGTCCTTTTACTGGTTAATTGGAGATAAGAGTCTCAGGGAAGCCAGGTGCCAGTGCTCATGCCTGTAATCCTAGCTACTAAGGAGGCTGAGATCTGAGGAACACGGTTCAAAGCCAGGCCAGGCAGGAAAGTCTGTGAGACTCTAATCTCCAATAAACCACCAGAAAACTGGATGTGGTACTGTGGCTCAAGTAGTAGAGCGCTAGCTTTGAGCTGAAGAGCTCCCAGGCCCAGAGTTTAAGCTCCAGACCAAGAGAGAGAGAGAAAAAAAGAGTCTCGGGATTTTCCTTCCCTGGCTGGCTTTGAACCTGAGTAGCTGGTATTACATACAAGTATGAACCACTAACACTTGGCTGGAATATGCTGTTTTGGTCTTCAGAGGCAGAAACCATGTTCTTCTTGAAGCCAAAGGAAAATTTCAGTGGGTGCCAGATTTATGGATGATGGTGTATATAGAAAGGAGAGGCTCCCAGTGAAGATACTGAGATGATATCTTCATTCTCTGGAAGCATGACAGCTGTTACCCTGATGCCCCTTAATCCTGAACATATACTTTTTTTCCCCCTTGTTGGAACAAACTGAAATTGGGAAACAGTGACCACTGTATCATGTTGTTTCTGTTCCCATACGTGATTTTCCATGAGTACTTGTAAATTCTTGTCTTTCTGTGGAAGATAAATTGCATAGGTTGTAGCCATAGGAAAGCTTTGCTGATTATTTAATGTGGCTCATAAGGAACCAAGAGGGACCTGCTTGTTGAACTGCCTTAACTATTGGGTAGAGAATGAGGGTGCCTGATCACATATCAGTCACACTGTTGTGAGCAAAATTATGTCAATCTACTTGGGCTATCAGAAAAGAAATAGAAACTTCACTGATAGAGGACTGAAATAAAATCGAATTCTGTGGAGTATCATTGTTAAGTACAATCTAAAAGGCCAGAAGAGAAACTCATGGACTGATTTCCATGACTTGATGTTCAGAAATGTCCATTTCATTATTTTGTATGAAGAAAAAATTGGGCTAAAGCCCAGAGTTTTCTAATAATATCTTGCCAGTTGATTTTGGCATTGTATGTGAAAGCTACTCTCCTGAGTTGAAGTTGCTTATTTGGTGTTATCAAGCATTAGTATTTGTGAAAGATAAAGCTGGGCTCTGTGTTGACCCACACATTTTAATGGTAGACAAGCAGGAGTGTATAATTCCAGTGTTTAAAGGGATCTCTAAGCTTATCAGATGTTGCCTTCTTACCTTTGAGGGCATGAAATTAAGCCACCCAACTTTGGCTCCTAGGCTCCTAGGCTCCTCAGCTCCATGGATCCTCATACCAGTCCTTGTCACTACCACCAAGTGTTAGATGGGGTGGATTGTGGTTTGTGTTTGAGGGAACTGAGTGCTACAGGTATTCCATTGAAGAGGATCCTTATTGAGAAAGCAGGAGTTCTGGATGAAAGAAAAATGGGCAAGCTTTGCTGATGAAGAGAACACAGATGAATGTTATAGATGATGAAAATAATGGAGAATTTATTGGCTTTTACTGTGTGTTAGTGCTGGTGCTAAATACTTAATCCTTGTTCTCTCTTAGCTCTCATAACAATCCAGTAGGAGATTAATAGAGGTAGAAATGGTGGTAGTAATGGTAAGTAATAATTATAGCAATTACCATGCCTGCTTTTTGTGGGTTATCTCATTTGCATCTCACAATAATCCTATGAGCCATGCCCTATTTATCATCTTTCCAACTTTCTAGATGAAGAAACAGGTTCAGAGATGTTACAGAATTTGCCAAATTGCTGGAAGATGAGTCAGTTATATAATTTCAAAGGCTGTGCTCAAATAAATCTTTCTGATCATATCTAACTGGCTGAACAGAGGCCTTCCCTAATGGGCACTTAGTAAATATTAAGTTGTGATAATGAAATGAAAAGTATTAAATATATACATGCAGGTGGCACATACACAGAATGAATTTCAGTTTCTACTTTGGTAGTTAATTCCAGTGTCATTTTTTTTTCTCCAGCATATTTCCAACCTTGTCTCTCACCTAGCTGGTAAGACATTTACTGTAATTTTTTGGGGGGCAGTACTGGGAATTGAACTCAGGGTTTTATGCTTTCTAGGCAGATACTTTACCATTTGAGCCATGTGTCCAGCCCTTTCTTTGGTGGTTACTTTCAAGATAGCATCTCTGATGCCCAGACTTACCTGGGCTTTGATTCTCCTACACATGTATCTCTGTGTTGCTGGGGATGACAGGTGTGAGATGTCTAGCACTGTACCTAGCTGTTGGTTAATATGGAGTCTCATGAACATTTTTTATTTAGGACTTGGCTGGCCTTGAACTATAATCTCCTGATTTCTGCCTCCCACATAGCTAGGATTACATAGCTAGGGCCTGCAAGGAATTCCTCCCTTTGGCATGTGATCATGGTGCCTTTGGCCACTGCATTGTGCTTCATTTAACATCATTCTAAGAAGAAGTATCTTTGGGAATATTCTGATAATCGCAGGGTATTGATTATTAGAACTGAAGGAGCATATGGAGCCAAGTAAGTCAATCTTTACATTTTAGATAGGAGGAGACTCAGTCCTTGTAAGCTATATTAATTGGTTCAAAGCCTCTGTTTAGTTTACTGGTATTGGAAGTAGATTTTTGTCTAGTTCTCCTAATCCTATCACTCAGTGGAACAGACTGTGAAGCCAACAAGAAATTGTGTTTTAATGGTGGACTTTAAAGTGTGGGTGCCTTCAGTTATCTGCTGGTGAAGCCAATTTGCTGTTGACTGTCATTGGACTATTAGATTCCTGTAGCTTTAGGACTCATTGGCTATAGCACCATCCTCTCTCTCCTTGTTCCTTGTATCAGAGGTACAATAAGACTGTTTTTGTTGGCATAGTAGCCCAAGATAGTTAAGGAATTAAGGTGACCTTCATTCCTTCATTATTACTGGGAAGGAAGCAGAGGTGATATCATTAATGGAAATGCGTTTTCATTGAACTTATTATTTATATAGACTATTCTTTCCTTACTTTGGAGAATTATTATTATTTGGTCATAGGTCTTTTATTGTATAGCTTCCCATCATCATTGTGCTGAGTTGCTATAGCTCCCCACAACAGTTTTAAGATGTTTGGAGACCATGCTTCATATCATCATTGGACTCTCAGAATTGAATTTGCCTGAATTAATTATGATTTACCCTCCCTTCCTTTGGGCAGTATTTTGGGGGAGAGATAATCCTTTTCTTATGTCCCGTAGAAAATCATTTCTGTCCCATGGTACTGGCTAGTTGCTTGAATGGGGGAACTTCTCACCCACTCTCTGATGTTCATGTCCTGTTTTTCTTCACCTTTTGTGGTGTGTTCCTTTCCTTGGGCTGGTTTCAGAAACCTCCAGGGCTAGGGAACAGTGCTTAGAGTGATGGACAGGGATACTCTCACATAAAGCAAATCTCAAGGGCCTCTAGTTGGGTAATAAAAGGCCTTGGGAGTGGCATTTCTTGTGTAGCCTGCATTGTTTATAGAGTGTTTTCTACTGAGAAACAGACACTTTTCCCTTTGGCCTAGGAGGTAAGTCAAGTTGAATGGCACTTGGTTAGATGTAGGGATTTGGTCTTGAATGCTTTGGGACTTTGCTGTCTTCTCTCTAATCTGTTCCTTGAAATATTTTTCTCTTTTATCATTTAAATTGTAGAACTTTTCACCTTATACTCCATAAGCAAGCTTAAATAGCCAAAACAACTGATAAATATTTGTGTCAACTGTGGCAAACAGATCAATAGCTTTACTATATAAACAGCTACTACAAAAACTAAATGCCACAATCCTATTGTGACTATCCTTAAGTTTTCAGGTTTTGGGAACATGGACTCACTATCTAGCTGACCAAAATAGCAGGGTACAGCCCTGAGAAAATGGAAATGTTAATCTATTTTCATGCACACAAAGAAAAGATCCAAGTATCCTCCTTTCTTCCTTCCATCTGTCAGGAGGGCCTGCAAGGAATTCCTCCCTTTGGCATGTGATCATGGTGCCTTTGGCTTTGCCATTCCAGCTAACTGACCCTTTTGCTGAAAGTTTAATAGGGGATAAATTCACATGTGAATTCATAATCCCCTTAGCTGTGCTAAGGGCATTCTGTAACAAGCCAGCAACAAAGAGAAACTTGCATCTTGAGGTTTTGCTTTGACCCCACCTCATGGCCCCCTTGCTAACCTCTACACCTCCTGGGTTGCTGCCTAAAGGCATCTGCCCCTTGCAGAATCCTTGCCTGCCTTCAGTACATTAAATACAATGTGCTCCACACTTTAGAAAACAGTAGCTTCATAATCCCAAGAAGTATGGTGTGGTATGTGATGAGTATGTTTGGGCTCATCAAAAAAGAAAACGATGATAAGTTCTTTAATTTTTGGCCTTACTCTCTTTTATACAGGGTGACTGTGACTGTAAAGCTACCAGCAAAGTCACAGTCAAGCCACCCATTAAGTTTTGAAGATTTATGATCAGAATTTGCACTCCTTCTAGAGCTTTTACTCCTTTTTCTTCTCTTCCCTGCCCATGGTGTGGGTTGTAGTTCATGTTAGCTACATATATCTATAAATATTGAAAATATTTTTGATCCAATATGCATTTAATCAACTTTTTGTTACTGGTGGGCCTGTGTGTGGAGGAAAATTGTTTCTGTCTTAATGTTCTCTTGAAGTGCCTTTGGAGTGATGATATCATAATCACTTTAATACATTTAAAAGCTTCAAGGCTTAGTGTTTATTGAACAAGGCTCATTGAGAGACTATAACGGATGTCTTCAGGCTTTCCGCTGCTGTGATAAGGACAGCATTGTTCATGGCCTCGGTAAAAGAAAATCTGAATTTTTTATTTTACTTTGCACCATGTTGCAATTATATTTCAAAAGCTCTTCAAGCACAACTAACAAAGGGGCTTTTTTTTTTTTTTTTAAGAATTGTTGTAATTGCAGATCCTTGGCTGGTTGCTGCAAGTTGAACAGTAATAATGGACAGCAATTTAAAACTTTATCACTAAGATTCAACCTTTGAGAATCTAAAAGATGATGTCCTCTCCCCACGTGGCTATCTCTAGAGAGAATAAGTCCTCCTGAGTTAGGAAGTAGGTAGAAAACTTTATATTCTTGAGAATCTCGCATGTTTTGGCCCTTTGGGGTTTCCATGAAAGTCTTAGAGAGGGTGTTGGGGGGACCAGGAAATCAGAATGGGAGGGTGGTGAGTAGGAAGCTAAGGGAGTCCCAGAGGGTCTTTGTGGGTTGGAGAGGTCTTTGCTTGGATTGTCCCTGGACTGATACACCAGCAGATTGGCATGCTCTGAGGCCACTCTCCAAAGAGTGCAATGGAGCAGCTGTGACTGCCCCAGTGGAATGGAAAATATTCAGTAATCTGCAGGGTTGGAATGCTCTTTAATATCTGACATTTGCTGGGAGCCAATGGCTCATACCTGTAATCTTAGCTACTTAGGAGGCTGAGACCTGAGGATCTCAGTTCAAAGGCAGGAAAGTCTGTAAGACTTTGATCTTTAATTAACCACTAAAAAGCCAGAAGTAGAGCTGTGATGCAAGTGGTTGAACTGTAGCCTTGACTGAGAAAGCTCAGGGACAGTGCCCAGGCTTTGAGTTCAGGCTCCAGGACCAGCATATATACATGCACACACACACACATGTGCATGCATGCACGCACAATGCACACACATCTGTCACATACTTGCCTCCTTCTCTGCTGTGTAACTGCTTATTGCCAGCTTTGAGATCACAGGCATGGTGAGATGTCCAGGGGCACAGGCTGCATGGTGGATGTGTTTTAAGGCAGATCTCTTTATCATATAAAGTTATCACTGAGGAGGAGAGCCTGGAAAAGCCAGTCACCAGCATTCACATCATTTGCTAGATTTCAGTATTGGTTTATTTGTTATTTTGAGATATGTACAAATTTGAAGTATACCATTCTGAATATTGATAAATGTGCAATCCAAGTTCTTGTCAAAATCTCCCTACTGAAATAATCCCTACTCCTTTTCCTCTGTGGACATTCTGAATTTTTTTTAAATTTAGCTCAATTTTGGCTATTTTAGGACCTGGTATAATTGGGACCAAAGGGATGTATTTTTGTGTATGGAAGGCCTCTTGCACTACAGTGGTGTGTAGGAGATTAAAACTTTTATGTCTGGGGCTGGGAAGGTGGCTCAGTGGCAGAGCGCTTGCCTTGCATGCATGAGCCCTGGGTTCGATTCCTCAGCACCACATAAGCAAAAAGAAAAAAGCTGGAAGTGGCACTGCGGCTCAAGTGGTAGAGTGCTAGCCTTGAGCTGAATTGCTGAGGGACAGCGCCCAGGCCCAGAGTTCAGACCCCACGACCGGACCCCCCCAAAAAAAACTTTTGTGTCTATCAATATTAGATAATTTTTTATTATGGAGTACTTTCTCAGTATATGCACATGCCATGGTTTTCTCATTTTTTTGTGTAAAATAGTATCTGAGAGTCTTCCAGCTTTTAACTATTGGATTTCTGTGAATATTGATTTTCATTTGAGTCTTTATGTAAACATATTTTCACTACTCAAGTGAATACCTGGGAGTGGAATTTCTAGGTCCTGTGGCACTTACATGTTTAGTTTAGAATTTGTCAGAACTTTTCCTACAGGGAAGCCTCCATTTTACTTACACTAACAAAGTATGAGAGTTACAGATGCTTCAAATCTCCACCAACATTCACTATCTCTTTTAAATATAACTATATATTGGTGAGTATGTGATGATAACTCTTGGTAGTTTTGATTTGTCTATGGCCTGGGCTCCAAAATGGCCTTTTCCTGGGTCCCTAAGTCCCACTTGATTTTGGTGGCAAGTTTTTCCCCTCTGTTTATAGGGAGTGTGTGGGATTAGCTAATGAAAACCTTACAGGGCCATACAACTTCCTCCTGGATTTTCACCTCTGTAAGTTCTATCTGACACCCAAATCCTTGAGAACACTCTGCATTGGTGTAGATCCCACAATCATTTGGGGTGAAGTAATGCTGCCTGTGTGTTGAGAGGTGTTAGCCCCTGGCAAGGCTCTACCTCTCATACCCCAGAGGAGCCACATGTGTGTCCCTACATGCACGTGCATGCAGTGAGCACCTTGACATTTAGAGACTTTGGTGAGTCAGCAGCGGGAGCCTTGCTTGAATCTAGCTCCATGTCTCAACATTATCAGAGACCTGAGGAAACTGGATGAGGTTCAGAGAGGAACAGCAAGGACGATTAAAGGGCTTGGAGGGATTAAGGGGTTGATTTATGAGGAAAGATGAAAAGAACTTAATGTGTGCTGCTTGACTAAGGGTATATGATAATAGCCTGCAAGTATCTGAAGGGAGAACCCCCCCTTCCCACACTGGGGAGGGAGAGGAATCAACAAGGGAGGCATAGTAAGGAAAATTCACTAGAGGAAGACAGAGTAGGTGTGCTGGCTTGGCATTTGATGAGGTAGGGCCACCTTCCTTAAGTCTTGAAATGTGAGTTGATGGGGAAAAAATGAAATGAAATGTAGGAGGCACTGTGTTCTCTGCTTTTCTAAAGCTAGTGGGTAAAGGACAATATTTAAGTGCCTACTGTGTGTGTGGAAGGATTGACCTGCCTCCCTCCTACCCCCATATATACAAACTGGAGGCAAGAAGGAGGGTGGGACTGGAGAATGAGGCTAGGAGTTAGCCTTTGTGGTGGGATCTAGATATTTCCTTAAATCTCTTCTCCCCGGGCTGGTTTGTATGCCAACCCTTCAGTTATTTTCTTGTCACCTAGCCCTAAAATGCTGCCATCTTTGACTGAACTATGATGTGTATACCTCCAGTGGCTGGGTGTCTTTTCCAGGCTGTAGGTCTGAGATTGGAATCTCAATCTCAGATTTGTGATGAGGATGGAGAAAGGCGGTCAAATGACCTGGGAGCAGAATCTGTTTCCATCTATTCCAGTTCCAGTGACTGTGGGCCCACTAACTCCCCCTTTTTTCATACATCCAGTGAATTCTGGCTGCTGCTATTGTAACTAATCCACTGTCAGCAGTCATGAGGACCACTGAGGGTTTGCAGCCCTCCTGAGCAGTATCCTCAGTTAGAGAAGCCACCCCAATGCAGTGTGTTGGGGGAGGGCTGCTCAGCTTTTTGGCATAGTTTTGAGATGTGGTAGGAGGGGGAAAAGCAGTTTAGTGATGTGTTGTGTGGATGTTTATAGTATAAAACAGGCCCAGTACAAAGAAGCTTCTGTTTGGGAAGGGGCTGGATACCATCATGGCTAGCCTACTATTTTCTCTCGAGTGTTTTCCAGTAACCTGCCTGTCTCCATGGAACACAGTACCCACAGCACAACACACAGTGGAACCCTGCAAGATACTATCTGTTGTTCTGATGCAGTTAGTACAAATTGTGGGCCCACCTTGGTTAATTGCTTTCTGTCTGTAAGACACTCATATACTTTGAGTGTTATCAAAGTGATGGGGTATTATTGTCCCTGTTCCTCAGATAAATAACCTGAGGTTGTAGGTCAATGAAGGATCTCACAGTTGAGAATCTACAGATGACTTTTTCTGAGTGTTTTTTCTTTTTAGTTTTTTAAATTGTATTTTATTGTAAAGATGATATACAGGTGGGTTACAGTTACATGAGTAAGGTAATGAGTACATTTCTTGTTGAACATTGTTTATCCCCTCCTTTGTTTTTCTCCTACTATCCCTTCCCTACCTCCTCATTCACTCCTCCCCTCCCCCAGAAGTTGTAAAGTTTGTTACCAACATAATATCTTGTGAGTATCCTTGTCATCCTCTGTCCTGTTTCAGCATTTTGTTATTCACCATCTCCCCAAATTAGATACAAGATGCAGGGTACCAAAATCAAACATGGTGACAACAAGGGATATACCATAGGAAGAAGAACATACAAAAGAAAGGAAAAAAACTATGTACATATGACCATATAAAATGATGCTAAAAGACATGAACCCCAAGATATGGACACAGAGGTTTTTCTTTGTTGTTGTTGTTTTTAATGTACTATCAGTGTTCTTTTAGCTCTGAAACACTCAAACTCAGTTTCTGTAGCAGGTTTTCAAAGGAAATAGGAAATAGTAAATTTGTGGCAGTGTGAATTGTTTTTTCCTTTGGATTGGTTTTAAGTCTGTAAATGTTCCCTGCTCACTGGCTCCTGGACAGATTTCAGACCACTTTTTCTTCCTGATCCTTCTCTGATCAAGTCTAGACTTCTGACAAACTGACATATGCCTTCTGGCTACTGTTTTATTATTTATTTTTAACTTTGTATACGGTGGTACTGAGGTTTGAACTTAGGCCTTGGATGCTATCCCTTAGCTTTTTCACTCAAGGCAGGAACCACAGCTCTACTTCAGCTTTTTGCTAGTTAATTAGAGATAGTGTCTCAAGGACTTTTCTGCTCAGGCTGGAGCAGAAGTATGATCCTCAGATTTCAGCCTCCTGAGTAGCTAGGATCACAGATGTGAGCCACCAGCATCCACCTTTTTTTTTTTTTAACATATCACCCCAACAGAAGGCAGTCTACAGTTTACATTTTTTTAAAACTGTGAATAATTCTTTGTTTTAAAGTGAAGTTAAGGTTCAAACCCAAGATCTCACACATACTAGGCAGGCAACATCCCTGCAGTAAGCACTGTTAAGTGTTGATCTCAGACAAGAGAGTGAGTGATACCTGTTAATCCATAGGAATTCATATTGTCCCCTGACAATGGGATCCCTGCTATTCTCACACTTCCATTTATGTAATTTGTGTTTATTTATTTATTTTTTCTCACTAGTAACTGATCTAACAAGAGTGGGTTCTGACTTGAACTTGAAAAGTATGAGGGACAAGCCTGTTTATGACATGTAGTGGAGTAGGTGTGTACATGTCTGTGGTAGCTTTTTCATCATCAGGGTTTTCTGTGGTGAGAAGACTCTGTAAAATCCCAGGTTTGACTCAACCAAGAGCATATGAACATTAACCAGAGCACAGTGTAAATGAGAGGACGAAGCTACTGTTCAGATAAATAGAAACAAAATGGGTCTTTAGCCAGCTACTAGAGAAGTTCCAACTATTCTATTACTCAAGGAAGAATAATTGCAATGGGAGATGGTTAACAAATCTTGGTGGTTTGATGTGATCATGTCTGTTCATTGCCTGGAGCAGAGTCTGTCCTGGGGAGCATGGTGGGATAAGGTAGTTGTTCTTGTGCTGTCATGCAAGGCCCCAGGCCCCTTTATCCTGTAGCTCCACACTCCTCCCTCTTCCAGGAGTCCTCACATTCTTCTAGTGGGTGGGAAAAGGGGCTTTCTGATGTCTGAAAGTAAATTCATTGGGAAGAACTCATGCTTAGCTATATGCTCATGAAACTGAGGGGACAATGGGATGGACCCTTGGGATCTTGGGATTTTGCCACACTTTCTGTTGTCTATCCATTTCATAGCAATGCCCTAAGAGAGGACTCCTATTAACCAGCCCACTCTAGACAGCAAGTTAGATACTTTTTTGTCTCTGTGTGTTTGTATGTATGTATGCATTTATATATGTATTGTGGTCCTGGGGAATGAAATCAGGGCCTTGTACTTGCTGGGCAAGCCCTTTACCATTCACGCATTAACATGCATTGTGACTCTCATATGGGCCACACTCACTTTTCTCTTCTAGCTCCTCTGTGCAGCACTTAAAACACAAACCTGGAACCTTTGTAAGCCTTCTTTTTCACAGGGAACTTAGTGTGTAAATGACCCATGAGAGTCTTTTGGAGCTGTTTACAGCAATGCAGAAGTTGAATCAGCTAAAATAGCTCCGTGTTCTCATAGCTTTCCTATATTCCCTGTGCCCACTACTCCTGTCCCATCCCATCATTGTGGTTACAATCAGGCTGAGATGACTCACACAGGCTGGTGGGGCACCCTGTATAGTGCAGATGTCGGCATGATGGAGAAGTGTGGGTGATAGCATATCTTCCTCCATTTTGACTTAACTTCCCTCTTAGGTCCTCAGTTCTTTCCCCTAAATCAGGAGACCAGACCAGACCTGATCACTATCGTTAACTCCAGTTGCAGAAACGGAATGCCTTCAGCCTAGACCTAACCACAACTATTGCAAATAGTAAACCCTGACCTTCCATCACTAGCTCCTGGCCCTATAAAGATATCCCCTTTGCAAGAGAAGCCTTGTGTTGTATTGTGCCTACCCTGAAAGTCACCATATTGCTAATTTGCTGACAGTAAACTTTGTTGTCTCTCTATTTGGTGTCCATGTGCTCCTCTGGGCTGGAGTTTTCAATGGGAGCCGAAGAGCCTTTTAAGAGGTCTTGGAACAAGCTTATTCAGCTTCCTGCATTCTGATGTCTTTCAGTGACTGGATGAAAGTAGGGCCTCTATTTACCATTAAACTGCGATTTCCACCTTTTGTTGTGTGCTGTATGGTTAAAAATAATCCTTAATCTATTTTTTCATCCATGTCTTGAGTCTATTTCTTGGTGTTCTATAGCAGATCCATAAGACATGGTCTTTGCCCTACATGCAGGAACCCTGGTACAAAGAGCAAACCATGAAGGTATCCATTCACTTGGTGGTGAGCCAGTCATGTCCTCCAGCTGAGTTAGTTGGAGCCTCCATGGAGAAATGGATCTTGCTTCCCAAATCCTGTATGTCCCAGACAGAGTTCAGCACCATACTGGTTCCTTGGCTGGTGCCCAGTGACCTTGATGATTTTTTTTTTGGGGGGTCTGGTCATGGGGCCTGAACTCTGGGCCTGGGCGCTGTCACTCAGCTCTTCAGCTCAAGGCTACACTCTACCACTTGAGCCACAGCGCCACTTCTGGCTTTTTTTCTTTTTGCTTATGTGGTGCTGAGGAATCGAACCCAGGGCCTCATGCATGCAAGGAAAGCCCTCTACCACTGAGCCACCTTCCTAGCCCTGACCTTGATGATTTATATCACTAACTGGTTGCTCCATTCCTCCCTATGGAGCTCTTAGTGCCTTGATGTCTTGGAGTACAAAAGTAGAGTCTGTTTCCTGGCAGAGGCTAGTGAGGGAGGCCTCTTCCTCACTGACAGTGAAAGTACTTTGGAAATGGGAGCCAGAGGTGATAGCAGAGGAAGTTTCTGGTGTGTGGTGCTTGCATGTGGGCAGTCCCTCCTCCAAATAGTCTCTCTGGACTTATATGCAGAAGTGTTATATGAAGCAGTAAGGAAAATGCATCCTAAAGAATGAGTGGGTTGGGGGCTGGGAAGGTGGCTCAGTGGTAGAGTGCTTGCCTTGCATGCATGAGGCCCTGGGTTCGATTCCTCAGCACCACATAAGAAAAAAGAAAAAAGCT
>NW_012267302.1:3912572-4013638 GCF_000151885.1 Dipodomys ordii
ACACACACACACACACACACACACACACACACACACCCCTAGTATCAGCACCAAAAACAAAAAAAAAAGGAATGGATGGCTCAAGAATAGGGAGTGTTACACATTTTTCCAAACTCAAGTGCTCATTGTAGTGTAAAGTCTAGCATGTACTCTGCCATGATTTGTTTAATGCAGAGATGTCTCTGTGGGTAGATTGTCAAGTCTCCCTCCCAACATACAACCAACACAATAGGATGGCACTCTGGGAGGCAGATTATTGGTTGGAACTGTCACAAGATGGCAGCACAGCCTGTTGGGGAAGGCTTTGGTGGTCTAGGCACTGCAGTTAGGACAGAAGCTTGATGGGGAGGCAGTTCTTCCATGTTTTGTACTGTGCTTGGACTCAGGGCCTGGGTGCTGTTGCTTAGCTTTTTTTTATTTCTGGCTTTTTGGTGGTTAATTGGAGATAAAAGCGTGTAACAGGTTTGTGCTGGCTTTGAACCATGATCCTCAACTCTCAGCCTCCTGAGTAGCTAGGAATACAGGTGTGAGCCATTGATGCTTGGCATCCATGCTGCTTTTGACTTAACTTTTTCCTGAGCTTTTTCTGAATAGTGTACATGCTGGGTTTCCAATATCTTCAACCCACCTAGTGGAAGGGAACAGGAGAAGAGGTCTCTCATATGTCCCAGTGAATTTTTTCCCTTAAGGGGTCATGCTGAAGTCACCCAGAGGGGACCCCACTTGGGTAAATAAGCAATGGAGTGAAAGGTTGAAAAATGTGCTAGGAATATTTTGCTCATATTGTTTCAGGGCCAGCTCCTGCCTGTCATTTCTCCCTGTGCCCCACCCCACCCTTCTTAATGACTTATTTGTACTGGAAGGCAAGCTATTAATCACAAACAGAATAGCTCTGTAACTTCCAAACAAACACAGAACAGTTCTAGGGACTGTTAAAAAAAGCCAAACCCTTGGCAGAGACTTGAAAACATGTTTCTTTTCTATATATTTTAGAAATGCCACTATTTCTCCGTAGGCACAGAAGGTTCCCTTTAATTAGCAGTGAAGTTCTTATTTCCCCTTTCTTCCCGAGGCATCTATAAAGCCCTGGTCTAGTAAAAGGCAGGTACACAGCTCTCAATTGAGCCTTATTGATGTGCTAGTATAGTTTTAATTGTGTTGAGATTCCCTTGCCAAAGTGACACATGCAGAAACGTTTTTTAAAAAAAATGTACAGGGTTCGTAACTCTTTGGCTGTCTAGAGCTGTTGAATTATGAATGTCTCTTCCTCTGCCTAGTTGGTTCTTCTGAATCTGTAAAATTACTTTAATAACCTGTGTGGGGGTACTGTTAATATGTTTGCTCAGTATGTGAATTTATTAGTGTTCCCATCCTACTTCAGGGAGCTAGCTTGGGCCTTATGATATAAGCCATGGGTTGTAAGTAGAAGCAAGTTATAATGATGATTTTCCCCCCTTTTTCCTCCATTCTTCCTTTTTCCCTTCTTCTTTCTGCCATTAGCAATGAATCTGTTACAAAGAGTACGTGATAAATCAACTGCGGGAGACTCAGATTTGCCATAACATGACATTACATATCAGCTCGTCAGGTCTGAGTTGACTTGAAGCCTTTTGGGCTGTATATTTCTTCAAAGTCGAGCGCCAGTTTCTTAGTCAGCTCTAACTAATTTCAGAGTGGAAAGGGAAACTTGACTGGAGTGCTGTTTGGGATCTGCTTTTTAATCCTGGTCTGTTTAATGTTTGCTCTTGACAGTCTAGGCCAGACATCATTTTAATGGTATGTGTAGTGATAAAGCCAATAAACTGTCAAGATGATTGATAATCTAAGCATTATAGCAATATGACTTTGCTGTTCTCCTCTGTGCTTCAGATGATGGTTTCCAAATTGAATTCCTACAGTGTGTGCTCTCTGTGTTTGTGTGTATGTGTGTGCATGCACATGTGCGTACACATGAATGTGCGTGTGCTGGTGCCTGTGTCAGTGTTCCTAGTGGAGGCTCCCCTAGCAGCTTTGCAAGAAAGTATCTGCTTCATGTAAGACATTTTAGCCTCAGTTACCCATGCAAATATTTTTGCATAGAAGTTGGTACTCTCTAATTTGGGAAATGGCAAGAATTTATGGCCCTATCCTTAGAACAGTCCCCCAGAAATTTATAGGCACTGGTGAAACTTTTTATTATGTCTTTATGATGTTTTTTCACCTGTCATGCATCTTAGTCTTCATGTAGTTCGTTCTGTTATCTGTGGTTGAAAGATATTACAGATAACAAAGTACACTGTATTAAAGGCAAGCTTCTGGTTTCCTTTCCTTTTCTCTTTGTTTCTTTGTTGCTTTTTTCTTTTAAATTTAGCAGACATTTTAGCATCTGGTCCTCATCTCATTAATCAGACCTGACCAGGTGTTTCAGGGTGGTGACAGCGGGAGTGCTTGGCTGCTCTTGTTGGCCCTCATGGGCCACCATTGCTAGCTGACATTCCCCCCTCCCTCAGTTTGTAATGTTGCCTGGGAACAGAAACCCTGCAGCCAAAGATGTTGGGCCTTTCTCTTGTGTGTGTGTGTGTGTGTGTGTGTGTGTGTGTGTGTGTATTAAAATCATTTAAGCAATTTTATTATGAAGTTAAAAAATCAGCAAATATCAAAATGAAAAGTTATGAGCTAAATTTGTTTGCATTTAATTTAGTGTTCTTTTAAGATTGTGTTTCAGATTGTATGATTGGGATCTCTAAGGTCACAAAATATTAGTGTCAGAACCCTGTGCCTCTGACATCTGTTGACACTGATTTGCTGGGTGTTCCTTCTAAATCTCAAGTGTTTTACAGATGAGACTGAGCCCCAAAGAGGTGGCATGTCTTGACTGGTGGCAGCTGTGGCACTGAATACCATCTGTCTTTATTTGAGGTTAGCTATCCTTTTTCTTATTCTTTCTCTTCATTTAATGCTCATTTTTCTTTTGGTCAGGAGACATTGGGAAAGTTACTTCAGTTTCTCCATCTGTAAAATAATTAGGGTTGAATTTTCTAGCCCCTTGCTCTGTGTGTGTGTGTGTGTGTGTGTGTGTGTATACATGTGCATGCATGCATGTATACATTCATGCTAGTACCAGGACTTGGACTCAGGGCTTGTTGCTTAGCTTATTCATTCAAGGCTGGCACTCTACCACTTGAGCCATACCTCTAGTTTTGGCTATTTGGTGGTTAATTGGAGATAAGAGTCTCACAGACTTTTTGTTTAGGTTGGCTTTCAACTATGATTCTCATCTCAGCCTCCTGGGTAGCTGGGATTATAGGTATGAGTTACAGACTCATAGCTTTCAGCCCCTTCCTCTTAACCTTTCAGCTTTTACCCTCCCTGTCGCCCTCCCCCCCACACTGTATAGGAACTCATAACTCACAGTTCTTGATACCATGCAGCCTATCAGAGGTAGAGGGGAGATTGGCCATGGGGCTAACTGTTTGTGTGACTCTGAGGTCATCCTCCATCTGAATCTTGTTTTTCCTCTGTAATATGGAGACAGGATTGTCCTGAGTTCAAATGAAAAAACAGAAACAAAAATGATCTGGCTGAATACCCAGCACAGAAAAAGGACTCAATAAATGTACGTGATAAGATAGTTGAGATAGTATTGCACTTGTAAAAGCTTCATTTTCCAAATCCACATTTCTCTGGATCCCTTTCTGTTCACTTGAGTATTTGATGTTTACTTTCCTGAACAAGCGGTGACATGGCAGAAGACAGAAAAGATAAGAGTCCAATCCAGGGTTTTGAATTTCAAAAATTTAAGGCCAAGTATAAGAAAAAAATTGGAAAAATTTATGATGATACAAGAACCGGCTGACTCTGATTATTGGGTAAAGATGTCCTGGACTCAGTGGGAGAGCCAAAGGGATCTACTATACCGTGGTTTTGGACTAAAATGTGTTCCTGACATGTTAAGTGTTATGGTTATTTAAGAGTCCAGGGAGAATGTCAAATGACACAAGTTGTTTAAACACAGGAAGATATGAAAGAGACTTCCTGGAGGAAGAAGGAAGTTTGGGCTGAATTCTGAAAAATATTTGAAATTTGAATAGGTAAAATCTAGCTTTAAGCTGAATCCCAGAGGGCCTATAGACCAGTTCTCTTAAGTTTTAGGCCTGGCTTTGCTGTCTTAGCCTTCTGAATGGATGTTGGTAATGGTTTCTGTGGTGAAGGAGATGGAGATGGCTGGTTCAGTGGCAAGTCTGGAGAGAGATGGTGACATTGGACAGGGGACAGAAGAAAAGTTCAGTGGGAGGTAAGCCAACCCAGGGAGGATAAGGAAGGTCTGGTTTCTCGAGTGAGAGTGGATACATCCAAAGTAGTCCACACTTGCTTCCAAGGCCAGACAATTTCTCTGAGTTTGTACCTACTCATCCCTTAGGTTGCATACCTGAGAGAAAACAAGGCAGATGGCACTGTGACAGAGCTATCTCTTCCCTTCCCTTTCCTCTGTGTCCATATGGGTAACCATAGCTCATGCTTACAATTGTTGCTACTTGGGAGGTTGAGCCTGGGAATATCACTATTTGAAACTAACCTGGGCATACATACATGAGCCTCCTTATCAGCCAATACCTTGGGTGTGGTGACACATGCCTATCATCTCGGCCATGTGGGAGGTTGAGGTCACTTGGATTGTGGTTCCAAGGCCAGATCACCAGAAAAATTCAAGAGACTCCACCTCAATCGAAAGCTGAATATAGAAGCTCATGCCTAAAATCGGTAGATCAGAGTCCAGGCTCCTGCCTGGACAGGAAACAATACTCTCTCTCAAAAATAAGCAGTATAGAAAAGGGCTAGAGGTATGATTCAGCATTATAGGGCTTACCTAATGAGCATGGAGTCTTGAGTTTAAACTTCAGTACTACTAAATAGTATTAAAAAATATTTAGGCTTGTAGGGATTGCAGGATTTTGGTATCACCTTTACCTCATAATACTGCAGAACTGTGGGCTAGTTTCTTTGGAGGTGATGTGAGGGAATGGCTAGACAATCTTTCAAGTGCCTACCTTCTTGCTCTTTGCTGCCATAAACCTATGGCATTTGGAGTGTAGGAGCCCATGTGGCTATTGAAAATTCAGTGTGTTCTTTTCCTCCCAGAATGACCTATATTGCCCATGCATATGAGATGTTATACATTTCAGTGTCTCCCATGTTTTGTATAAGTCACCCCTATTTTGTGCCACTTGGCCCAGGAATCAGAGGGAGAATTTTTTTTAGGTGAGATGTCTGAAGACCCTCAGACTGCCATCCTTTTCTTCTGTTTTCTTACTATGAAAAATACTTTTCTTTTTCCACCACTAGAGTTCTGGATGTGTAGCTCTTTGTAGAACTTGTGTTTAGCATGGATAAAGCCCTAGGTTGGATCCTTAGCACTTAAAACACAAACAAGGACAAAACCTATTAGATCATGAGCTTTCTGTGAAAGTGAATTGGATTTTTTTTTGAGCAAAGAAGGGATTGGAACTTGTTAAATCCTGGTCTCTTTCCCTCATGCTTCCTCTGCAAGCAGCTCATTTCTCTATCTTTTCCAGCTAGTATGATATCATCACTTGCTGTGAAGTTTGGAAAACTCTGGCTTCTGGAATGTCTTTGTATTCTTAAGGACCAGTGGGTTCTGATGTGTATGTGCCTATAGTAGGATCTCACTGGGCTGTAGAACTACTGATTTCCTGTTAACTATACTTCCATCCATTTGGACAAGAGGGTCAGTATTATTGTGTCTGACAAACAAGCAATGCTGGAGTTGAATGGCTCCATAGAGTGACAATATCTACTTTGCATTGGTGTGTTTGACTACAGCATGTAAGTCCATGTAATGTTGATTGTCTCCTGGCTGTGAGGCTGGAGAGGTAGGTACGAATGATCACAGAGAATGGGAAGGTGCTCAAGATTCATAGCAAATAGTTTTCTCTCCTTGATTCACTTGGAGCTCTAATTTTTTTCCCATTTCTAGCTGACAGAATATGGCTCTGTATAGAATATTACTTTGGCCATTTTGCTCCAGGAAAGGCATTAGTAATTTATAAATAAAATACACATAAAAATGGGAGAAGGCAAATATAGGTTTATTGACAACAGAAGCACTATTAATACTGGAATGGGCTGATTTGAAGTTGAGTTAGTTTTTGTTGCTGATTGATGTGCTGTTTGTTTTAGGAGGGCTGCAAGTGAGTAGAGAGTTCATTCTTGGAACTGTGAAGGTATAGAAATGGTTTAGTCTCAGTTCTTAGAGGAACAAGCTGGGAGGAGGGGAAAGAGAAGAAGGGGAAGGAGAATAGAAGGAGAAAGGAGAAGAAGAGCAAGAGGAGGAGGAGAAAGGGGAAAAGGTGTAGGAAGAAAATGGGGGTCGGGAGTAGGGGAGGGAAGAGGAGTCCTAGCAGCAGCCCCTGTGATTTGCATTTCTCTGTGTATGCTAGATGGTTACATATTTAAGCAAGTGTATGTTGCCCAGGAAATTGAGAAAGTAAGTATGTGTGCTTTGTGTCAAGCATAGCTCACTTAAAGTATACCTGTGTGGACATGAGGGCTTTCAGAAAAGTTATTTATTTCTTTTGAATATACCCTACTTTTTAAACAAGATATGACAGATGGTTTGCAGTGAGAGTAATGAGGCCATTACACAGCCAAGTTTTATCTCTACCATATCACTTGTTCTGTGGAAAAGGGGGTTTCCTGGATTTCAGGGGAGCTTTCATTCTTTTCCCTGTGGAGAGACTCAGATTCATTTAACTGGAAAATTAAGGGAATTGAAAGTTGGTTTTCTGAGTCTTTCCACATAGGGTAAAGATTATTAAAATCTTTCACCAGGGTCTGTCTAACTTGAAGGTGCTGGGAAATGCTTTCTGACTGATGTGATTGTTATGGGCTTTTTTTTTCTTTTCCTTTTCCAGAGTAATTAAGAGTCAGTTTTTTGCTTCCTCTCTCCAGGTTCCCTATGTGTACACTTGATCTCTCTCTGCACATGCCATATTTTGGTCATGAAATGCAAATTTATCCCTGTGAGATATTCACCTTCTCAGAGCTCCTTTCTACACACAGGGGCCTACCTAGTAGTGCATATGCACGTATTAGTTTCTATTTGTCACTGTAACACGTCACCACAAACTCAATGATTTAAGACAAACACACATTTGACTTCTTCTACTTCTGGAAGTCACAAGTCTGAATTGGGTCCAATGGGTGAAAAAAATCAAGGTGTTAGTGGGGCTGTGTCCTTTTCAAGGCTCTGGGGGGTCTGTTTCTCTCCTTGTACAACTTCTAGTGGCTACCTACATTCTTTGGCTCTTGTGTCACTCTGATCTTTATTTCCATTTTCTGTCTCCTGTCTGACTCTTGACTCTTCTGCCTGCCTCTGGCCCAGCTTTGCCTTCACCCAGCAGTGCAGTCTGGGGCAGTCCTTTCCCCTTTTTGGACCTTAGTTTTCCTGAGTTATAAATTGGAGCATAAATCATTTGCCCTCTTTGTTCATGAGGGTGCTAAAAATCAAATGTAGTGATGTGGATAACATGGCTTCATAAACTGTACTATGCTATCTCCATACAGAAGTTGCTGGGCTCTCCTGTGTGGAAAGCCTGTGTAATGGCTTGTGTACCTGTGTCCTCCTGGAAAAGCTGGTGCCATCCTGAGAACAGCCTCATTTTAACTCTTCCTTGGGGAAGACTTGGGGGTTGGTGCTAAGCATGCTGAGCAACCAGTAATTACTGAAGGAGGTAAACAGCTGGTGTGAGTGCCCAGTTCTGTTGCCCAGGGGCCTCTGTGTGAACTGCAGTCCTGATGCTGTTTTTCCCTTCTTGGGAAAGGGGAAGCCTTAGGGCTTCAGTGCCGTCCCTCAAAGCACACAGAGCTGAGAGTTATGTAGGGGTTAGTCCTGGGGGTGTCCCTACAAGCTCTCCTTGTGGGTAATGATTTAAGGGACCATAAAATGGATAGCCCCAAAAGAAAGAGGAAGCTATAATGAGTAGGCCAGGCATAATATAGGATGATCCCAGACTAGGCTGTGTGACTACTCTGAGTGTCTTAAATCTAGCTCAAGCTAGGGAAGATGGTATGATGAGCACAGTTAGCCTCCTCAGTTCACTTCCTCCCTTCCTAGCAACCATTGTCCTATCTTCCCTAGTCACCCTTTATCTCAGTGTCTGATTACCTTTCAAATCTTCACCCCCGTTGATAATTTGCATAGGAAGGTAGCATAGGCATACTTTGAAGACTCATGGTAGTTTTCTACTTCTCTGAGCTTTGGTTTTCTCATCTATAGTATGGGATTGACATATATTGTGTGTGTGTGTGTGTGTGTGTGTGTGTGTATGTGTGTCTGTGTGTTTAATTGGAGATAAGAGTCTCATAGGCTTTCCTGCCTGAGCAAGCTTTGAATGATATTTCTTTTCCCCTCCCCTTTTAAGCTTAGGGTTTGTATTTAGGTAGTGGGGATTCAAATTCAGAGGAAGTTAAACCCTATACCAAAACTATACCATACACCGAATGTCTCTTTTCTGAAAGCCTTCATTGAAAACAAAAACTCAAGACAATAGATTGATTTGGTAGATATCTCTGCCTAGTAGGAAGGGACTTGGTTATACTTATGGGAAAAACATTTTCTTTTTTTTTAATTAAATTTAATTAAATTTAATTTTATTTGTGAACATACTGTGCAGAGGGGTTACAATTACATGGGCAGGATAATGCATACATTTCTTACCAAGCATTGCAGCCTCCTCCTTTGTTTACCCTTCACATCCCTTCCCAGCCTCCCCCCCCAATCCCAATCCTTCTCCTTCCCCCCCTTACCCCCCCCCCCGCACCGACGTTGTAAAGCTCGTTTTGGACATGACAACTTGTACTTCTCATTGTTGCAACAGGTCCACCTGTATCCTTAAACAACTTGTTGGGAAAAACATTTTCTAAGCTTGTCTTAAGGATATTTCACTACTAGAAATTCATTTTATGAACTTGTTTGTTGTTGCTTTCTTGGGCTTAAATTTAGTGCATTTTCTACATCATGGCTGCCCAGTAATTGAAACAAATATTTTAATTGAGCTTTTTTGTGTTAGTATTGATACCCACTAACATTCCTTAAATACTCAGAAGCCTTTCCTCCTTTTCTTAAAAAATATGTGTGCCAAGACCAGGGCTTAAGTGGAAGGCCTTATAATATCACTTAACTTTTGTGCTCAAGGCTAACACTCTACTGCTTGAACCATAGCTGTGCTTCTCGATTTGTGCTGGTTAATTGGAGAAATGAGTCTTACAAACTTAATTGCCTAAGCTGACTTTGAACTCAATCCTCATATTTCAGCCTCCTGAGTAGCTAAGATTAGAGGTATGAGCCACCAGGGCCCGAATTCCGTGATTTTTAAACAATTATTAACAAATGTTAATTGTACAAAGGAATTTTGTTGTGGTATTTCAATACATCAGTATATTGCATTTGTATCAAAGTGACTTCATGTCTCTCTCAGAAAGTATTTACTTTTTTATGTCAAAATACCGTACAGAGGGGTTATAATTACATAGGCAAGGTAATGAGTACATTTCTTATCAAGCTTTGTTGCCTCCTCCTTTGTTTCCCCTTCCCATCCCTTCCCATCTCATCCTGCCCCCCAAAGTTGTAAAGTTTGTTTTTCGACATAACATCTTATACATCTCATTGTTGCAATGGGTCCACCTGTATCCCTATTTAAACAATTTTTTCCCTTCCCCTTCACAAATTATACTAACATCAAAAACAGTGAAAACAGGGTTTATATCGTGGGGGAGGGACATACAAAGCAACAAAGAAATATAAATATGTTAGAAACAATCGCAAGAAAGAAAAATAACATTTGAGTCCTTATCTTGGGGTTCATTTTGTCTAACATCACCTATTCTGACCTTTTCTGCTTGTCTCAGACATATACTAGTTATTGCAAATAAGGGAAACCATGGGACCTATGTTTCTTTGGGCCTGGCTTACTTCACTTATAATTTTTTCCAAGTCTTTCCATTTCCTAACAAATGGGGCAATGTCATTCTTTCTGATGGAGGCATAGATAGAATTCCATTGTGTATATATACCACATTTTCTTGCTCCATTCATCTACTGTGGGGCATTTGGGTTGGTTCCATATCTTATCTATTGTAAATAAGGCTGCAATAAACATAATTGTGCTGGTAGCTTTAGTATGGTCTTGTTTGTGATCATTTGGGTAAATGCCCAAAAGTGGATTAATGGGTCATAGGGAAGCTCTATGTGGAGTCTTTTAAGGAACCTCCATACTACTTTCCAAAGTGGTTGAACAAGTTTACATTCTCACCAACAATGTAGTAGGATTCCTTTCTGTCCATATGCCCTCCAGCATCTAACTGGGGTGAGGTGGTGTCTCAATGTTGTTTTGATTTGCATTTCTTTTATGGCTAGGGAGGTTGAGCATTTCTTCATGTGTCTATTGGCCATCCTTCTTTCCTCTTCAGAGAAGTTTCTCTTTAAATCTTTAGCCCACTTATTTATTGGGCAGTTGTTTCTTTAAGGATTTGTTGTTGGAGGATTTAATTTTTTGAGTTCCAGGTATATTTTAGATATGAGACCCTTGTCCGTTGTATGGCTAGTGAAGATCTCCCAATCCATGGGCTTTCTATTGATCTTTCTAGCAATGTCCTTTGCCATGCAGAAGCTCTGCAATTTTATGCAATCCCATTTCCATTTGTCCAACCTTTCTTTGATTTGTTGTGTTTCTGGGTCTCTATTAAGAAAATTTCAGCTCATGCCAAGGAGATCTAGGATTTCTCCTATTCCATCCTGTAATGTTTTCAGAGTGTCTGCTTTGACTTTGAGATCTTTGATCCATTTGAAGTTGATTCTGGTGCAGGGTGATAGATAAGAATCTAGCTTTAGTTTTCTACAAGTGATTAACCAATTTTGCCAGCATCATTTACTGAAGAGGCTGTATTTCTTCCATTCTATTTTTTTTTTAGCTCCCTTATCGAAATTAGATGGCTATAGGTCTGTGGGTTCATTTCTGGGTTTTCAATTCTATTCCATTGGTCCTGAGGTCTGTTCTTGTGCCAGTACCAAGCTGTTTTGATTATTATGGCTTTGTAGTGGAGTTTGAAATTTGGTATTGATATTCCTCCAGCACTGTTTTTTCTGTGAAGGATCATTTTTGCTATTCAGGGTCTTTTATTGTTCCATATGAATTTTTGGATTGCCCCTCCAATTCCCTGAAAAATGAGGTTGGAATATTGATAGGTATCACATTGAATTTGTAGCTAGCCTTGTGGAAGTATTGCCATTTTCATGATGTTGATCCTTCCAATCCAGGAGCATGGGAGGTTTTTCCCATTTTCTAAGTTCTGTTTTGATTTCCTTTTCAGAAAGTATTTCCTTTTGTCTAATTTCTTCCCTAAAATTCCAGTTTTGCTCTTTGTGTTTCCCATGGTCTTTTTTTTTTAAACTGTAGTTGTCCTTTTTGTGGTCAGCCAAAGGATAGAAATTTATTATTTTTCAATTTCTAAATTTCTCTGTGAAAGCCATAGGTTTAAATCTAGCTATTTCCTCCTTCCTATAGTTTCTCCTCTCTTTTCTGTTCCTATTGCATTTGGGGGAGAGAACAAAGTATTATATATAAATAATTAAGATCCAAGTTCCCTTGGTTCATTCTGATGAACTTGAAATGCTCCTTGAAGAGAATTTCGTCATGCAGGGGTTCTTAAAATGAAGCCTTAAAGGGAAAAACAAACAAACTGGAGGTGGCTAAATTAAAATTCAGGTTAGTTTTCCTTCAGCCTGTCAAACGGGCTGATGCTTACAAATGGAATTGGAATCCTCAAGTCCATGCCCTTGCCTGCTCTTGGAGGGACCAATCTGTACTTCTAGTAGAAGACAGATTAGGAGAGCTGATGAGTCCTCTGGATTGAGCATGGGA
Source organism: Dipodomys ordii (assembly GCF_000151885.1). Lineage (NCBI taxonomy): Eukaryota > Metazoa > Chordata > Mammalia > Rodentia > Heteromyidae > Dipodomys > Dipodomys ordii. The sequence continues at coordinate 3,924,491 of NW_012267302.1, forward strand.
TTTAGCCTATGCTAGAGCTTGGATTTGATGATGAAGTAGGTCATGTGATGGAGGGTAAAGTTACCTCCTCGCTGTCAATCTTGATTACTTGACACTATTCGAGGTGCTGTTAGCTCACACCTGTAATCCTTGCTACTCAGGAGGCTGAGATGTGGGGATCACTGTTTTAAGCTAATCTGGGCAGGAAAATCTGAGACTCTTTATCTTCAATTAATAACCCAAAGGTTGGTAGTGGAGCTGTGGCTCAAGTGGCATAGTACTAACCTTGATCATAAAAAGCCAGATGAGTAAGGCAAGGCCCCCAGTTCAAGCCCAAATACCAGTGTGCATGCACCGCCCCATCTGTACACTTGCACCCGCACACACGTGCACATACATACACACCTCAGAAGGGCCCAAGTCCTTTATCCTAAAATTTCTTAGCTTTCTCATCTACATCTTTGCTAACTTGGGTCACTTGATAGTTTCTATGTTTCCACCTAGCAGGTCTTAGGAAGAAGCAGGTAGAGTGATGTTTCTGTTTTGTTACCTAAGCTGGGATTTGATCTTCAGACCTTCAAGGTGAAAGGCTAATACCTTAATTTTTGTGTTTTATAAACATCCCCAGGCACTGACCTTCTAGCCTCCTTTGACACTCATACCCCATAAGACACAAAGATAAAAGATCTGACTTGAAATGGAGTGGCCCAGTTTTGCATGTGAAAGTGCAGAACCTGAAAGATGTCACCTCTGGTAAGCATTAGTGGTAAGCATTGCTTATGTGTGGTTGAATGAAAACTTAAGGGATATTTCTTTTCCAAATGGAATTTTTAAAGAAAAAGATGCATTTTAACTTGTTATTATTTTTATAATCTAAGTAATTGTACAAAGAGGAAAAGAAAATGTATTTTCACATTTAAAAACAAAAACCCAGCTGGGTGCTGGTGGCTACAGAGGAGGCTGAGATCTAAGGATTGTGGTCTAAAGCCAGCTAGAGAAAGAAAATATGTGAGACTCTTATCTCCAATCAACTAGCAAGCAAAAAGCTGGAAGTAGAATTGTGGCTCAAATAGTAGAGCTCTAGCGATGAGCAGAAAAGCCAAAGCCAAGTAAGAATGTGAAGCCCTGAGTTTAAGTCCCAGTACTGGGATACACACATGTGCACACACACACACACACACGTGCACACACACACACACACACACACACACACACGCCCAAATAAAAGAAAATAACCAGCTAACAAAAACAGTCACAGCCCCTCATCTCCATTAGGCTAGGGTCTAGCAGTGTAAGCTGCTTTCCTTTGTAGCTCACCCTTTCTGCCTCTCCTCCAAGGGTCATCTTTATTTGGTGGATGTCAGTGAGATGATTTTTCAGCCAAGCATGAATTGGAGAGATGGAGAACATGGTGTGTGTGAACCACATGACAAGTTTTTTTTTTGTTTTATGTAAATAGAGATTGATGGAACATTTTACACAGAGTACGGGCTTTTGACAAAAACTATTGATGGTTGCTTTCAGTAAGTGTTACTTGAGATGACAGAACATTGCATTTTAAGATGAATTACATGAGAAACTCCCTCTTTGGGAAATGTCATACATTTTATTTCATCTGTTGTTTTATGAGAGAGTGACGGAAGTCATGAATACCTGAGACAGAACTGTTTCCTTTGTACGTTCTAAGTCCTGGTTTTGTGCTGTCCTGTTTGAAATACAAAGTTGGGGGGAAATATTTATGCTAGCAAACTGTATTGATAAAAATGCTTTAAATGTTCAGAAGAGAGTAGAATTTCTCAGTGTTTCCTCCTGGGTGGTGGTGGTTTGTAGGAAGCTCGGGAACCTGGTTTAAGTTAAAATATATGTTTTCCAGAAAGTTCTCAGAGGTTTGGCTCAGTTCAATTTTTGATGTGATGGTGATAGCCCCTCTGGCTATGTTTAGAGTTCAAAAATGCATCATTTACCTTCACTTGCAGATCATTGTTTCTTGAAGCAAGTACTGCTTGGAAATAAGGGCTCGTGGTGACTTTAGTTTGAGGCTTAACTTTCTTTGTTAATTCAGGCATGTTTGCTTAATGCTATCTGGGATCTTAATAGGCGTTAATAGATTCACAGTATGTTTAGTGAGCACCTACTATGGAATTCCAGGAACTGAGGAATAATGTCCTGATCATATTGCTTCTAGTCCAGTGAAGACAATAAAGAGAATACAATGTCAGATAGTTATATATGCTATCAAGAAAATAAAACAGGGTGTAAAAGATTAGAGTGTCTTGGAGGTGTGGGTGTGGGAGCTACTTTAGATAGAGATGTCAGGAAAGGATGTTCTGAGAAGTGACATTTAAGCAAAGAGCTGAATAATGAATTAGCTTGGGATTTGGGAACTTGGCAGAGAGAATGGCAAGTGTAAAGGTCCTAAAGTCAGCCCAAATTTGGCTTGTGGTTGGTGCAATATGGTCGGTGCAATAGCAATGAGGGGAGAGCTTCAAGATGGGAAAGCTGGAATAAAAAGCTTCCATGATGCCTAGCTATAAGAGGAATACAGTTGCTGGGGTGTAGCCATAAGCTTCTTGTTTGATGAGCACACTGTCTTCATGTACCCTTCACCTGGCCAAATAGACTCTCCTGTTTGTACCTTGCTTGCTCCCATGTAAATATTTTATATTTTATTTCCTTCTTGGGGCTCTCTCCATCCTTTTCTGGATGCCAATATATATAATTTTCCAGCTACCAGGGGAATTCAGTCCAGTTTGTTCTCACATGCTTTCATTTCTACCCTATTCTAACACTCACCTCACACCATTAACAACCAGTTGTCCATCTGACAGTCTATCCAGATGTGAGCTGCTAGTCCTTGTATTTGAGCTGAGTGCTTAGTACAGTACTTGGTAGCCAATCATCATAGACTATATTTGTTGGCTAAATAAATGAAAAAAATTCTCTGCCTGAAAGAAATCATGCTGAATGCCAAGTCAATAAACTCCTAGCTCTGCTAGAAGGAGCTTAAAACTAACTTTGAAAAATTTTGGAGCTGGGGCTGGGAAGGTGGCTCAGTGGTAGAGCGCTTGCCTTGCATGCCTGAGGCCCTGGGTTCGATTCCTCAGCACCACATAAGCAAAAAGAAAAAAGCTAGAAGTGGCGCTGTGGCTCAAGTAGTAGAGTGCTAGCCTTGAGCTGAAGAGCTGAGGGACAGCACCCAGCCCCAGAGTTCAGGCCCCATGACTGGACCCCCCCCAAAAAATTTGGAGCTGCTCTAGGATGCTTAGCTTTAAGGTGAACAGTTGGCTTAAATAATTATTGCAGGAATAAGAAATCATATGGAGTTGTAGCCTTCAAATTGGGTAGATGGAAACCTCAAAAGATAGTTGGGTTATTAGGCTATGTAGTTCCAGAACCTTTGAATGTGCTTTGTCCTCCCAAATTTGGAGCCAATTTACAACTAGCTAGTTGTTTTTCTCCTGGCTGAACTAATGTTCTGCTCAGCCTAAGCTCAAATATAAAATATATTAAAAGCCAACTAAAACCAGGTTAATGTTTTGCCTCTAATGCTCTGAGAATATTTTATTTTCAGTCATCTTTTTAGTACTCCACAAAGTTTTACATTTTATTTATTTATTTTTAACAGAGACATTCTCCCCCTTCCCCCCACCTCCCCAAGCCAATCTTAGTCCTGATGTATCCTGAAATTTACATGCCAGAGATCCCACACAAGTGAAACTTTATTTTTTAATCTGGGGCACAGTAGGGAGCCCTGAGAAATGCATTTTCCTCCTGGATCGAAGGAGGAACACATAGTGTTTGTTTAAAGCATCAGGTATTGAGAAATATAATGGCAGGGTGAAAAGTTTGGCCTCAGCTGCCAGATCGGATCTGCTAGGGGGTAATTGAGTTGCCATTTTTTTTTTTTTTTTGCCTCTTCGGTTTAAATCAAGTTTTGCTAGAGCCCATTTAAGTGTCAAATTGGTAGCAAACCCTGACAACTTCAGGGTGCAGACTTGCTTTTGATCAGAATTTACATGCAAATCATTTTTGCCTTGAACTGTCAACTCCTATTTCGGATACTCTTGAGGGGTCCATGTCTTCTCCCCACCTCTTCCTCTCCCCCTCCTCCAGCCAAAAAGGATGTTGGCTAATGTTATTAATCAGAGTGTGGAAGAAAAAATTATGTTGATAAATATGGTGGTTAAACTATATTTTCTCTTTTGTGTGTTGGCTGTTGCAGCTGGACACTTAATCCCTCCCTCCCTTTTTACCTAGAAGGAAATCAAACAATTATCCAGTGCTTGATGTCCAAAAGAAACTAGTGAATGAGGGTGGAGGGCCACTAGTGCATTGGGGAATGGACTTAAGCCACCAAAACCTCACAAAGGGTGCTGACAGTCTGCATTTTCTTGGGTATTAAACAAAGTCTTTGGTAACTTTAAAGGATCTTACCTTGCGTGACTGAACTCATTGAGAGGGTTAGCTGCCTCCGAAGTCTTAAGCTTGAAACCTTTTTTTTTTTTTCCTGTGGTTTTACCATAAGCCCTTGGGACACTTAAAAGCACGTGAGACGTGAGTGTGTGCAGTTCTATCATCCAATGAGACAAAAGTAGCGTTTGACAGTAGCAAGTCTTTCTTGTTTCTAAACTAGTCCATCTTCCAGTTCCTCAAGTCATCTACCTTCCTGAAGAATTTAATTGTGATTTACACTCTGTCTCTCAATTCTTACAGACAGTCCAACTCTGAAGAGCAAGACACTAACAGGACTTGATTAAAAAAAAAACAGCAGCAAAGACACAGATATAGGGGTGGGGAGAGAGAAGTTTTGAGAGCTCATTATAGATTAAGAGAGCAGATTGTGAAAATGTTTAATGATATCTATTGTAGAGCAAAATTGTTTACTGAAACAACAATTTTCTTCCCAGCCAGCCTGGATTTTTTTTTTCCATCTCTGCATCCCTCCTTACCACTAACTAGTGGGGCGAGAACATTAAACATGTCTATTTGCCAAGATGATAGTCAGAGTCATGTCAGATGGGAGACACATGCAAGCCTAACTTGTGAAGTCCAAGGCATTTGAACAGTGGAAGTGCTTGATTCCATGTGGCTTCTTTGCAGGCACTTTGGAAATCTCTCCCTGGTCCTTTCCTACCTCTGTCCAGCCATGTCTGCTGGTGTGCTGCAAAATTTTAATTGAATTGTTAATGACACTAGGAGTGACACAACACATAAGAAACTTCCAAGAATCAGTCAGGAGGAGCCCTTTTCCTGACTGTTACAAAACAGAAGACACTGGGAAATAGACAAGTCCAAGCAGCCAGGCCAGGGTCGTAATTGATAGCAGGCTGCCTAGAGCCAGGGTCCTTCCTCGGTAATTGTAAGCAGAGGCGCTTTTCTGATCTCACCAGTGGTGCTGGCCACGCCACAGCGACCCGGCTTTGACGGATGGCCTTCCCACAGTAATGACTTAGGCATGTTCCCCTCTCACATGAGGCCATGTGTCCTTCCTGCAGGAGAAAATGAGCTGAACATTTTGCTGCTGCTTTAACAGGGCCCTGTTAAAATAACTCTGTTCTATTATATAAACCCTGTAGTGCCAGGGGCTAAATTTATATGGTTATAAACAAGAGATATTACTTTGAAATACCACAATACTGTGTTTGACTCTTTCTTGAGGATTTCAAATGATGTTTTTGAAATAAAGGATTTTATTTCAAGGGAAAAAAAGAAAAGAATTCAGGGGTGTGTATAGGAGGAAGGATCTTACATCTGAGCAGAACCTTCCTCTAATTTTTAAATTGCTCTGTGTATCATCCCTAATTTGCTAGCCCAGTCTTTATTTATATTTGTGTGTGTTTGGTTGGCTTGGAGTTGACTCTGTATGGGAGCCTCAGAAATATCACTTACTTCAAGAGTCTGAAACAAGATAGATGTTTTATTTCATGTTTTTTACACTCCCACAAAGTTTCCTTTTATTTATTTTTTCCCTTTCCCATTTCTGGACATTGATATATTTCAGAACTTTTATGTGGCTTTTCTTCCCTCCCTCCTTATCTCCTCCTTTCCCTTCTCCTCCTCTTCCCCCTTCTTCCCTTTTCCCTCTTTCTGGGATGCAATTTTGCCTAAGAAATATTATATTTGTTGATTTTCAATTCCACTGATATAAAAAACTTACTAATTCTGATAAAAGGGGTCCCTGAATGGACATTGTGTTTTCTGGCATATTTAAAGTAAGTGTCTCTCATCCAATCTGTATCCAAACATAGTTTCATATCATGAACCAACTTCAAAAGAGTGTCAGCAAGATCCCTAAAAACATAGCTACAAATTCTTTTAATAAATAAAAAGAAGGCATGTGTGTGAATCCGCATACTTACATGACAGATGAGTTTTGATGGAGAAAATAAGAAAAAGCCTCTATCATTGGGAACTTCTGGGATAAGAGGTAGAAAAAATTAGATTTAGTCTCTAACTCTCAAAGTTTATTGTTGATTGATAATGCACCTTTTGAATTTATGTTCTTGGAAAATGACATATTCCTATGCCATCTCAAAAAATGCAGTATTACAGCATCAAAAGCACTGTTAGTTTTTCTTTTTTGTGTGTGCTAGTCCTGGGGCTTGAACTCAGAGCCTGTGGACTGTCTCTGAGCTGTATTTGCTCAGGGCTAGTGCTCTACCATTTAAGGTATAGCTCCACTTCTGGCATTTGGTATTTTAAATTGGAGATAAGAGTCTCATGGTCTTTCCTATTGGGCTGGCTTTGAACTGCAATCCTCAAATCTCAGCCTCTTGAGTAGCTAGGATTAGAGACATGAGCCATTGGCACTCAGATAAAAGCTCTGTTTACACACACATACACACACATATAATATAGAGAGAGAAAGAGAGAGAGAAAGAGAGAGAGACTGACTTTAGTGGGCTACTCTGAGAGCTTAACTGCTATGTCATTGCTTCTACTGGAAAACACCTTCAGAATCCAGACTTAAATGTGAGGTGATTGGAAGGTGGTTTTCTTTGCCCCGCTCCTACCTCACTGCTATAGCTTGGAAAGGGGGAAACCACCCCTACATGGTCTCAACAACAGGAGGGTTGGTTGGCTCTACCCAATCTGCAGTTTCAGGGTACAAGTTTAAAACATTCCTGCTGCCCTGCTGTCCTGTTGTCCTCCTGGGGCTCAAGCTTATAAGTCATGTGATTTAGAGATAGACTTTCATGTAGTTATTTGGCTGTGTTTCTATTTGTACTATTCATACAGGTAATATGAATATATTTTTTGCCTGTTTGTGTTTTGAGTTTGTGTTATTTAGAGCAGTGGGTCTTAGTGGGGGGAGCAGTTCTCCTATATCCTTTGGGGACATTTGATACATTATAACCTGGGTCAGGGTTAATGATATTTAGTGGACAGAGGCCAAGGATGCCACTAAATGTCCTCCAATGCACAGTGTGGTCCAGATGTCAATATTTTGCTTAGCACAGTGAGACACACAAATGAGCTGGCAGAAGCCACAACCTTCCATTGAACAAGTGTGACAAAGGGCTTAGAGGTAATGTGGGGAAAATAGACACTAAAGGGTCTGGTTGGGAACACAGGCTTGATTCAGACAGTGCATGATTTTCTGCATGTTGCTTAACTTCTCTATGCCTAAGTTTCCTGTTTGCTTAAGTAGGACGTAATATTGATATCATTGGACAAAGTCCATAGACTAGTTAGTGTCCAACTTATACTAGATCTTAGTTAATAAAAGCTAATGTGCATGAATTGGTTGCTTTTCTAAAGTTTGAATAGTAAATAGTGAATAGTAAATCCTGCGGTATATCTTCCTGAAACCTGTCATTTTACAGATTGGAAAACAGATGCATAAGAGGAGAGGTGATTTACCCCAAGTAATACAGCTATCAAGAGGTGAAGATGAGACTAGAACCTAGATATCCTATTTGAAGTCCTGTATTCTTCACAATAAAGAAAAGTTCAGCATGTCTGAAAGAATTAGAGAAACATTTAGTGACAAAATTCTAATCTGAGATAATATATTTTCTTGTTTGTATATTCATGCACCTGTACCAAGTGTTTTAATTATGAGGACTATAATGTTTTTGGTTTTCTTTCTGGTTGTGGGGCTTGAACTCTGGGCCTGGGCTCTGTCCCTCAGCTCTTCAGCTCAAGGTGAGTTCTCTACCATTTGAGCCACAGCGCCACTTCCAGTTTTTCTGAGTGGTTTATTGGAGATAAGAGTCTCACGGACTTTTCCTGCATCGGCTGGCTTTGAACTGAAATCCTCAGATCTCAGCCTCCTGAGTAGCTAGGATTACAGGCTTGAGCCACTTGTGCCTGGCTACTATAATGTGATCTGAATGAACTAGTATTTCCTCTTGATCTTTCTTTGTTTTAGTGTTTTCTTTGATATTGTTATGTGCTTTAGTTTTTACATGACTTGAATATCAACTTGCCTACCTCAAAATAAAGGCTTCTTTATTCTTTTTTTTTTTTTTCAGGTAAGGGGTAGGTTTATTTAGTAGACCTGCTGGGACCAGGCAAGGTTGGCACTCCACGTGGCTGGGAAAGGCCTGGGAGTGAGAGAGAGCTGGGAAAGAGAGGAAAGAGCTAGAAAAGTGCAGAGAGAGCAGAGAGAGAGCAGAGAGCTAGATTCAGTAGACCTGCTGGGAATGAGAGAGAGCTGGGAAAGAGAGGGGAAAGAGGGGGGGGGGAAGAGAGAGGAAAGAGCTAGAGCAGAGAGAAAGCAGAGAAAGCTAGAAAGGAGCAGCAAGAGAGCAGGGAGAGCTAGAAAAGAATAGAGAGCAGAGAGGAACAGAGAGAGAGAGTTAGAACAGAGAGTTCTTTATTCTTTTATTGGGCTAGTATTAAATTGATACCTTCCCTGAGAGCCAACACTTAGGGGACTGAGCCATGCTATCCATAGTTTGGACTGTCTTTCTGTTTGCACAAGTCTACTTTTATGTCTTTCAGACATTTTTTTTCCCAATCTTATGGCTTGAATGCAGGGCCTGGGTGTGTACCTAAGATTTTTTGCTCAAGACTGACACTCTACAACTTGAGTCACAGCTTTTTGTCTAGATTTTTGGTGGTTAATTAGAGATAAGAGTTTCTGGGACATTTCTGCCTAGGGTGGCTATGATCCTCAGATCTCAGCCTCCTGAGTAGCTAGGATTATATATGTGAGCTATTGGCATCTTGATTATATGTTTTCTTTTAAATCATACCTTTAGGTACTGAGTATTCTTTGTTATTATAAATGATGATTCTTTTTCTATTATTGTGTCTTTAATTTTTAGGTACCCCCAGTAATAAAAAATATCAGTGTGTATATTTTTATCCTACCTTTGCTGCTTATTATGTTTTTTTGAGCAAATGTGTTTTCTTGACATGAACCAAAAATAAATTTGTATTATGTTATTCAGTCTAGTTTGAGAGCTCATCAGGATTCTAGAGGGACATAGGATGAGATAATAGGATTCTTATTTTATAAGGCCCATAAAAGGCAGGATGATTTTGTTTTGATGGTTTTCCAAAATTTTGTGTTAAAAACAGAATAAGTAGAAGCTGTAAAGGTAAGGTCTTGGATTTCAGTTCTTTCAGAACTGAGAAGCATTATCTGAGGATAGAAGTTAGAATCTTTCATGAGTTTCCTTCAAAACACTGGACATCCAGAGGAGGACCAAGAGAACATTTATGAAGTGTCCATCAGTGTTGGGCACAATACCAGGTGATTCCACACAGATTTTCTGGCATCAGCAGCCTTCAGATTCTTACAGGCATTCTCCATTGGGAAGGTAGTAGATGAGAACACCATAGTCCTGTGTTATTGCTACCTTCAAAGTCAGTTTTAGAGGAATATTTAATAACAGGGAAAATAGCTATAATCTGCTCATGAATTTAAAAATAGGTTATAAAATAGTATATGTACTATTTGGTCCAAGGTATACTTTGAAATAAACATGTATATGCTTGAAAAAAGTATGGAAGACCACTCATGAAAATAACTGGGTATACTGGGTATTTCTAATGTTGGGATCAAAGATTTTTTTTTTGACGTGTAAGGGTTTGAACTCAGGACCTTGTGTTTGCCAACATGCCATATCCTCAGCCCTGTGTGTGTGTGTGTGTGTGTGTGTGTGTGTGTGTGTGTACACACTGTTCCTAGGGCTTGAACTCAGAACCTGGGTGCTATCCCTGAGCTTTTCTTTGCTTACAAGTAGTGCTGTATCACTTGAGCCACAGTACCTCTTGAGGCTTTTTTTGTGGTTAATTAGAGATAAGAGTTAATGGGCTTTCCTGCCAGGGCTAGCTTTAAACTCCCATCCTCAGATCTCAGACTAATGAGTAGCTAGGATTACAGATGTGAGACACTGGGGCCTGGTTTAAGTTATATTTTTAAATATGGTTTCATGCTTATATCTTGGTTGGCTGGACCATGATTCTTCCATTTATATTTGCTGTGTAGTTGTAATTACAGGTATGTACCACAATATCCAGTTTTTATTGGTTGAGATGGAGTGTGTGTGTGTGTGGGGGGGGTTATCTTCTGAATGCTTTACTAGGATGTCCTTGAACTGTGATCCTAGGATTATAGATGCTGAGCCAGTGCTCCTGACTGTGTTTTACTAGTTTCTATTTACAAATAAGTATAAGGAAAGTTGTGTTTTGATAAACAGAATTAATATGTCCACAAGTATTTATATCTAAGTTGCTTGTACTGGGGAAATGTATGTTGGCCAAAGAAGTGTGAGAATAGAAGATCTTCCCTGTGAACTTTTATTGCTACCTTGGAGGGAAGACCTAGATACATGGAAAGCTGAGTTATACAGAATTTGGGAAGTGAGGGAGCAGGCTTAGTTCCTATGTTCCTGTTATTACCAGTTAATCTGACTTCCTTGAGAACCCTGCTTAGGTAGTGAGTCACCCAGTGCTTCTTACACTGAGGACTAAGGAGGGATCAGTTGAGGAGGAGGAGTGATTTCAGCGAGAACAAAGGAAAGCAGAAGAAAGATTAGGAATCTAATCCCATTTTGGTGTGGTAGAGATTAAGGCTTCTAACCTACCTTATACTGACATTATACTTACTCATCAGGGTGATTGTAACGTTACTGAAGGGTTCCTGGATCAAACATGTGGACCACTTGCATGTAAGAGTAGACCAGACCCAGTTTAGTGAAATGTTTTAGGAAGTTGGTTTCCTTGCTCATTTCCAACGAGAGTTCTGGTTGCTTGTGCTGACTTACGTGAAAGTGGCTTGCTTATCTTTGTATGTATATATATATACACATACACACACGTATATATTTGCTTCCTTGCCATTTTGATTATTTTTGGGTACTATTACTGGGATTTGAACTCAGGGCCTTGCACTCTTCCTTGACTCTCTTTGCTCCAGGTTTGGCAGCACTCTACCACTTGAGCCACACCTCACACCCCTACTTCCAGCTTTTTTTTGATGGTTAATTGGAGATAAGAATCTTATGGGCCTTTCTGCCCAGGTTGTTTTTGACTGTGATTCTCAGATCTTACCCTCCTAATTAGCTAAGATTACACATGTGAGCCACCAGTGCCCAGCTTAGATGTGGCTTTAACAAGCGGTCTCTCTCCTTGGTGTGTTTGACTGATCCTTCAGTTCACAGCCTCCATGTGGTCTGTGGTACCCACACAATGGTCCCAACCACATGGTCCACAGAAAGTGCTGTGGAACACGTGTGTGTTTTGTCTTTATCAAGAGTGTCACATGGCATTTCCTGACTGTACCAACAGCTTATTGCACCATCTGAATTTCCAGACTAAATACCAGTGCTCAAGCCACATGTGTTTATAGTATATAATAAATCTCCATTTGTCATAATGATTTAAATTTAAAAGAAAAAGAAAGGTGAGCTGTTATGCAAAAAAAAAAAGATTTTTGGGGCTGTTATAAATTAACTCTTTTGGAGTTTCAGGTCAAGCCCAATTTATTAAGGGGGATACAAAAGAGAGAACCTCAGCCTGTGATCACCATTGTGATTTATCCCCACCTTGAGTGGGTTCTCCCTTGGACCTTTACTTGAACCACAGCTGGCTTGGTTTATGTACGACCTGCTGGGAGCTGAGTTGTAATGAAAACCAGTTATTCTTTCAAATTACTCATGAGAAGAGAGCTCATTTTATCAAGTGCTCTCCTAATTTGATTGTAAAGGCTTTTCATATTTATTTTTTCTGCATTAATCATGCCGTATCTTTGTGGAAAATATAAACACAGTGGTGAAAGATAGCATTTAAAAGGAAAAAAACCCACCTTCAACAACATGCAGAGGACAAATGTTTCTCTAGAGGTGGCCTGTTGGGAGCCTTTAACAGGCAATTAAGAAAGTTATTTTGGGTTTGGTAGCAATGCTGTGAACTTTTCCAAAGATTCTTCTTCAGAGCAGGATGGCATTTAATATTTCTGCAGATTAACCTTTAGCAATAGAAAGAGGGTCCAGGATTAACTTGTCTCAGTAGGAACCAGCTGATGCAGCTAGCATTCTTACTTCCACACAGGAAGGTTCATTCTGTGTGCTGGATGCATTGCTCCCTCCTTGACCAAGTGTAAGGAACTCTTTAATACCTTGGGTGAGCCCTGGAGTCTAGGACCCCAGCCTACTGATTAGATTCCTTCTGACTTGGACACAGTCTACAGTATCTGAAACAGTGAAGGTCAATGAAAGGCAGTTTCTGTTTCCAGAAAAGACTCCCAGTTAGTCTTCTCCCTTCTTGAGCTCCCCAAGCCCTCTGTTTTCTTGAGGAAGATAACCAGATGCTTGGAGGTCCATTGTGAAAACAAATTTTCATAGACTTTCATGCGATTGAAATTTGTAATATTTCTTATCCCATAAGGCTCTCTGGATTGTAAAAAAGATGTAAATGTCTATAGGAAATAACGTGTGCTTGATTGTATGGGATAAAGCCAGTTCGGTGGAGTTCTGTTTGAGATGACCGAATGAATTAATATCTGTGGAAGTCTTTTAAAGTAGGTAGATCAAAGCCAGTGTTGATGTGGCCACATTAGTACTTGTTTATTATTATTGTTACTATTTTATTATAGTTTCCAACCTTAAGTGGCAATATTTTCTTAGTTTTCTTTTTAGTTTTTTGATGTTACTGTGGTTGAACTCGGGGTGAGCCTGTTACTACTGAGCCATGCTTCCAACCCTGTGTTTTACTGGTTATTTTTTGGATAGGGTCTCATTTTCCACTGGGCATATGCTTGAGCCATGATACATCTACTTTTAGGCTTTTTGTTGTCACTGGGATCACAGACACATACCATCTCATCCAGCTTCCCTCCATGGAGGTGGAGTCTTATGGACTTTTCTGCCCAGGCTGGTCTTACTCCATGATCCTTCCAATCTCTTCCCTCTAAGTAGCAAGCATTACAGTTTGTTTTTATTTTTAAAATCATATTTAGTAAGGTATAGCTTGCATACAATGTATTCCTTTTCTAATGCAACAGTACAGTGAGTTTTTACAAATGCTAACAAGCCATGTAAACACCACAGCAATCAAGGTAGAACATTTACACATCCCTCCCCAGATTTCCCTGTGGCCTTTGTCAGTCAGTCTCCTTTATCTATCCCAAGCCCATGGCATGAATGGTTCAATTTTTTTTTTGTCTCTATAGCTTTACAGCTCTCCAGAATGTCAGGAAAATGGAATAATATATTATTTAGCTCTGTACACCTGGTTTCCTTCGCTTAGCATAATGCTTTGGAGAGTTATCTGTGTTGCATATGTCAAAAGCTCATTTCTTTTTTTTATTGCTGAATAGCTTTTCATTGTGTGGATTCACTTAACACATTCACTATTTGATGGATATTTGGATTGTTAAAGTTTTTAGATACTATGGATAAAGCAGCTAGAAAACATTTCTCAGATCACTTTTTTGAATGTTCCATGAAGATTTTGGAAAGGAATGGATTCTACTGTGTTGGTTAGAGTCTTTTATAAGTGTCAATTGAGTTAAATGACTTGATTAGTATTAGGTTTTCTATGTTTGTTTACTTACCTTTTGGTTTAGTTTACATAAATGTCTGTAAAGGAGTATTGCATAATTCTTCTATCTGTTCAATCATATTTTTCTTTATATACCTTAGGACATACATTTAATAAGTCTTCTTGATCAATCATCTCTCTCTTTTAACATGTTCCTTGTCTTGAACTTACTTTCTAACAGGAAATTGTAATAAAACCTTTTGTCATGTTATTATGGAGAGTTAAACTTTTGTGTTTAATGTTTATATATATATATGTTTTCACTTTTATTGTATTTCCATATTTATATTGAGTAAATTGTTCTCAGAGAGCTTATATAGTTGGGCTTTATTTTCATATCCAATATGATGTTGCCTGTTTTGTTTTAAATCATAATGTTTATGCCATTTATACTTAATGTAATTTTTCACATTGGTTTGAAGTATAGTGCTTTGCAAATTATTTTCTGTTTTCCTTATTTGTTTTTCTTCTTTCCTTTTTATTTATTTGTATATTTCTATAGTTTTATTTTATCTCTAGTATTGTTATTTTTTTTAGATACCAGTTTTTAAAAAATCATTCTTAACTTTGTTTTCTATATTTCTTAAGATGTCTTAAAATTTTTCCTTTTTTTTTTTTTTAGCAATTTTAACAGTGGTAAATCTAACTACAATCCCCAATCCCCTATTTAGGGTTTTATGAGGCTTGTTGCATTATAGTTTGATTTTTTAAAAATTAATTTTGGAAAATTCATGACTTATTACTTCACATAATTTTTTAAAAGATGCTCCCTTTCTCTCCTACTTCTGGGATTTCAAAAATATTACTAATTGAAGGATAAAGAGGAGTTGGCACTTGGATGCAGGGGTAGGAGTGATTCTCTAATTTTCTGTAGTCTTTATCTTGTGTGCAACCTTTAGTCTGTGCTATGTGGGGAGGCCAGACTCAATATAAAGCATACTTAAAAAAAATTAGATCTTGCTAGTATAACTTGTGGAGGAGATGGGGAAAAACCAGTTGTTTAAGGATACAGGTGGACCTGTTGCAACAATGAGAAGTACAAGTTGTCATGTCCAAAATGAGCTTTACAACGTCGGTGCGGGGGTGGGGGGAAGGGGGGGAAAGGAGAAGGATTGGGATTGGGGGGGAGGGGGGAGGCTGGGAAGGGATGTGAAGGGTAAACCAAAGGAGGAGGCTGCAATGCTTGGTAAGAAATGTATGCATTATCCTGCCCATGTAATTGTAACCCCTCTGTACAGTATGTTCACAAATAAAATAAAATTAAATTAAAAAAAATTAGATCACCAGCCAGGTGCAGGTGGCTCATGCCTGTAATCCTAATTACTCAAGAGTCTGAGATCTGAGGATCATGGCTCAAAGCCAGACCAGGCAGGAAAGACAGACTCTCCAATAAACCACTCAGAAAACTGGAAGTGGTACTGTGGTTCAAGTGGTACAGTGCTAGCCTTGAGCTGAAGAGCTGAGGGACAGCACCCAGGCCCATGGTTCAAACCCCACAACTGACCAAAAAAAAAGATCACCATAGATCACTGCTTTAGGCAGCTTTAGCTATTGGAGGTGTGATGTCTGAATGTAGTGTGCTAGAGAGAGAGGCCCCAACTTGCACATATAATCGTCTTATATTTATAGCCAGCCCCTGGATTATACATGTGGGGAAATCTCACACCTGTTAGGTATGTGAATCACTCTCATCAGTCCAGTACAAAACAATTCAAAAGGAAGAGATGCTTATTTTTGCTCCTGGCTTCAGAGGTTTCACTCCCTGGTTGGCTGGCTTTCTTGACTGTAGGCCATGATAAGGCAGAATATCAGGATGGAAGTGGGTGGTAGTGGAGAGCCATTCACCTCATGGTAGCCAGGATGCAGTGGGGAATATTAACAGGAAGGGACCAGTGTGAGATAGAACCTCGAAGGATATGGCTCCTGACTATATAGTTCTCTCAACTAGGCTCATTTTCTACAGTTTTTCTATTCAAATTTAAATCTACAAATGGGCTAAATCATTGATTAGGCCAGAGCCTTCATGATCTAATCCATATGTCTCCCAGACACACCAAGAAATGTCCTTTACCAATCTCTTAGACATCTCTCAATTCAATCAATATTAACATTCACTCTAGGTAAAGCTATGATTGAATTGAGGTTTGAATTGCTATCTACCACAGAGGTGGCAATGTTTTACAATTTGATTTCAGTGAAGTTGGCTGCTTACTTAAAAAAAAAAGAATTTTGCAGAAAATGAACAGAATCTGAATTTCTACCAAGATAGCATTCAAGACATCCAAAATGTAACCTAGAAACTACTCATTGCATCATGAACAGCAGCCAACAAAGGCCAATTCCAAGAATACCTAGAAGATGGAAAACCAAACAATGATTTTTAAAGGATCTCTTATAGGTGACATAAAGATACACTTACAGTCTAGAAAAAAGAAGAAAATATCAACTGAGAAATTGTAGACATTTTAGGTGTGAAAATTTTAATATGCAACAAAAAATTCCCTGAATGAGCATATGGCAGATACATGGAAATGAAAGAGGAGAAGTCAGAGAAATTAAAGACATAGCAATAGAAATGATTTACTCTTAAGAACAGAGAGAAAAATCAACAGAAAACATAGATACAGAGAGCTGTGGAACAATATTCCAAGCCCTAATATGTGTTCTAACTCAAGTTCCACCAGATTATAGTTCCAGAAAGAGAAGTGAGAAAATGAAGCAAAAGATAAGAAATAATGGCTAAAATGTCCCAAATTTGGTAAATGATACGCATTTATAGATGGAAGAATCTCAGTGATCATTAACCAGGATCATTAACCAGCTCTCCCCCACCACACAAAAAAGATTGGAAAAATCCTCAAAAGAACCAGATAAGAGGGGAAGCCTAAGTACTTGAATTACTGTAATGTTTCATCATCAAAGCCAGAAGTTGGTAGGGTAACATCTTTAAAGGCCTTCCAGAAACAAAATGAAAATAGCCCTCAGTAAACCTAGAATTCTCTATGCAGCAAAAGTATTCTACAAGAATAAGGGCAAAATAAAGGCATTTTTAGCCTAAGAAAGAGCTAGGATAATTAATCACTAGCAGACTTGTATGCCAAGAAAGAGTATAAAGGAAAAGTCTTCAGGCTGAGGAAGGGAACCTCATCCTCAGGAAGCAAAGGAGATGTGATGAATATAAACAAACACTGCTTGTCTCCTAATTTCTCTAAAGTACAGTTGAGCTCTGAATTGTAACATACAATGTGTGTCAAAAATGGGATATGTGACGACTAAATCATAAGGGGGGCCGGTGGGGGTAAAAGATCACCTGCTTACACCATTTGATCCTCATTTTACACAGAGTGCTGTAGTATTATCTTTAAGCAGATTGTGACAAAAATGTATATTATATATAGTAAACCTAGAAATTCTTAAAATATAACACAAGAGAGTCAGCTAGAAAGCCAACAGATAAATTAAAATGAAACTCTGAATAAATAATACTCAATTTCTCCAAAAGGAGGCAGAAAAAGAGAACAATGGAATAGAAACTATGATTCAAACAAAGCCAAAGTTAAATGGTACACCAAAACATTTTCAATAATTACATTAAGTGTTAATGTATTGGACACTCACTTTTAAATAAGCCTGACTTTTTAGTCCATAAGGATATTACAGAAAGGGCTTTAGGACGTAAGAGGGCATGTAAAATGGTGTGTTTGTCCTATGCGAGTGATATGAATGAACAATATGAAGGGAAATGAACTCTGTGGAGTAGACTTGGGGCATGGCTCCTGTGTATTCTGGCCCCAGTTCAACACTGCACAGTTGGAATAAGAGCTAAACCTGGCTCTACTTCACTGAGAACCCAGGGGCTGGGATGGGAGTGAAGGATGATATGCTGTGTCTTTTCTCCTGCTTCATTTGGCTGTCTTGTCCACCTGTAAGCAAGTGGCTTCTGTTATCACTAAGCCCTTTTTTCCTTTCCTTTCAAGGCCATGTAATATATAGAACTGTGTGCTGATTTGTTAAGTCCAACTGGTTTCTACCTGGGCTCCCAAGAGGTTTCAAGGACAAGGTGTTATGATATGTTCTTTCATAATGATATGCAGGCTGGGGCCTGAGTGACTTTATTAAGTGGTGTCTGAATCCCCCAAGATGCCCTCAGGCATAGAGGAGACAGCCAGGAAAATAGTTTATGGTTTCTGATGAGGGAAGGATGTGCAGGGCACTGGGTAAATGATACTCAAGGCCCCAGACTTCTTCAGAGTAAGGATTGGGAAATATATTTATCCAACTTTGGGGAAAAAGGGAAATTAAATCACAGTCAGCTGTATGATTTCTTGGCCTTTTTTTCTCCTTGCCTGTTTTGCCTAGTCTCTGTAAAAAAAAAAAAATATTTTTTCTTTTTGTGTTGTTCTGAGGGCTTGGCCTCAGGGCCTGGGTACTGTCCCTGAGCTTTTGTGCTCAAGGATGTTGTTATTACCACTTGTCACTGTTCTACTTCCTATTAATTGGAGATAATAGTCTCAGGGACTTTCCTGCCTAAGTTGGCTTTGAACTGGGATCCTAAGATCTCAGTCTCCTGAATAGCTAGAGTTATGAGTGTGATCTACTGGCACCTGGCTATACACACTTTTTAAAGCTTCTCCCCATGAAAATTAGGCTAAGTAAGGCAGTTGGGACTTATGGATGACCAAGCAGATGTTGGCATTGTTACAGAAGAATGAATGCTGTTCTTACTTGCTTGTCAGGAGAGCAACATTGGCTATGTGTTTCAATAAAACTTTGCCCTGGGCTGCATAAACCTGGTTGTCGAGAATAAGATCCTATTTCAGGGCCTCCATTCAGCCATTAATTGTACTATGTTCAACCCTGTGTTTTAGACTCTTTTTGAAATAAGATGGAATATAACTTGAAAATAGGTATCTGCTGTTTTGTAATGTCACTGCATTTCTTTGGATCTTATAAATAGAAGAGACTAATTGGACACCTCTGGAGAGTTTGTATCAGTAAGCCTCTAGTATTGGGTGAGATCTGGGTAGCTGCATTATCAATAGCTCATAGCTAGCCCCTTTGTGGATCTGTAAGGGATTCTCTAGATGGTCACATTCTGTGATCCAATGATTTTATATAAACACACACAAAAAGGTTTTAGGCATATAAACTTTCCCTTATAAAATAGTTGCTCCATTTGGGCCTAGGTGCTGCCCCTCAGCTCTTCAGCTCAAGGCAAGCACTCTACCACTTGAGCCACAGCATCACTTCTAGTTTTCTGGTGGTTTATTGGAGATAAGAGTCTCACGGACTTTCCTGCCTGGGCTGGCTTGGGATGGTGATCCTAAGATCTCAGCCTCCTGAGTAGCTAGGATTACAGTCATGAGCCACCAGCACCTGGCTGGAATCATTATTTTTTTTAGTCATAATATGTTTTGGGTTTCTATCAACTATTTATTTGATCAGCTATTTATTGATCCATCCTAAGGGATCAAAATAGTCCACAGAGATTTTTTTTTTAGTCAAATGTACAAGCCAAGTTCTACTACCACCTATATTCTCCATGCAGCTCAGAACTATCACATAACTTTGGAGGTTAGTAGAGATTCTTGGTACAATTGGGGGTATGATTTTTTTTTGTTGTTGTTGTTAGGGTATGTAGAAATGACGTGGAAGTTCCTTCAAGAATAGTGTTTCCAGCAGGGTGCCAGTGGCTCATGCCTGTAATCCTAGCTACTCAGGAGGCTGAGATCTGAGGATTGTAGTTCAAAGCCAGCCCTAGCAAGTAAAGTCCTTGAGACTCTCATCTCCAATAAACCACTCAGAAAACCAGAAGTGGTGCTGTGGCTCAAGTGGTAGAGCGTTCACCTTGAGCTGAAGAGCTGAGGGATAGCACCTAGGCCCAGAGTTCAAGCCCCATGACCTGCAAAAAAAAAAAAAAAAAAGAATAGTGTTTCCATGGAGAAGCACAACACTGTTGTTAGAGGACAGGGTAGAGGGCTCCATTGTTACACTTGGCTGCCATACTGTTATACTTGGCCACCATTGATTGAGGGTGCTCTCTACCTCTTAACTGGGTTCCAGCTTGAGTGTGTTTGTTACTCCTTTGTTCAACTCATTCTTCTATGGCACAGCTAGAGTCATTTCCAGAGATAAAATCTGTCAGCAGAGGCTAAGTCCTAATCAAACAGGTGTGGAGAAACTGGGGAGGTGAGGAGCTGAAATATGTGAACTTCTCCATGAGAGCTGCTCTCTAGTAGGGAAGTAGCTTAGAAGGTGTAGAGGCAAAGTAGTATTTCCATAGCCAACAAGTATGGCCATGGTGAGGTTCTTTTTTTGTTGTTCAAACGCCTCATTGTCAAGCTCTAACATAGGAATCAGGGAAACCTAATGGCTGAGAATGTTGGTTTGGATGTCAATTAAAAAAATATGTTGAACATTAGTGGCTTAGGCCTATAATCCTACTTACACAGGAGACTGAGATCTGAGTAGCCATTTCAGGCAGGAAAGTACATGAGAATCACCAAAACAAAACAAAAACTGAAGTGAAGCTGTGGCTCAAATAGTTAGATTGTTAGCCTTGACCAAAGAGCTCAGGAACAGTGCCCAGGACCTGAGTTCAAACCCTAGAACCTACACCCAAAAGAAGTCCTTGCTCAGAAATGACTCATGACATATGGAAAGTGACCCATGCTCCCCACAGGCCCAGGAAAAGGATAGCCCCACTGTGACTATCGAAGGTAAATTCTCCTACCCAATGTGTAGGAAGAGTCAATGATGCTTAACCCACTGTTCAGGAGTTAATGACATATAACCTGTTTTTTCCTGGAATGACCACCTCCATTTCTACAGATCCCAGTAGAAGGTTGAGGTCTTGGAACCCTCAATGCTATTACTGCTTATTCAGCCCACCTATTCTCCCATCTGGAGGGTGTACTTTGCTTCACATTATTAAACCATCTCCTAGTTAAGTCCCCTCTCTGTCTGTCTTGATTTCTGTTTCTTCTGAGACTCAGAACTTTCTGGCCCTTACACCTGCTGCCTTGAATCTAAGTAACATCTTTTAGTGAGCCAGGTAGGAAGGTTGAGGAGACCCTAACTGAGGAACAGGACTAGTCTCTTTCAATTCTGATGAATCAGTCTTTCCTGGTTCTGCTTCCTGGCTGCTTCATTTTTCTTTCTTCTCAGGGCATTGCCTTATTTGTTCTAGGACATTTGAATGCTTTGTTCCAACCATTTTATTCACTGTAAGAGGATCCAAGGAGAAGGGAGCAGTTTCCTCCCACAAGCTTGTCTTTTATATTACCTGATTTCTTGCCATCATGTACAAAAGTATGGCATCACTCCAGTTTTCTTGACTTCAACTGTACACTGGGGGGAGGTTCAGTTCTATAAAGTAGCCAGAAGTAAAGCTCTAAGCATCAAATTCCTTCTCCAATGTCAAGCAAGTTTTTAATTGGCAGATATGAATCTCAAAGAGGGGAGAAAAGGATGGTAGGATAATTTAGAATGCAGAAATGAATGGTCTTTGTCCTAGTCTCTCCAGAACTTTCCTGAGTCTTGGGCCTTGCAAAAACCGAGGTAGGTTGAGAGTCCTTAGGCAGTTGGCAATAAGTCAGAATACAGACACCCTGGGCCGCAGGATTTGTGGGTTTCTGTGCAGCATAGTCACACTCTTCTTAGAAACAAGGAGGCAAGATAATGATTCAGAACACAGACTTTCTTCCTTAGTCTCCCAGTTTCCTTTGGGAGACTATGGGAAGGTCTTATAGACCATGGGAAACTCTCACTACTTCTGACCAACTCCCTTGTGGATGCACTCTCTAACACTAGAAGTAACTACCCATAGATTTCCTCAAGAGGAAAGCTCTAATCTAGTTCTGTCACGTAGCTTGTCCCCAATACCAATTAGTAGATGGAGAAATTAGCTTACTATTGGTAATACTATTCTGCAATTTAACTGTCTTTCTGTAAAAGCAGAGCAGGTTGTCTGAGGTATGATGTATATAGATCTCTATGGCCCTGAGAGTCAAACTCCATGGTGCCATCTTCAAGTTATCCTGAGGCTCCTGAGCCTCAAGCCTTCCTTCCAGGAATGTAGAATCATCTTATGTCCAGTTCCTTGATGTTCTTCCTTCCTAGATGCTGCATGATCGTTTATCCTGCCATGCTTGAGTTAGCCTTTCCCATTCAATGACAAACTCCCCTGGCTGTATGCCTACTCCAAGAAGAGACTCAAAGTCCAGATGAGAATCCTGTGTTTTTCTGTGAGAGATTAATAGAGGCCCATGAAGAAATAGACTAATACTGACCCAATTTTCCCTGAAGGGCTTATTATTCTGAAGACTCATTTTATTGGGTAGTCAGCCCTAGATATTAGGATGAAGCTCCAAAACTTAGCACTGGATCCCTACCCCAACCCTTCAGAATGAACTATTAGGTGTAGCCTCCCTAGTCTTTTAACAACTGAGATCAACAGAGGAGGAGAGCTTTGGAAAACAAGATGAGACCAGAGGCTAGATAAGAGGCAAATCAAAGTTTTGGCTGCTTTCCATGAAATCATGATGTTACCAATCAATCAAGAAGTATTTCCCTGAAGGGTCCCAATGAAGGTATTTGCTTTAATTATAAGTAGTTTGGGCATTGGAACAAGGAATGCCTACAAGATGATGAACATCAAAGATTCCCTGTCCCATATGCAAACAAAAGAGGCTTTGAGAATGAGATTGCGCTCAGCTCTAAAGGGAGCTGGCCTAGGTTAAGCCTTCAAGAGTAACTATAGATCATTTCCCATTGAAGCTATTAAGGGACCTCAGTGACCTCTTCTTGACACTAACTAGGCTCTAGCATAGATACCCTGGGCATCAGAAGGGAAGAACCCTGAGTGGCTCTGGATGTGTCCAGTAATATTACCCAATTCTTTATTGATAAAGTGACTCCCTTTCAGTTTTACTCATCCTGGACCTAGTTCTTTCAAAATCTGCACTATTATGGTCGTTGATGGTAGAGGTTTATTCTTCTCCTGTGTTTGGGAAGACCAATACCACATTCAGACCAGTTTCCTGTTTGGCTAAACTGAATACCTGTTTCCAGTCATTGGCATTACTTCACCAACTAAAGATGGCCTTTGGAATCTAGAATGAGATTCTAATACAGATAGTTACAAGGACCTAGGGATCAAGGGTGAGCCAGAAATTTGTTGGGAGCTAGTAGGTGTTTGTAGCAGGTAAATCAGGCCATGTAATTTTTTTTTAATCCTAGCATTTTAATTCAGAGGTTCCTGCTTGTTAGGCAGCCTCTATTATTTGAGACAGGCTTCCAGTCTAGCTTTTAGTTTTTGTTTCAGATAAGGTCTCACTTTTTGCCTGAGCCTTGGATCATAACCATTGATTGTATTTCAACTTCCCATGTGATTGAGGTTATATGGGTGAATCTCCATATTTGGCTTGTTATCTGAGATAGGGTCTTACTAACTTTTTGCTGGGGCTGGCCTTGAAGCACTATCTTTGTATCTTTGCTTTCCAAGTATCTGGGATTATAGGCATGAACTACACACCAAGCTAATTTTCTTTCTTGACTTAATAGATAAAGAACTGTGTTAAGTACCAAACATTTAAGGTTTAGGAGGGCATTTGATACCTAACTTTTGCCCAGTAACCCTACCACAGGTCCTAAGTGAAACTATGTCAGTACATAGGAATGTTTCTTGTGGTTTTCCACACAACTCTTGGCCAAAAGTATTTATCTTATTATTTGCCTTAGGTAAAGATACAGAAAGCATATATATTATATTTGTGGGAGAAATAGTTGGGGAGGACATTTGACTTTGATAAGAGAAACATGGCTTGCAATATTGTAATATTTAAATTGCATTATAGTTTATTATCTGTAAATGAATATTAATTTACCTGTTAATGGGGTTTTCACTGTAAGGTTCCTGAACATTTTATCAGGTAAAATATATGGGCCACAACTAGCAAAAACAATCCTTAGCAGAAAGAACAGTGCTGGAGGAATATCAATATCAAATTTCAAACTCTACTACAAAGCCATAGTAATCAAAAAACAAAAAAGCTTGGTACTGGCACAAGAACAGACCCAAAGACCAATGGAATAGAACTGAGAACCCAGAAATGAACCCACAAATCTATAGCCACCTAATCTTTGATAAGGGAGCTAAAAAAAAGGAAGACAGACTTCCTCTTCAGTAAATGGTGCTGGCAAAATTGGTTAAACACATGTAGAAAACTCACCCTGTACCAGAATCAACTCCAAATGGATCAGAGACCTCAAAGTCAAAGCAGACACCCTGAAATCATTACAGGAAGAAATAGGAGAGACTCTAGGGCTCCTTGGCACAGGCTGAAAATTTCTTAATAAAGACCCAGAAACACACAAATCAAAGAAAGCTTGGACGAATAGGATTGCATGAAACTGCAGAGCTTCTACATGGAAAAGGACATAGCTAGCAAGATCAATAAAAAGCCCACAGAGTGGGAGAAGATCTTCACTAGCCATACAACAGACAAGGGCCTCATAGCTAAAATATACTTAGAACTCAAAAAATTAAATCTCCCAATAACAAATCCTCAAACAACTGCTCAATTAATAAGTGGGCTAAAGACTTAAAGAGAGTCTTCTCTGGGCTGGGAAGGTGGCTCAGTGGTAGAGTGCTTGCCTTGTATGCATGAGGCCCTGGGTTTGATTCCTCAGCACCACATAAGCAAAAAGAAAAAAAGCCAGAAGTGGCACTGTGGCTCAAGTTGTAGAGCGCTAGCCTTGAGCTGAAGAGCTGGTGGACAGTGACCAGGCCCAGAGTTCAGGCCTCACAACCGGACCCCCCCCCAAAAAAAAGAGAGTCTTCTCTGAAGAGGAAATAAGAATAGCCAATAGGCATATGAAGAAATGCTCAACTTCTCTAGCCATAAAAGAAATGCAAATCAAAACAACATTGAGATTCCACCTTACCCCAGTTAGAATGGCTATAATCAAGAACTCTAATAACAACAGATGCTGGAGGGGATTTGGCCAAAGGGGAACCCTACTGCATTGTTGGTGGGAGTGTAAACTTGTTCAACCAATCTGGAAAGCAGTATGGAGTTTCCTCAAAAGACTCCACATAGTGTTCCCCTATGACCCAGCAATCCAGCTTTTGGACATTTGCCCAAGCAATCACAAACAAGGCCATACTAAAGCTACCAGCACAACTATGTTTATCTCAGCATTATTCACCATAGCTAAGATATGGAACCAACTCAGATGCCCCTCAGTAGATGAATGGATCAAGAAATGTGATACACACACACACACACAGACACAGACACACACACAGACACACAATGGTGCATTTTGTTATATCTCTTCCCCTCCCCAAATTATAAAAATGTATATACAAGATCCAGAATCAGATACAGTAAAAACAGGTGGTATACCGTGGGGGAAGAACATACAAAAGAAACAAATGAATCACATAGTGCATTATAAGTACGTTAAAAACAATAGCAAGAAATAAAAATACCACTGTGTCCCTGTCTTGGGGTTCATTTTGCTTAACATCATCTTATATGTTCTTCCCCCATGGTATAGCCCCTGTTTTCACTGTATTTGATTCTGGTGCCCTGCATCTTGTATATACATTTTTCTAATTTGGGAAGGGGGAGGGAAATAACAAAATGCTGAAACAAGGATACAAGTGTAGAAGACACTATGTTGAAAATTTACAACTTATGGGGGAGAAGTTGATGTGGGGAAGGAAGGGATGGTAAGGGAAAAACAAAGGAGTGGGGGGTAACAATGCAGTTATTCATGTAACTGTAACCCCTCTGTACATTATCTTTACAATAAAAATATATCTTAAAAAGATAAAAGAATATATGGAACAAATTAGAAGAGGTACAATTAAGAAAGGCTGTGCTTTAGATACTTGGGCATTTAAATAAACGGTTGAAGCACTAGAATAGGGATGGTGCATGAGAGAAAAAAAAAGACATTAACTTTTGACACCTTCACATGTCTGAGTTTATTTAAGGATCTCATGCCTTTTGTAGGTTCAATGACAAAAGCATATGTTGAAAGAGGGGAAAACCATACCTGGAATATCGTGTTCAGCTGTGGGACCTACACTTGAATTTGGAAGTAGAGAAACTGAAGTCTTTTAAGGTGGAGTTTATACAAGAGTTACTTGGTCAGGTGTGGTTAAGTTTGGAAAGCTCATGGGTGTTTTTGGAGATCCTTCCAAATCCAGCTTTCCTCAGTTAGTGTCTACTCCTTGGAAGGGAATTGTTGTCTTACTGTACTTTCTCTGGAGGCATTTAGCACAATGCTTTATTCATAGTGTGTGTTCCTAAATATTTCTGAGTGATTGTTTGTGTAATGGGAGCTTTGTTTTCTGGTCCAGAATGTAATTTCCTTCTATACCACAGATTATGTTTCTTTTCATATATCCCAGGATCTTTTCATGGGATTGGATTTTTACCAGGGACTTAGTAAATTCAAGTTGACTTCACAAAAATAAATGTTGGGAGAAATCTATTGCATACCTGATTTTTATTATCTAGATCTCCCAATTCCCATTAAATAAAAAGAAAAGACTGTGAGTTTTTCCAAGGAGTTACACCATTTGAATTTTCCTCCTGTCTACGGCCATATGGCCCTGAACACACCTGATCTAACTTGAATTCTCCCCTGCATATACCAAACTGGTTAGTAGGTTTTGGTACAATACAAGCCCATACTTATTTACCTGCATATTGATAAATTACATTGAACTTCCACATATTAGAGAAAACATGTGTCCTTTGTTTCTCTGGAGCCAGCTTTTTTCACTTAATGTATAGTTTTTCCAGGTCTATTGATTTATTTGCAAAGGATACAAGTTGGTACTTGAGATATCACTAGGGGAGGTCAAAGGTAGAGGGTGGACAATGAAGAGAGATGAGGGAGGGGAGAATGCAGTCATAACATCCAATGCTATAGCCTATGAAACTAGGACAATTGAACAGAGGCATTGGGTGAGGAGGGATAGGGGAGAATGATGAAAGGGGTAACTTTGATCAAGGTGCTTTGAACATATAACTTCTTTTTTTATTCTTGTGAGAATACCATACAGAGGAGTTACAATTACATGGGCAAGATAACGAGTCCATTTCTTATCAAGCATTGTTGCCTCCTCTTTGTTTCCCCTTCCCATCCCTTCCCATACTCCCCCTTCCTCCCCTCACTGATCCTCCCCCCACCACCAAAGTTGTAAAGTTCGTTTTTCAACATAACGATGACTTGTGCATCTCACTGTTGCAATGGGTCTGCCTGTATCCCTAGTTAAATGATTTGTTTTTGCCCTTCCCCTCCCCAAATTATACCAACATCAAATATAGTGAAAGCAGGGGTTATACCATGGGGGAGGGACATACAAAGCAACATAGAAATCATCTTATAAATATGTTAGAAACAATTGCATGAAAGAAAAACATTTGAATAACTTCTTTAACTGACTAAAGATCATATGTATGTATATATGTACATATACATATGTGTATGTTTTTGGGTATATGTGTATATATACACACATATACATATGTATGTGTGTATATGTATATATGCATATATATACATATATACATATACACATCTCCAAAAACAAAACAAGGGAAGCTAGATGCCAGTGACTCACAACTGTAATTCCAGCTACTCAGGATGCCAAGACTCCAGGCCAGGTAGGAAAGTTTGTGAGTCTCTTATCTCAAATTAACTACCAAAAAGTTGGAACACCAGGTATGGCTCAATTGGTAGAACACTAGCCTTGGGTGAAAACGGATAGCATCCAGGACCTGAGTTCAAACTCTAGTACTTAGTACTAGTAAAAATACATACCCCTGCCCCACAGGCCCACACTTGTGTGCGCACGCACACACCCACCCACCAAGCAATGTGCAAAGACTAGGCTTGATGTCAGTAGTTTCTATTTCTAGAGTTGCCTCTGCATTAACTAGCTTACACTAACCAAGTGAGAATATACATCTAGGGTGAGGATGAGGAAGAGGGTTTCATGGCTGCTAAAATGTAGGATCAGTGTTGGAATGAAGCATCTGGGCTCTCCCAGCCTTTTGGTATTGGCTATGGTAATAAAATGCTTTAAAATGACACAATTAAGATACTTAATCATTTGCAATTTAAATTCCATTCAGTTGTCCTATAAGCAGTAGAAATTGCTTAGTTTGCTTCCTGGGAGATTGGAGCCCTTGACCAATAACTCACTTGTGTCTGTACAGCTGTTTGTGTGCTATTCATTGGCAGGTGTGACTAATTCCATGGCGGACAGCACCTCTTGGATGAATGTGGGATTCTTAAAGCTCTCCTTCATGAGTGTCTGAGGGAGCATTGTTGGAAGGATGTTGAGCTTGTCTTTGTTATTATGGGTGGGGCTGAACTTACTTGAGGGACTTGAATTAATATTAGCACTATTTTCCTGGGGCACATCTGTTTTCTACAGGGCCTCTTCTGGCATATGCCTATGAGGTTGTCTTGATTTTTCTTTTCTGTCTTTCTGTGTTGTCTTCGTTCTCTGGAATGGGTAGCATGTTTCAGAAGATTTTGAAAGCATATTGTTTTGACAATATGGTAGTGATGGTGACGAAGGGTCACAACTGCAGATTTGTGTATGTTACTGTACCAGAAGAAAACACTGAATTCTAAACAAGAGTGGCTAAGAAAGTGTGTTAAAAATCTGATCATCTGTTGCTTAATTCTTTTTATTGCTTTGGCTAGCAGTGGGGCTTGAACACAGGGCCTTTGCTCTTACTTGTTTTTTTTTTTTCACTCAAGGCTAGTACACTTTACCACTTTTGCCATACTTTCACTTATGACTTTTTGCTGGTTAGATATATATAAGGGTCTCACAGACTTTTCTGCCCAGTGTAACTTCGAACTAGGATCCTCAGATCTTGGTTTTCTGAGTACCTAGGATTACAGGCATGCGCCACTAGTGCCTAGCTGTTGCTTAATTCTTAAATAGTTAAAAGTTGGAGTTGCTTTTACCACTTAATTGTATTTAGTTTTGGTCTTTTAAAACACAAGCATGCGCATGCGTGTGTGTACATATGCACATATCACACACACACACACACACATAAATACACACACACACAGAGCTCTTGAGCTATTGTGATCCTCTGCTATGAATGTCCTAGACATAATATAGTTAATCCAAATGAGGGAGACTGTGCAACCTGTGTTTCTTTGGGTCTGCCTTATTTTTCTTAATATAATTTTCCCCAAATCTTTCCATTTCCTTACGAATGTGACAATGTCATTCTTTCTGATGGAAGCATAAAATTCTACTGTGTACAGATACCACATTTTTTTGATCTATTCATCTCCTGAAGGGCATCTGGGTTGATTCCATAGCTTAGCTGTGGTAAACAATGCTACAGTGAATGTGATTGTGCTGGTAGCTTTAGTGTGGCCTTGTTTGTGGTCATTTGGGTAAATGCCCAGGAGTGGGACTATTGGAGCTCTTTGTTTAGTCTTTGAGGAACCTCTATACCGCTTTCCAGAGTGGCTGAACCAGTTTACATTCCCACCAACAGTGTATAAGTATTCCCTTTTGGCCTCAGCCCCACCAGCATCTGTTATTACGAGATTTCTTGATGTTGGCCAATCTAACTGGGGTGAGGTAGAATCTCAGTGTTGTGCATGTGTCCATATAAAATGATGCTTATTGAAATGAACTCCAAAAATGGAAACAGGTTTTTTTTTTAACGTACTGTTTGCAGTTATTTCTTTTTTCTTCTTTTTTTTCCTTTGGTTTATTCCTTGTTGTCACTGTTTTTTAGTTCTGCACCCTTTGTCTTGTATATAAGTGTATCTGATTTGCGGAAGGGAAGGGGAACCACAGAAATGGTGGGACAAAAGGTCACTAGACACTATGTTGGAAATGAACTTTATAATTTAGCGGGGAAGGGAACTTGGGGGGAAAGTGGGAGAAAATGAGGGAGGGAGTAATACTATTCAAACAGAAATGTACTCATTACCTTACCTATGTAACTGTAACCCCTCTATACATCACTTTTACCATAAAATGAACACACACACACATACACAGGGAGAGACAGGAACATATAAAACAATAATCATGTTTTATTAATCCCACTTTGGGATTATTTTCCCCTGTCAGTTTAGCGATCAGTAGTAATAAAAACTCAGATACATAATTTTCATACATTTACAGGTCGTAGCGAAGACATTAGGCAAAGGTCTTTTAAAGCATTTTCTGTTTTCA
This sequence comes from Dipodomys ordii, assembly GCF_000151885.1. Classification (NCBI taxonomy): domain Eukaryota; kingdom Metazoa; phylum Chordata; class Mammalia; order Rodentia; family Heteromyidae; genus Dipodomys; species Dipodomys ordii. The sequence goes on from NW_012267302.1 coordinate 3,954,723, forward strand.
TTTTACTTAGTAGGTGGGACTAATAATAAATAATAGCCAGCTATTATTTATCTACAATGAGCTGGAAAACCATCCAGGTTGGTGGAGTGCCTTCAGACAAAGCACACAATTGTTTTCCTCTTTTGATTAGTCCAGCTGATGGGATTTGTTTTAGTCCAACTAATGGTGAGCTGATGGGAAAGTTACTTAGGATTACTGGGAGACTGTTGAGATGAGGTGTGGCCAGCTAGACAGTAGGAAATCTCTTTTGTTGGTGTATGTGTGGGGGGACTTTGATAGATAGTTCAGGTGGATAGAGAGAATGGCCAATGAAGGTGGTGAAGCCATAGCCAAGTGAGTTGATAATTCAGAGTGAACAGATACTCCATAAGGAAATTCTGTTTTGCTTTTGAAAGGACAAAGTATACCAACAAGAGCTTATATTTATGTAGCAATGTCCAGTGTTGCCATGGACCTGTAGTTTAAAAGCTGGAAATCCCTGGTGAAACTTAGGGATTAATCCTGATTTTGCTATTAGATACATGACCTTTTTCACTGACTTGATAGCAATAATCAACCAATCCATCCTTGATCATGTGAGATTGTGAGTTTGAAATGCTAGTTTTGAAATTCTCATAAATTAAAAGAAGTCCACTGGTATATTTCTTTTTGCAAACCTCTCTACTGATAGTGTCCTTTCTACAAAGAGTTTATGCTACACATGGGGAGACCTTGGTGTACAGGAGCTAAGGCACAGACTTCTTGGTGGTTTACTTTGTGAAGTCTAGTTCTTGAGTTGCCTTGTGCGTGTGATGCTAATGATTGAATTAGGCAAGTATTATAACACTGAACACCCTCAGCCCTTCTTGGATTTGTGTGTGTTGTTGTGCTGGTACTTGGGCTTGAATTCAGAGCCTGAGCATGCTCTGCCTCTGAGCTTCACTTGAGGCTAGCATTCTACCACTTTAGCAACACCTCCATTTTTGGTGGTTAATTGGTGATAAGAGTTGCATGAACTTTCCACAGGCTGGCTTCAAACTGAGATCCTCAGATCTTAGCAATTGAACTATTGTGATCCTCTACTAGGACCATTCTAGATATATATTAATTATTACAAATAAGGGAAACAATGGAGCATATGTTTCTTTAGGTCTGACTTACTTCACTTAATATGATTTTTTTCAGGTCTTTCCATTTCCTTCCTTACAAATGGGGTGATGTCATTCTTTCTGATAGAAACATAGAATCCCATTCTGTATATATACCACATTTCATTGATCTGTTCATCTGCTGAGGGGCATCTGGGTTGGTTCCATATCTTAGCTATGGTAAATAATTTTGCAATGAACATGGTTGTGCTGGTAGCTTTAGTGTGGTCTTGTTTGTGATCATCTGGGTAAATGCCCAGGAGTGGGATTGCTGGATCATAGGGGAGCTCTATGTTTAGTCTTTTGAGGAACCTCTGTACTGTTTTCCAGAGTGGCGGAACCAGTTTACATTCCAGCCAACAGTATAGTAGCATTACCTTTGGCCACAGTCCTGCCAGCATCTGTTATTATGAGATTTCTTGATGATGGCTATTTTAACTGGGCAAGGTGAAATCCCAGTGTGGTTTTGATTTGCATTTCTTTTATGGCCAGAGATGTTGAACATTTCTTCATGTTTCTATTGACTATTCTTATTTCCTTTCCAGAGAAGTCTCTTTTTAATACTTCAACCCATGGTGGGACTTGTTACCTTAGGGTCCCAAGATGAGCTTCAGAGAGCTTAGGAACCAACTGAAATAGATGTAAAAATCTGAATCTGTGATTCACCATATAGGCTGAGAACTGCCGAATTAATGTATGCTCTCTTGTTCTCAGGACAGTGTGTGATAACGGTGATATTTAAAAGGTTTCTTTTGTCACATTGCCAGTGCTGGTGCCACCAACTTGTACAAAGTCTCATCTGTACAATGTGGGAGTCATATTAAACACTCTCTTAGAAGTCCCTTTTGGCTCTAAAATTCCATTATCATCAATTCAATTTCTCATTGTAGAAATGAAAGCATTTAATTCACTTTAGCCAGTCATTTTCATAGCCTCTTTCTATCTGATAATGTTGCAATAATTTGGAAATGGTAGTTAGTGAAATGCACATTTATTTGACATTCCAGCTAATCTGTAAGTGACTATATAGCCCGAAGACAGAAAAGTATTTTTTTTAATAGGGGAAGCTGAAAAGCTTTAAATATCTGCATTGATCAGAATTTTGGATGCAGCTTAGGAGGTGTTCAGATCTGTCATTTTTAAGGATGAACCTTGAAGGGGTTAGATGGTCCTGTCATCTTTAGAGTTTGATGTGTGAATTAGCAAAACAGAGATAGAGATCAATGAACATACTGTGGGCTGCTGTTAAAGCAGTTGGACCTACAGAGAGTATTAGTTTAACATGAGGTCATCTTTTAAAATGTCCTGTGTTATGTTCTGCCAACAGTGTGCAGATAGGCTTTTAGTGTCATGCAGGCAGATGACAATGGAGGAAAATGCTACTCGTGATCTTCCCAGAAGGCTTTGTTGACTTGCTTGCTGGAAAAGTTGTGATGTTTGTCTAGATGTCTGTCCTTTTCTATAGTACCTAGCTCTATGGGTTAAGTCTGTACTGTTTTATACTTTAAGACCTTTATTGGGATATTGTTCCCCTTTGCCTGTTTCTGGTTTAGACATGGGTCAGTGAGTACAAAGGGAAATCTGCTAAGAGACTTCATGAACAGGTTCTTTGCTCTTGAGATCTAAGAAAGAGATGATTTCATTTTTACCACTGAATTCTGTTGAGTCTATACACTGATCTCATCCAAAACTTGGCTATTGGGAATATCAGAGTGAACAAGGATATGACCCCCTTCCCTGGTTTATTTGGTACATACCCAGGAGTTATATAGCAGGATCATGTGGTAGTTCTGTTTTCAGTTTTGAGGAACCTTCATATTGGTTTTCCTAATGACTAATCTAACTTATTTTCTTAAAAAATTTTTTTTGGGGGGGTCTGGTTGTGGGACCTGAACTCTGGGCCTGGGCACTGTCCCTCAGCTCTTCATCTCAAGACTAGCATTCTACCACTTGAGCCACAGCGCCACTTCTGGCTTTTTCTTTTTGCTTATGTGGTGCTGAGGAATCGAACCTAGGGCCTCATGCATGCAAAGCAAGCACTCTACCACTCTACAACTACCTTCCCAGCCCTAACTTATTTTCATCAAGTGTGTAAGTGTCCAGCTTTCCCTGCAACTTCACCAAGCATCTGCTGTTGTTTTCCTAATTATGAGATTTCAATTTAGTTTTGAGATTTATTTTCCTGATGTCTAAAGATGTTGAGTGCTTTTTCATATATTTGTGGACCATTTTACTTGTTTTGAAAAATGTCTATTTGATTTATTTGCCCACTTATTGACTAGATTATTTGTTACTTTGGTGTTAACTCTAGATATTCTGAATATTAAAAATTTTCAAATTAATATCTGAATATTTCTAGGCTGTTTCTTAATTCTGTTGTTTGCTTTGTTGTGTGGAAAATTTTATTTGCTGTAATCCCATTTGTTAATTCTTGGTATAATTTGCTGAGCTGTTAGAGTCTTATTCAGATGGTCATTGACTATGCCTATATAGTGAAGTGTCTGTGTTTTCCTCTAGTGTTTTCTGAGATTCAGGACTTATATTAAGATCTTTGGTTCAGTTCAGCTGATGTTTGGAAGGGTGATAGATAGGGGTATAGTTTCAGACTTTGTCATGAGATATCCAGTTTCCCCAGCAAATTTCTTTAATAGGCTATCTTTCCTCCAATGTATGTTTTTGGTGATTTTTGTCAAGAATAAGATGGATGTAGTTGTATAGGTTTATTTCTGAGTCCTTTATTTTGTTCCAGTTATATAGTTCTATAATCTTATTTGAAATTAATACCTCACATGTTCCTTTTGCTCAGAATTGCTCTGTCTGTGCAAGATCTTTTTTGCTTCCATATGAATTTTAGCATTTTTTTCTAGTTCTGGGAAGGATGTCATTGGGATTCTGAATCAGTAGATTGCTTTTGATTCATATAACCAGTTTAACAATATGAATTCTGTTGATCCATGAATGTAAGAAGTCATTCCATCTAGTTTCTTCTTCAATTTCTTTTTTTACTGCTTTATGGTTTTCATTGTAGAAGTCTTCTACCACTTTGGTTTAGGCTTATTCATAGGTATTTTTTTGTGAGACTATTGTGCATGGGGTCATTTTCCTTATTTCTTTGTGTTCATTATTGGAATATAAAAAAAAAGCTATTGATGTTTTTGTATCCTGATACTTTGCTGAGTTTATATATCAAGTCTAAACCTTTTTAGTATAGTTTTTAAGAGCTTCCAAATGTAGGATTATATTATCTGAAACCAGGATAATTTGACCTCTTTATTTCTTGTTAATATCACTTATTTCCTTTCTCTTACCATATTGCTGTAACTAAAATTTCAGTATATTTTAAGTATGAGTGATGGAAGTAGATATTCTTGTCTCAATCCTAATTTTAGAGGAAATGCTTTAATTTTTAGCTTTGAAGTGTCTATGTTGATTTGTTAGGGGATCTGGATGATCTAACTATTGGTGAGAGTAGGGAATTGAAGTCACCCACTGTTATTATATTGGAGCCTATTTGTCTCCTTATGTAGAGTACTGTTTTATGAAATTGGGCACACCACACATACATTATTACTTCTTCCTTCAGGGCCTCACATTTGCTGAGAAGGTGTTCTACCACTTGAGACACTCACACACTCTTTGTTACTTATTTGTTTTGTTTTTTTTGTCATGGGGCTTGAACTCTGGGCCCGTGTGCTGTCCCTGAGCTTCTGTTGTTCAAAGCTAGTGCTCTACCACTTTGAGCCATGGTGCCACTTCCTTTTTCTTTTCCTCCTCTTCCTCCTTCTTCCCTTCTGCCTTCCTCCCTCTCCCTCCTCCCTTGCCCCTCTCCTCCTCCTCTCTCCCCTCCTTATGCTTTATCCTCCCTTCTCCTTCCTCTTTTTTCCCTCTTCTTCTTTCTTCCTCTTCTTCATCTTTCTTCTACCTCCTGCTTCTCCTTCTCCCCCCCTCTTCCTGGTATCAGAATAAGTTTCACCTACCTATGGCCTCCTACAAAGATAGATGATGAATGTGCAATACCACACCCAGTTTTTTTTTTATTGAAATCAGATCTTCATTAACTCTTTTTGCCTGATTTAGCCCCAAATCACAATCCTGCCAATCTTTCCCTCCTGAGTAGCTGGTATTATAGGCATGAGCTACTATACCTGACTTTTATGTCTTCATGGTATTTTGTTCCTTATATTGTTGTTTAATGACCTTATTTGTCTTTTCTGATTTGGAATTTGAAGTCTGCCTTGTCAGATACAAGTGTAGCTACCACTTCTTGCTTCTGGGTTCCATTTGCTTGTAATATAATTATTTCACTTACAGTCTGTGTACATCTTTGCCAGTGAGATGTGTTTCTTATATAGGCAGAAAACAATGAGATTAAAAAATTGTAATCAGGAACTATGTGCCAGTGGCTCACTCTTGTAATCTGAGCCACTCAGGAGACTGAGATTTGAGGATCAAAGTTTGGAGACAGCCTATGCGTGCAAATCCAAGAAACTCTTATCTCCAAGTAGCCAGCAAAAAGCCAGAACTGCAAGTATGGCTCATGTAGTAGAGTGGTAGAGTGCCCATTGAATGAGAGAAAGCAAGGAAAAGGTGGAAAGTGAAGATTGGAATTAGGGAAAGAGAGATGGAGAAGGGAGAGAAAAAAGAGAGGAAGAGACTAGGGAGAAGAGAGAAGAGGAAAGAGAAAGGAGGTGGAGACTAAGAATTTTTATTTCACTCTTTGAAGAGGAAAGGGATGAAAGAGTAACAAAAAGATGTCCAGATTCATGCACAATTTCTTAGTTTCAGATCTCCATTTTGTAGGGACCTAGAGCAATATATCTTATACCTATGAAGGTATTAAACTCCTAGGTCCTAGGGTTATGAACCAAGTTTGAAATTACTGTGTGCTTCCATGCTATAAGCTTTGCTTTTAGTTTAAAAAAAAACCTTACTTGGAAATATATATATTATCATTCTCATTGTCATGTCTCTGGCTCTGTGTTTCTGTTTCTCTCTCTTCTTTCAATCTCAAGATTGCTATGAAATGCCAGGCGCCAGTGGCTCATGCCTGTAATCCTAGCTACTCAGGAGGCTGAGGTCTGAGGATTGCAGTTCAAAGCCAGCCTGGGCAGGAATGTCTGTGAGACTTTTATCTCCAATTAGCCACCAGAAAACCGCAAGTGGCTCATATGGTAGAGTGCTCGCCTTGAGCTTAAGAACTGAGGGACAGGGCCCAGGCCCAGAGTTCAAGCCCCATGACCATCCACCCCCCCCAAAAGAAAAGATTGCTATGAATTAAACTTCTAGGAGCAAGTTTTGTTTTATCCACATTTTTTAAATGGTGTTGTGATACAGGTTTATATCAGTGTGGTCTGCTGTATGATTGAACACAAAGTCTATAATCTCTCAATAAGAAATCAGTAACTTCCTTATTGAGAAGGCCAGTGGAATTATTTCAGTTCTAACCTTTCTGAACCTCTGGCTGCCACATTTGGAACTCTTAATCAGTCACCAGGTGTTAAATTCTCTCTGGCCTTGGCATTCACACTTTCTTGCCACACTGACTGCTATTTTGCCTATTCCCTGCCTGTCCTCCTCATCAAGTCTCTCTTCCTCCATCTTTCCTTAGTGTTGCCCTTACTTGGGTCCTTGACTTGATTTTTATTTTGCTCCTGCATAGCATAATCTTGTCTATGATGGGCTTTCAATGACTAGGTAAGTCTGTCTTTAGCTAAGCTTTCTTCCTAGACATCCAGACTCAGATAGTCACCCCTCCTGCTGAACATGTCCCTGAAGTCCCAACAGGCACTTCATATTTAATACTTCATATTTAATACACTGTCTCTATCACCTGTCCTATTGATTAGTGGTGTTTTAGATACGCAGAGAGGAAATCTATCTATCTATCTATCTATCTATCTATCTATCTATCTATCTATCTATCTATCTATCTATCCATCCATCCATCCATCCATCTATCTGTTGCTGCTTACATCTGTCAGTTCTCATCAACTCTCCTTTCTCATTCCTCACTGTCAAATCAGGCACCAAGACCTTCTGGTTTAGTCTGTCCTCTTTTCTTAGTAGGTTCACTGCTGACATCTCCTTTGAATATCCCTGTCTCTTTTCCTCTCCTATTGTTACAAAGGCCCTTGATCAGTCTTGGCCTAGCCATTTTCCTACTCAGCAACTACAGTGACTTATCCTTCCTTTCTCAGGGAAAGTCTCACATTCTTCACATATTCTGAAGAACCTCTGTCATTCATTTTCTGACTAAGCTTTTAATCCCTCCTTCAGTTATCACTGTGAGGACATGGGATTTTCTGGAGTGTCCATCTACTGGCCTTTACATCTTCATGTCAAGTCTTTCATTGCTTCTGTGCCTTTGTCCATGAAGTTTCCTCTGCTGGAAGATAACTCATTCTTACTTGGCTGGCCCTTTCCCTCTCTCCCTACTTCCTCTCCTCTACCTCTCCCCTCCCCTTCCTTCCCCTTTTTCTCTTCTTTCCTTTTTTTCTGGATTTAACCTAGGGCCTTGTACTTACTAGGCAATTTCTCTACCACTTGGGCCACACCCCTCAGTCTCCAAGTTTAGGTTAGCCTTGAACCTACAGCTTGTAGTCTTCCTGCCTCTGTCACCCCGGAACTATAAATAGCAGGGATTAAAAAGGGAGTACCACCTTGTCTGGCTCTATTTCTCATTCCTTTTTTGGGGGGGCGGGGGAAGGTTCCGTTGTGGGCCTTGAACTCTGGGCTTATGCTGTCCCTGAGTTTTTTAGCTCAAGGTGAGCACTCTACCACTTGAGCCACATTGCCACTTCTGGTTTTCTGGTGGTCAACTAGAGTCTCACAGACTTTTCTGCCTGGGCTGGCTTTGAACTGTGATTCTCAGATCTCAGCCTCCTGAGTAGCTAGGATTGCAGGCATGAGCCACTAGCGCCTGGGTATTTCTTATTCTTTATGGTATGTTTACTTGTAGACTCCTATTGTAGTCAGCTTTACATCACCATAACTACTAACTTATAAAGAGAAAACATTAATTTCATTCACAGTTTTTGTTTTTGTTTTGTCAGTTGTGGGGCTTGAACTCTGGGCCTGGGTGCTATCCCTCCGCTCTTCAGCTCAAGGGAAGCGCTCTACCACTGAGCGACAGCACCACTTCTGGTTTTCTGAGTGTTTTTTTTTTTTATTAGAGATTGAAAGGATCAATGAAAGGATCTGTGACACCCATGCCAGGGGACCACGCAGAGACAGGCAGGCACAGGAGAAAGTTATTAGAAGGCTTATTAGAGGAGCCATATTTCCCCCAGAGAGAGAGCACATGGCAGCCTCCACTATCTAGGTAGCAGCAAGGTCTAGGGGTTAGGAAATGAGGTAGATGGGAGTTCAGGTGGGTCTGGGCAGAGAGAGGGAGGGGCCAACTTTATGGTGGGAACTCCAGGGCAGGGAGGAGCTCAAGTCTGGGTGGAGCTGAGGACCAAAGGTGGGCATAATGCTTACATTCCCTGCTCTGTAGTTTAATTAAAAATAGGGGTACAAGGCTGGGGGTATGGGTGGAGGTCATTTCTTCTGGAGCTACTTCCTGCTGCTTTTAAAGGGGTGAAGTAGTCAGGGGTCTCTGCTTCGTTGCTCGGCTGGGTACTGTCCAAGAAACATCTGCTTGACAGTGGGGTAAAGTCCTCCTTTTTCCATGGCAATAGTTATCTAAATTGCAAGACACAATTAATAAAAGCCAAAATTGCTGTTAGAAGCTCAGGAGAGGAATATGCCATTGAAGGATTGATTCCCAGAATGAGCTATCAAAGACGTGAAATTGCCTTTTCTGTCTCGGATTGGAGACAGCATGGTACCCGACTCCAGCATCCTCGAGGAGGAGGTAAGACTTTTCATAGTAACCTGAGGAGGAGGTAGCAGAGATATTTAAAGGTACCAGAGCCAATGGGTATCATGGGCTCTTTTAGCTACTTCCTGCTGGCCTGGGAGCATCAAGGAATCCCTTGGAGTTGGGGTTTTTAGGGTCCAGGTCTGTACTGGTCAAGGCAAGTGATGTCTCTGGTTGCCTGAAGGAACAGGATGGCCTTGATTTGTTCCCAAGTGGAATACTGGGCAGGGGATGTTATCCTGTTGAAAAAGACTTTTGGAAAGATCAGGCAAAAATCTGATAAGGTGACAAGGTCAGTTAACATGAATGACATAGGAGAACACACCTTGGCCATGGGCCAGAAAAATCTCATTTGGAATATAAGCCTAATTGCAGCCCAATACAGGGAAGGAGGAATAACTAGACTCGGGGCAAGGAAGGCAGGAAGGAGGTGTCTAGGGTTTTTTGGGCAACTGAGTAAGGGAGAGCATAATGGACTGACTGGTTGGGAGTACTAGTCAGAGTCTATTATAAACACAAATAGCAGGTGACAAAGGTAAGACTGTTAACTTTCTGTACAGTTAGAAAGTAGATAGGTATGGACATTAGGTGGGCAAACAACTATTTCTCTTGATCTCCCGGCTCTGATTAATTTTGAAAGGGCGAGCATAAAGTGACTCCATTTAGGATGCCATCTCCTCTTTGTTAGGTCCACTCCTGGATGGAGAGCAGACTCCACCCTCCTTGCAGCAAAGTCTCTACCCAGTACCTGCATTACCTAGGCAACTGGCACACCTGGAAGAGGTCACATCTTCATCCGCTGAGGTCACATCTGAATTTGATGTGGCCACACCTTTCTCTGCCCATGCCCTAGATAAGGCCTAGCCCAGGCCCAGACTCTCTTTCCTACCTCTTTCCCAGCTCTCTCTCTTTCCCAGCTCTTTTCCAGGTCTTTGCCAGCCTTTCCCAGCCATGTGGAGGGCCAACATGGCCTGGTGCCAGCCAGAACGATGAATAAACCTACCCTTTACCTGAATTTCACGTGCGTGGTGCTATTCTTACTTGGCTACCTCTTTTTAAAAAACTAATACTCTTACTCCTCTCCATGGTTTTCCGATGTCAGGATTGACTTTGTCCTGGCAGGTGTCTCAGTGTCCATTGCTGAAGTAGCTTGTCCCAGTTGGCATTTACCAGGTTTGGACTCAAGGCTTGGGCACTTCCCTTAGCACTTCTGCTCGAAGCTAGTGTTCTACTACTGAAGAGTCATATTGCCATTTTCAGCCTTTGGCTGCTGGCTCTGTGCTGATTAGCTGGGAAATGGAGTTTTAGAGGGATTCTTTGTTCCTGGGATGGCTTTGAACTGTGGCAAAAGGAGTTTTTTTTTTTTACAAAAGCCCTTTTATTTCCAATTAAAGCAACAAAGAGATCAATGAGATAGAGGTTACTTATAACTTGTTAACAATTGACAATTAACAATTGACAATTGCCAGAATTTTTTAATAAAATCCAGTAGATGTTTTTTAAACTGGGACTGATTGGCACTCTAAGTACTGCCCATTGCCTCTGGGCAGCCTGTTTAAAGTGGTTTATATCTTGGGTTACAGCAGGGTAGCCTGTTTAGCATTTTGGTTTATAAAAGCATTTTTTCTGGCTGGCTGAGGAACCTATTTAGGACACAATCTCAGATCTCTGGTAATCCTAATTTATCTCTTTTACCTTGAAATAAATCTTTAGGACAATTTTATCTTTTAAACTTTTTGTCTGGGAGGCCAGCCACTCCTTACAACTTCCCAAATTTTACTAGGGGATGACATTTTTAATCCCTTTTTAAAAGTTACTTTAATTTGTATTTAAATACTTCACTGGGCTACACCCTTTACCTCTAGGCTGTTTATCATTTGGTCATACACTACCCCTATGGTCTAACTTGTGGGGATTAATGTTACCAAAACAAATACTTAAGGTGGCTTGTGTTTTACCACAAATTAGCAGGCTTTTGGTCATGTGTGATGGAGCAAGGCTGGCATCTGGACGAGGCTGTGGCATCTGTCGCACCTTCCGCTGATTACCTGCAAAGATTTCTACATATATTGGTTAAAGACTTGGTTTACGCTGGCCTTTGCAGGCTGGTGCCACTAGTTTCACTCTGGTCCCTTGGTCTTAAAGGGAGTTGGTTGGCGCAGAGGGGAGAAAATGGAGAACTAAAACCTTAGCCTTAGTTTCTTTGGCTTATAGTCAGGTCACAAAGTTTTAAAGCAATTTAGATTAAATAAATACATGAATTGCTCAGAGAACGAGAGTTGGGTGGGGCTAGAGTACTCCTGGGTGGTTTGGTGGAGAAACAGCTTGTGGTCTTTCCTGTAAAGGATTTAGCATGAGACTGGTGAAAGAAAGTAGGACTAGCAAAGAACCAAACTGCCAAAATTTCGTGTCTCCTTTTTGGGTGCTTTGCAAGTCACTGACTGTAGCAGCAGGTGACTAATGGCTAAGAGTGTTTGGATAGTCCTGGCTGACAGGCTATAATGAGATTAGTTCCTTTTGATTCCATTCTTAACAACTAGCCATAGAATCATTTGGACATGCCATGAGTTAATGATGGGAGTTAAGGGTCCCTCAAACTTGGGGGCGGCAGTTTAGTTACTTTCTGTTCTAGAACCTAATTGCAGGCATCCCCCCATCTTAAATGTATGTGTAAGAATTCTTCATGATCATCGCATGGGACCATGTGGAGGCAGGCAGGCAGGCACAGGAGAAAGATTATTATAAGGTTTATTAGAGGGGGCATATCTCCCTGGGAGAGGGAGCCCATGGTGTCCGACCCTAACCAAGTGGCAGGCAGGTCTGGGGGAGGGAGTGAGGGAAGAAGTGAGGTAAGTGAGTGCAGGGTAGGTCTGAACGGAGAGAGGGAGTGGCCAGCTGTATGGTGGGAACTCTTGGGCAGGGAGGAGCTCAGGTATGGGTGGAGTTGAGGACTAAAGGTGGGGATAATACTAACAATATGCACAAGAAAAAGTGTACAATCCTAAATGTCCATTGAGATTAATGATCAGAATGAACTTATCCATACAGTCAACATTAGATCAGGATATAGGATTTTGGTAGCATCTCCAGTAAGAAGTCCCTGCATGTACCTGTTCTGGTTTATTTCCATCCTGGACGGTGAACAGACCTCACCTAGTACCTGCGTTACCTAGGCAACTGGGACACCTGGAAAAGGTCACATCTGCATCTGCTGAGGTCACATCTTATTCTCCCACCCGGTCCCATCTCTTACCTAGTCCCACTTCCCTTTACCTGGACACACCTTTCCCCGCCCCTACCCTATATAAGGCCTAACCCAGGGCCAGAAGCTCTCTCTTTTGTCAGCCTCGTGGAGTGCCAACCTTGCCTGGTCCCAGCAGGTCTACTGAATAAACCTACCCCTTACCTGAATACCACATGCGTGGTGCTGTTCTTACTCAGCTACCTCTTTTTAAAAACTTAACACATACCTCCTCCACAGCAAGGGTAACTGATCCTGTCTTGTGCTCTAACTGCAAAGATTGATTTAGCCTCTTTTGAAACTTTATGTAGCAGGAGTCAAATAATATATGTTCAACATATTATCATCAATATAACATATCTTTGTTGAGATAGCAGTTCATATGTGATTCTTGTGTGGCTATGACACATTTTCAGTAACTTTTGTTGTGGTGTAGTGGTAGTGATGAATGCTTGGTTTGCTTTTGGATTTGCCTTCTTGTGAACAGTGCTGTTACGAATGTTCTGATGTCTCTTTTGATGAATTTACCTAGCCATTTCTGTTGTTCTACTTATTTTATTTGTTTTTAATTTTTGGCTATTATGTATAATATTGTTTACCATAGATTAGTGTTGTGAGATGGATATTTAGAGATTACTCATATTGCTTAACTGAAATTTCATGCTTATTGATTAGAAAGTGGGCACTGGTAGTTCACACCTATTAGAATCCTAGCTACCCAGGAGGCTGAGATCTGAGGATCAAGGTTTGAAACCAGCCAAAGCAGGAAAGTTCATGAGACTTTGATCTCCAACTAACCAGCTAAAAGTAGAGTTGTGACTCAAGTAGTAGACTACTGTCCTTGAATAGAAAAGCTAAGTGATAGCACCCAGGCCCTGAGTTCAAGATTCAGTACTGGCACCAAAAAAAAAGAAAGAAAGAAAAAGGAAAGAAACTGTCCATTCCTCCAATCTAGCTCCTGGCAGTCACCACCCTATGATGTATGATCTTGACTATTTTAGATACCATATAAAAATGGAATTGTGCAGCATTTGTCTATGATTGGCTTATTTAACTTACATTATGTTCTAAAGGTTTTAGCTATGTTGTCATATATTTCAGAATTTTTTAAAAGCCCATTTGTATGTATATACAACATTTCAAAGAATCTACTCATCTATTGACAGACACTGGTTATTTTCACATATTGTCCATTGTGAGTAGTATTGTAAGGATGTGAAGGATCCTTTCAATGAACATAGTGTTAATGTCACTTTGGTGGCTCATGACTGTAATACTAGCTACTCAGGAGGCTGAGATCTGAGGATTGAGGCGCAGAAACAGCCTGCAAAGAAAGGAGTGTGAAACTTAAAATAACCAGAAAAAGTAGAACTGGAGGCATGTTTCAAGCAAACAATCCCGGAAGTGGTGCTGTGGCTCAAGCAGTAGAGCGCTTGCCTTGAGCTGAAGAGTGCAGGGACAGCGCCCAAACCCAGAGTTCAAGCCCCACGACCGACAAAAACAAACAAACAAAAACAGTATACTGTTTTCATCAAGCAAACAACTCAAGTAAATATAAAATCCTGAATTCAGACCCCAGTAGGTAGCAAGAAGAGTTTTAATATCACTTCAGGATGTGAATTTCAGTTCTCTTTGGGTATATACCTAAGGTGAGGTTGCTGGATTTTATGTTCTACTTTTAATTTTGTGAGGAACCTCTACACTGTTTTCCATAGTAGCCACACAGTCACACAATATTAAATTTCTACTAATTTCTCCAATTCACATTCTCACCAATTCTTGCTGCCTTTATTTTTATTTTTTTAAATAAGGGCTACCTGGTAGGTGTGAGGCAACACCTTAATGTTTTGCTTTTTTTTTTTTTTGGGGTCCGGTTGTGGGGCCTGAACTCTGGGCCTGGGCGCTGTCCATCAGCTCTTCAGCTCAAGGCTAGCACTCTACCACTTGAGCCACAGCGCCACTTCCGGCTTTTTTCTTTTTGCTTATGTGGTGCTGGGGAATTGAACCCAGGGCCTCAGGTATGCAAGGCAAGCGCTCTACCACTGAGCCACCTTCCCTTGCATTTCTTTTATGGTTAATGATATTGAACATTTTTTTTACCTTAAGCCACTTCTATTTCTTTGAAGAATGTTTGAATCCTTGGCTTATTTTGTAGCAGAATTATTAGTGGTTTTTTTTGAATTGCCCGAGATCTTCACATGTATTTTGTAGATTACATGCTTACCGATGTGTGGTTTACAAATACTTTATCCCATTCTATAGGTTACCTTTTCACTGTGATGATGATTTCCTTTGCTGTGCAGCAGCCTTTTAATTCAGTATAGTCAATGAACAGTTTATTTTTGTCTTGCTATCTCTGCTTTTTGTGTTTTATCCATGAAATTACTGCTGAGACCAGTGTTAAGAAGCACTTCCTTATACTTTGTTCTAGTAGTTTTACAGTCTTGGGCCTAATGTCCAAGTCTTTAATCCATTTTGATTTGACTTTTTATGAATGGTGTGAAATAATACTTGTTTTTCACCTGTAATCAATCCTTTTCATTTGAATTCTGTCGGTATACAACTTGGGCTGGCATTTTTATTTATAGTCTTATTAGCTTTGGATAGTGGCTTGCAATTATTATTAACATTGTATTATAATATACAGGCCCATGCTCTTTTTCTGTTTAAGGGAACACACTGAGTTTTAGAGGTCTCTTAAGACAAATAATGTAGTTACAAATGCATTATCTTTTAATTGAAGTTGTTAAAGCACACATTTAACAGCACTTTCCTAATCCTTTAGCATACATGCTTGTTGTTAAAAAAATAGTATTTACAAAGGTATATGGTTCCAAGTGAATGGATTAGCTTTTTTTTTTGACTTGTGCCAGTACTGGGTCTTGAACTCAGGGTGAGGGGTGCTATCCCTTTTGGAGGTAAGTATCTCACGACTTTCCTGACTGGGCTAGTTTTGAACCACAATCCTCAGGTCTCAGGTCTCAGCCTTCTGAGTATCTATGATTACAGGTGTGAGCCACTAGTGCTTGGCTGGATAGCATTTCTTTAAGTTCTCCAATGACATGCACAGTCCTCTTTGGTTCTGTGATAATTCCTGTGACTAAAGCATTGGATGACATGCTGGTTGAATCTTTGAATAATTTGAATCAGGGAGGGAATCTGGAATTGGAATACAAAGGCATTGTGATAGCTTATAAAGATGGTTGACTTCACTCTGATGTGGTGGTTACTAACCTCCATTAGGAGCCATGCTTCTACTGAGAACCCATTTATCCCTGGTTGGATCAGCCAAAAGTTGGGAACATGACTTATGGGCTCCACTGGGTACCTTAGACCCATATCTGCAACCAAGCAATGGACAAAGCCTGGAACCTTCAAAGACACGGATGTGGTGCCTGTTTCTGGTGTAACCCTAAAATCTTGTGTTCCTGAATACTAATAATAAATAGATTCTTCCTTATGTGTTCTTAATGAATCTGGACACTGTCTCCCTTTGATCTTTTCCTTTTGTTCAGTGATAATCTCAAGATCACACCATGTCTGGCTACCTGCTGTGAGCCCAGCAAGATTTAAGAGAAAGAAGATTATATGAGGTTAACTCACCATTCATGGGTGATGTGGGAGGTGTGGAGAGAGGATTTATCCAGGACAGAACAGAGCCTTGGGGCTGGGAGGATGGGAGCAAGATGTCATAGGCAGATCTAGAGAAGAGGCAGAAGAAAAACCTGGGTAGTTATCATGACCTATAGAAAGTAGAAGACTGGCTCCCCAAAAGAAGTTGGCTAGAGAGTACTTTTTGCTCAGTTGGTGTGTTGCAAAATGTTTAGAAACTTCCCCCATCCCTTGCTTCATTGCCTTCCTTCCCATTAGGGTACATGGAGCTGACCCAGCTGTATTTTTATTTGACTTAAAATATTCCAACAAGGTAGATATGGTAACACTTATTTAACTTGGATCATGAAAATCATAAGGCCAGGTTGGGCTACACACATACCAAGACTGTCTCAATAAAACCAAAGCAAACCCCAAACAAACAAAAATACTATAATTGTGAGTGGAGGTTTATTTCTTGTAAAAATCAATTTCAATTAAAAGATTCAATTTTTAAGTGGGTAATCCCCAAGTATAATTAAAAAAATAAGAGGGATGAAAAATTATGAAAAGTTTGCCTCAACTCTGTTTCTTATCATTTGTAGTTCCCACAGCATGCCCCAAAGGTAACTATTAATTTGTTCCTTTTGCATTCTTTGAGTTTCTAGGATGCTATTTGTACAAATAAAATTAAACATATAATTAAAAACAAAAGTAAATATTCAAAATACATTGAATAGATTGAACAAATACATGTAAATATAGTAAATTAAATATGAATATGATCAAAGTACTTAATGTATGAAATAGAACAAGAGACCTATTGAAATTGTTATAAGCAGAGGAAAGCAATGGGGGAGTGGTGGAAGGGATAATTCTGATAGAGGTACATTGTATACATATATTGAAATACATGAAACCTCTTTGTGCAACTAATGTAAACTAATAAAATTTAAAAACACAATAAAGAAGGTATTCACTAATTGTTCAGAGTTCAGAGTTGTGTATTGCCTATCAATTCAAGTTTGCTCATTGATTTCCTACTAAGTATTCTACATATTTTCTACTTTCTTTTGCTCTATTATGAGAACTGTTTTAAAATATTCAGCAAAGACAACTATTTTGTGAATTTCTTTGTTTTTGCCAACTTATACCTGATAGGGTTTGGGTCCATGTTATGGGTATGATGTGGAATTTCTGTTTCTTCTTGCTAATTTGATATTTTGGTACTTAGATATTGTGTACATCTTTATTTTTAAAGACTGTGTTACATGGTCTTTGAGTGTTTTGTTTAGTTGGAACTTAGCTGGTAAATATTTTTCCATGTTCTTATTTTTTCCAAATTTTGTCCTTTGTGCTAGGTATATCCTCTAAAAATAATTACTTTTAAATCTTGTGTGCTATTAACCAGGATTTATATAAACTTAAAATATTTTCACCAAAAAACTTGAACACACCAAACAAATATGCATAAATTGCAATTAAGTATATTGTATGTTCAAGCAAAATGGTATATAATTGTGCATAAAGAATTATGATAGCATTTAATAGTCTCTATATTAGCAGGCATCTGTATTTACTCTTTGGTTTACATAAAAGATAGCATTCTTTTCATATTACATTGTCCCTTGCTTTTTTCATTTAACAAAAATACTTTTCCATTTCAGTACATAAAGTGCTTTCTCATTAATTTTTCTAGATGTTTAGTGTTCTATTGCATGAATGCATGATAATTTGTTTATTTAATCCCTGTTGATGGACATTGTGCTGTGTTTTTCCTTTCACTATTTCAGATCTGCAGTAAATGTTCTTAGAATGTCATCTTTGCTTGTTAGCAAGTATATGTCTGGGAGAAATTCCCAGAATTAGATTTACTTGGTCAAAGGGCATGAGAATCTATAATTTTGATAGACATTGCCAAATTGTACACTTTAAGAACTGGTCTAATTTTTACTCTCACCAGCCACATGGAGGCATGCCTGTTTTTCCACAGCCTTACCAACAAAGTACATTATTAAATGTTTGGACCCATTCCAATATGATAGGTAAAAAAGGGTATGTTAGTGGTTTAATTAGCATTTCTCTTATTATAATTGAGGGTAGGCATCTTTCATGTATTTAATAGGCATTTGTGTTCTATTCCTGTGAATTGCATGAATGTGTCCTTTGCCCATTTTTTCTATTGTGTCTTTGTCTTTTCTAAATTGATTGTTTTAGAGTTCTTTGTGTATAGAGATAGTTTTGTGTGTGCATATGACTTTTTATGTCATGTATATGTATCTAGTGCTCTTTCTATAATCTAGCTACATTTTTTTCACTGATTTTGGTTGTCTTCTGATTTGTTTTTGGTAGTTTTTGGTTTAGTTTTTTTATGTAACAGTTTTGCTCTATATGAAGTTAATTTTTATGCAATTAAATTTATCATCTTTTGTAGCTTTTGGATTTTTCACTACAAAGGATTTCTCTACTTCTTGGCTCTCTTGTAGCATTTTTTGTCATTCTTGGGGCCTGAACTCTGGGCCTGGGCTCTGTCCCTCAGCTCTTCAGATCAAGGCTAGTACCCTACCACTTGAGCCACAGTGCTACTTCCGGCTTTTTTCTGCTTATGTGGTGCTGAGGAATCGAACCCAGGACCTCATGAATGCGAGGCAAGCACTCTACCACTGAGCCAACTTCCCAGCCCTCTTCTAGCATTTTTATGGATTAGAAAGTTTTCTTGTTTTAATTTTATATTGATATATGACATAATTTTCCTCAAATTTGAAAGCAGTTGGGGAGTCAATCTGGAGGATCAGGAGACATCAGTGAAAAGAAAATCATGGAGAAGAGCATAAAATAGGACTGAAGAGAAAACTAAAATGCTGGCGGGAAAAGAGTGTTGACAAATGCCTTTTGAAGCTGGAAATTCTTATAAGAGACATTTAATTGTGACTTAACATATTTCTCAGACTCTAGATGTACTAATCCTTATAGTCAAGTCAAGGCATTCATTTCATTCTACAGTATTTTGTTTCCTGAGACACAGTCTAACACTGGTTGTGATGAGGAAAACTTGTAATCCCAGCATTAGGAAGATCAAGGCAGAAGAACTGAGAGTTTCAGCCTAAACTGGGATATATAGTAAGACCCTGCCTCAAAGTTAACCAGCCAATGAACAACATCAATGAATGCTTCAAAACCTATGATGCAATACAAATATGACATAACATGTTACGTGTTGATAAAGCTGGGTAGGAAAATGAATGTTGTAGATATACTATTTTTAAATTCTTATTTCTTCACGCAACAACAGCATTAAACATAGCATCAGGGAATATGGAGTAAGCCTTTGTTCTACATACAGGTATAAAAATGTGCTTCTGGTAACTGTGTGACCCAGGCCCATTTGGTAGCTAAAGTGGGTCTGGGTTCAGGTTTTCAAATTCTTTATTGAAGCTTTTTTTTTTTTTAAAGTAATGGGCACTTCCTCCATCTTTGCACTTTAAACAAATGGAACCAAGGGTGATTCATCACCCTTAAGAGCAGGATCTTATTCGTGTAAGGTTATGGAGATGTAGTAATAAAATTATGCTATTTCTTGAGATTTCTCCCAGTCCTTCCCATAATCAGGATCTTGGTTTAAATTGGGAAACTATTGTTGAGTATGACATAGGTCTCTGATTTATGTCCATATGGATATTTTTTCCTCTGAAACAGTGGAACATTTTTAAGTAATTTATAAAATGTTACAGTGCCAGATACCATTCTAGGTCCTGGGGCTATTGCACTTAATAAAAACAGGCCCTGTCTTCATGAAGCTTACCTTCTATCACAAATGATAAATCTCAGGTGAGGTAATGATCTGGAGTAAAAAGGAGATGGGCTGATCATTGAGATGGGCAGGACTTTCTCTGAGAAGTAGCTGGTGTGAATGAATGATGAATGGGAGAAACAGCACTATGGGCAGCAGGGATAGCCTAATGTGAGACCCTGAGGCCTCAAAGAACAGTAAGCCAGTTGGAAGGACCCTTGTTTGTGCAAGATGAAGGCAAGAATGAAAAGCAGATGGAGCTTAGAACTACTCAGGCCTGGCTGGAATGTGGTATAGGACCTATGGGCTTATGCCCTCCTTGTGTCTACTTTATTTCTACTCTACATTATTTTCTCTTGCACATTTTTTTAGTAATATCAATTAGTTGTATAAAGGGGACTCACTTGATATGTCTGTATAGGCGTATAGTGTAGTTTGACCAGACTCCGCCCCTCCATTACTTCCTCTTCTCCCTCACCCACCCCCAATTCCCAGACCACTCCCAACAAGTTTCATTGTTCCATTTTCATACCTGGACATAAAGTATTTTGACCATATTCTTGTGGTGCCTTTCTCTCATTTTTATTTCTTATTTTACAGCAGTTATAGGAGTCAAACCTCATATGTTGCCCAAAGTTATAATAAAGTCTTCAAACTCTCATTTCCTGTTGTGAAAGGGACATCCAAAGTATAGGCTTTCCATTTTCACAGTTGCTATCTGAGACTGCAAGGCTATTGGTGCCATTGAGACAGTGGAGGAGGGGTTGAGGGAAGAGAGTCTGCCTACTTCAGCATTAATCCATCTGTAATGGGTATGAAAGAAAAAACCCCCACAAAACCATGAAGTAGTGGGGTAGCTCTTCCATAATTAGGAGTAATGATTTTCTTCTCAAAGCTGTATTCCTGATAGGATGGGCCTCCCAGGCTCCATCTCAACCTACCTGTTCTTCAGGCTCAGGAAAAATGGCTGTCAATCTCTTTCAAGAGAGGAAAATTGAGGCTGGTTTTTTTTCAGTGCTATTGCTGGCTTAGTTATGTCAAGTGATTTCTTCAAAGAGTAATAATAGGTGCTGTCTTCAGAAACAGTTTAGTCACAAATGCCTAGTTCTTAAAGTTCATTCACTTCCCTCCTGTCTTTTTCTTTTGGCTTCTCTCCCACCCCTGGAATCTACTTTCTTCCAGAGATTTCTTTACATGGAGACTCACAAGCTATATTTCATTTCTGATTTCCTTTCATAATCTTTCCCACCTTGTTCCCTCCTCCTGAATTGCCACACGTGCTAGGTCATTACTGGGGAACACATTGTCAAAAAACTGAATGATGTCATAGGGAAAATAGTCAACCTGGGGGCATCAGCATTAATAAGTCAATTCCTTCACTCCCCAACTCCAGTGTTGGATAATTTATTTTTGAACCAGTCTTTACCAACCGAATGTTAACACATATGCCTGATTGTTAACCTCCTCTGGGCACCAAACCTGTTTTTTTTTTTCTTGAGTGCAATAAGTGATTATCCAACTCATGCTGCTCTGAAAAAGAGGTTTTGTTTTAATAAGCAGTTTGGCACACAATGCTGAGGAAAGCAACATTACCTCCAGCAGTAAACTCTGCAGTCATTGCAAAGCTTGACAAGGAAATGATTGAGTCTGTTTGTTATACCTTTGTGGGGCTGCCACTGCTGCCGCTGATGGAAATGTTGCTGTTTATTCAGCAATGCAATAACACTTGCTGTAATTTATGGATGCACATTCCCCAGATTACTAAAGGTGATATTGTTGACTAAAGGAAAGTATACGAATGGATAGTTTCAGTTGTTGCTGTCCTTATAAAAGTGATTGACTGTTCACTTGGCACAGGAAAGAATTTGCACAGGCTTCATCCCCCTTAACAATTACAGATTTGCCTTCCTCTGACAGTTACAAATAACATGGCTGGTCCTAAGTGGTCAAAATTTACTGATTCAAGGGGAAGTTCAAGCCAGCAGCAGTGTGGATCTTCTTTTTCTTATTTTCTGGTGTCTTGCCTCTGGGGGCGCCAAACCAACCACGCCTACTCTCCAGGTGGATTTTTAGCATGGGAAGTTGCACTTAATTAAAGTGGCTTGTGGCCTCAGACACGTGGCTTTTCCTGAAAATGGAGCCGAGGAGGTCACAGGTGTGGGCTTCTCATGTGATCATGGTAGGAAAACATCTTTTGCCAAGTTGTTGTATAGGAAAGATGGAGTAAGGGGGATCTCTTTGTCTTAGGAAATATACACAGAGATCCATAGGCAGCAGAAATTTAGCTATGCTTCCACAGGGTTAGTTGTAAGGCTGCAGATGTTATAGGCTGTCACAGGCAGTCATGTTGATCCGCTAATGTAGAAGGCACTAGGAGGTGGAAGGGATATCAGCTTGAACCAAAGGGCTCAGCTCATGGGACACCTAGCAACCCAAGAGGTCATTTTCTCAGTGAAAGGTAATGAGAGCTCTTTCTTATGCTACAAAAAAATTTCACTCTTTGTTTGAAGCTGCTTGTTCTCTGTGAACTAAGGGCTAACAGATGAGCAACATTGTAAGGTTCCCAGTTTGGAGACCTTATTGAAATGGAGCAACAAACAGCTGGGTAAGAGACCTCTTTAGGGGGCAAAAAGACTTTATAGGTACTGAAGGCCAGTGCTTTCAAAATCATTTTTTTCTTCTTGGGAAATGAGAGGTTAAAACACACACATGAAAACAAAAATATAAATACTCATAAGACATCATGTGCTTAGTACCTGAACACTTCCTGTATTTTTTTTCTGAGCAAACTCTCAGTGGGTAGTTGAGAGGCTTAGCTGACCAGCACTATATTTGACAATGCTTCTGTCAGTCTTGAAGTTCTTCTTTAAATTGAATGATTTGATATTTAATTGATTATGGTAGGGAGGTATCTGAGCAAATATGAGACAGCATTTGTAAAATCTTGGTAATTGATGTTAGAAAGAAATTAGTTTGCAAAAACATTATTATTTTGTTAGTCCAACTAACATGCTATTGAAAAGGGAAGGGATATGTAGAAACAATCTCAGTCTGAATGGCTATTGGCTTGAATGTATAATTTACCTGAAATACTTAGTTTTTCCTATCCAACCTGTTCCCATATGTTCAACTTGCTTATAGTTGAAAAAGAAGGCTGGTTAGGTGATACAAATTATTATTTGCATCCATTTTATAGGTGGTTGCTTGTTTTCCTCCATTTCATTCTACAAAGATTTACTTTGTAGTTGTTTGGGTTTAGCCTATTTATTTTGCACCATGAAAACTTTGATTTTGGCTTCTTAGTGTGAAATAAAAATCTTTTGAACTCAAAAATACTTGTGAAATTCAACTCTAGTTTTATTTACTAATGGCCTCTAGTCAGAACATTTGCTCTTAGATGAATAATTAAAAAATGAAAGATTTGCTGTTATTGTTTTGGTTTGGCAGCTGAAGTTCAGTCTACTCATGTCCTGTGACATTAGCCAAACTGAGAAAATTAATCACAAAAATATGATGAGGGGCTCTCAGTTCATATAATTTGGGTCATTTGAATCTCAATTATAGGTTTGTTTGTTTTTTTTCCCCGTAATGGGGCTTGAACTCTGGGCCTGGGTGCTGTCCCTTAGCTCTTTAGCTCAAGGTAGTGCTCTACCACTTGAGCCACAGTGCCACTTCCAGTTTTCTGTTGGTTAATTGGAGATAAGAGTCTCATGGACATTCTTGCCTGGGCTGGCTTTGAACTGTGATCCTCAGATCTCAGCCTCCTGAGTTGCTAGGATTACAGGCTTGAATCACTGGTGCCCAGCTCCAACTCTCAATTATAGTTTAGAGTTCATCAGTTCAGCTGATGTTGACAGGGAACTTTATAGTAAATCATGGCATCTAGTTCTGTTATCTAATTTAAATCTCAAATTAGCTAGGTAATATTGCCCTTAGTTATATGTTAGGCCATATATAGAACAAATATTCTATCTATATGTACTGTGTGTTCTCATACTGGTGTATATGATATATGTACTTATTTTTCTTTCCTTGTAATTCACATATTTATTATTTCTAAGTGATAAATGGTGCTAAGACAATAAAAATTATGTTTCTAAATTAATATATACATTTCCAGCTCCTACAGGATGGTTTCATTAGTTATGAGCTAATGAAGAAGCAAGTTGAAAAGAGTAGATAAATTTATTTTTAAAATAAATTACTTTGTGAGGAGAAATTCCACAAAGATCTCTAATCTGCATATTTATTATAACAGAATAGGTTGCTTCATTTTCAGAGATAATTCCTTTTTAGGCTCTCCCCCACCTGGGGCATCTACTACATAAGCTTCTTGTACTCTATGGAAGAAAGGTAATGACACTGAGTCTCTATGTCCATGTATTTCAAGTCCACATATTCAACCAATTGTGGATTTAAAATATTTTTTTAAAAAAGCATCTCTCCTGAAGCTGAACAATTTTTTCCTTGTCATTTTTCTCTAAACAATATAGTGTAATGATTACTTATATAGCATTACATTGTATTAGTTATTATAAGTAATCTAGGATGATGTTATAGATCTGAGTAAGTCATATGCAAATACATTGTTTGATAAAAGGGACTTTAACATCTCTAGGCTTTCTTTGTATGGGTCCTTGAACCAACCTCTGTGGATACTGAGGGACCACTATATATCTGGAATCTGGAAGTGAGCCACTGATGCTTGAAAGGATCCTCCAGGGGACCACCTGGAGGCAAGCAGGCACAGGAGAAAGATTATTATAAGATTTATCAGAGGGGCCCTATTTTCCAGGAGAGATCGCACATGACATCCATCCCTATCCAGGTAGCAGGAGGGTCTGGGGGCAGGAAGTGAGGTAGTCATGTGCTCAGGTGGGTCTGGGCAGAGAGAGGGAGTGGCCAGCTATATGGTGGGAACTCCAGGACAGGGAGGAGGAGCTTAGATATGGATGGAGCTAAGAACCAAAGGTGGGGATAATGCCAACAATGCTAATATGATGATGACAATATGATAATCTGCTTTTTTCTCAATAGTACTTGCTACTCTTAGTGCTTCTATATGGATCTATATATGAATGCACTAATGAATAAAAATGCTTACTGTGAGCCCAACTTTTCATTTTTCTTAGATTTCCACAGTGGTAGAGATTAAACCTAGGTCCTTAAACATGCTAGACCAGGGGCTGGGAAGGTGGCTCAGTGGTAGAGCGCTTGCCTTGCATGCCTGAGGCCCTGGGTTCGATTCCTCAGCACCACATAAGCAAAAAGAAAAAAGCTGGAAGTGGCGCTGTGGCTCAAGTGGTAGAATGCTAGCCTTGAGCTGAAGAGCTGAGGGACAGCACCCAGGCCCAGAGTTCAGGCCCACGACCAGACCCCCTCCCACCCTCGCAAAAAAAAAAAAAAAAAAAAAAAGATATAAGGCCTCAGCAGAGAGGGCTTCTCTGGATGGTGCTGGGTAAGATGAGCTATTTTCTGCACAGTACCCACCAGGATATTGAGGGAGCTCAGTCTCCCCCACTTCAGTTATTGAAGAAAAAAAAAAGTAATACGGAGCACTGATGGCTCATATCTGTCATCCTACTGACTCAAGAGACTAAGATGTGAAGGTCTGGGTTGGAAGTCAATCCAGACAGGAAAGTCAGTGAGACGCGTATCTCCAGTTAGCCAGCAAAAATGCTGGATGTGGAACTATGTGGCTCAGTGTTAGAATACCACTGGCCTTGAGCAAAAATAGTTCAAGCTTTACTACTGACACACATACACATAGACACATAAATACAAATGTAACTGTAAGATATATTAGTAAAATGCTCTGCATTTACTCAGGACAGCCTAATGAGTATCTCTGCTTTGTTTGAAAGCTTCTTCATTCCATGCCCTTAAGTCACTATTTGGTAGGATTCAGGATTCTTGCTTTGCTTATGCTTTGCTGTTGAGAGGCTTCAGGTATAAACCCTTCTGCTGCCCATCTGCCTCCTTCCAGACTTCCTTACACATGCCCAGTATGGATAGAAATTTGAACCTTTCTCTAAGAAGTAGTCAGGGAGGAAGAAAGCTTTTTTTTTTTTGAAAGGTAAGATCGTAGGCACAAAGGGCTTCACTTTCTCATTGTGTGACATTTAGCAAAGAGGCCTGGTTTTTATCTAGATGTATAGACCTTTCTACTTCTGGACAGAGTGTCCTGGCTTGAAACAATCATGTGACTTGACCTGTCTCACTCAGTCCCTGTCTATCAGGTGGCACAGAATAGAGAAAGAGGGCAAGAAGGCGAGAGGTGACTAGAGATGGGAGCCAGGAATGTGATACTTAAGGGACATTCAGCACCAAGAAATTAAAAAAAAATTCCATCTAGCCATTATCAGCTGGCATGCCTAGCCTCTGAGCCACAAAGCTAAAAAGTCTGCGGAGAGTCTCCTGGTGCTACAGAGTTTGTCTTGTAAAAGTGCAGCTGTCCAAAACATGACAGCTACAGCATTAGCTGGGCCATTAAGAGGTGTAGAACATTTCCAGGGAAATGATTTGAAAAATGACAATGCTGGCTCCTGTGTGATATTAATTATACCCTGTATTCATGGCAAATAAGCTAAAATAGGTGGCAAGAAATACAAGTGAGGTGTCCTGGTTTTGACCGTCATTCTCATCAAATGGTCACCAACCTAGTGGGACTTTAGAGTCAGCAGGTAATTCTAAAGGTGAGAGGAATGTGCCTGTAACCATCTATCAGGCTCTATGTGTGTGTGTGTGTGTGTGTGTGTGTCTGTGTCTGTGTGTGCGTGCGTGCATGCTGGACTGTCTTGGGGTGGACATGGCATGGCTATTGAGAAGTGGGATGTCCCAGAGAGTGGAAAAGTTGGCAGGACTACCTGGAGCAGGTGTCACTGATGGGTGTTTTGTGTATCTGCACTGTCCTTGGAGGAGTCACTGGCCACTGGTAGCTACTGAGCACTTAAAATGTGGTTACTGTGACATCCTTTCATTGTAGCCATTATTCACTTATTTATTCTTTCTGTGCTGGGGGCTTGAACTAGGGTCTGTACTCTTTCTTTTTCATTCAAGGTTGGCACTTGAGCCACACTTCTGCTCCTGGCTTTTTGGTAGTTAATTGGAGTAGAATCTCTAAAATTTGCCAGCCTGTGATGACTTCAAACTGACATTCTGAGATCTTAGCATCTTAGTAGCTAGGATTACAGGCCAGAGTCATTGATGCCTGGTCTAACAATTACAATTTAATTAACTCCATGTAGCCAGCATACTGGGCAGAGCAAGACCTTAGAAAGTATTTTCCTATGGGACTATGAGACTGGACTGAGGTGTAGTGAGTGGTGACCAGAGTCAGGATCCTGGGGTGTAAGAAGGGCACATGGCTGACTCCTTACTAGTGGAAGTAAGTAAATATGAGCCCATTTTACAGATAGGACAACTGAAACCCAGGAACATGAAACTGAGCAGCTTAAAGTCACAGGGCAAGCCAGGCATTAAGTCTGCCAGTGCCAAGTCCTATCCTTAGAAGCTGCCTCCTTTCCAAGTCACTCTGCTGGGTGACCCTTCCTTCCTGGAGGTCTGGGGTCTGTGCCACCTGTGTGCCTGGCCTTGGGCTACAGAACCTTCTTTCATAGTGTTGTTAGTCTTAACATTCAATACCCTGTATGTGAATGGTGTACCCAAGTCTGAAACAACATAGAGGATACTCCTAGTTCCCTCATATTGGCCATACTTTCTAGAAGGCTGTCTGTCAGTTGGTCCTGTCCTCTAGGGAGCCCTTCTTTAAACCTGTCAGCCTTGCCTGTCTGAATTGTGCTTTTGACCTGTGGATGAGATACATCTTCCTTCTCTGTGGTGCTGATCCTGTAGCTAAATTACCCTTTATAAACAAGTCTTTGTTGTTCCTGACTGAGAGAGATGTGCTGCTGGCTCTTATTGAAGAAGAAAATAGACCAGGAAAGGAAGAGGTCATGAGCAGGTCAAAGTGCCAGGAGAAAAAGCTTCTGGAGCTCAAGTTTCCAGATTTGTGATGTGTTTGGAGGGTAGGGGGTAGGGGTGTGTTGCTTGGATGAATCACCGTGAAGATATGTGTACACCTGCGATGTAGTCACATATTTGTTTTACGTGGAATCCACTCCTGAGACTTATTAAATAAATATAAAAGAAAGCTTTGGGGGAAGGCCAGTTTAGACCTTTTGAAGAACTGTTGAAATATTGCTGGGCTGTTATCTGCTAATCCTCCAAGTGTGCTGAACATGAGAAATAGCATTCACTGTTAAACCACCAAGTACAGAGAAAATGTCTTGAAATTATGGTGTTTGGTAAATGAGAGATTGCTTGTATTTCTCCTCTTCCAGAGCTGAGGCCAAGCTGTTTTCTCCTGCTTTTCCTTGTTTACCTTGAAAACACACTTTACTGCCTGTGGTGTCTCTGTTAACCTCCCCAACCCTTGCGATTTCATTCATGTGATTTGTTATTGAATGACCTTTTGAGGATTTTACAAAACATGACCTTTTCTTGTCAAACATTCAAGGATTTGTAAAGTGAAGCTGTCAGGGGGACTCTGCGTGTTTGCTAATTATAACTAATATGTTTCCCCACTTCCTTGGAAATGCAAATCACTTATTTGTCCCATGAATGGCTGCTCTTTCTTTCTTGCCTGTTGATTTGAGATGCCTCTGAGCTGCTCAAAGGGACATGTTGAGCCTGGGAATTCCAACTCCTTAAAGTTAGGGAACAGGCTGATTTTGTTGTAAGTTAATTTGACCCCTTGGGAACAACAATGGGAGATGCTAGGGGAGAATGAAAGAGTTCAGAACAATTCTTGAGAAAGTAACCAGGATAATGGGTCCCACTCAGTGTTCTCTCTGCAGAGAGGAATTAGATAGAAACAAAGGCACAAATATGGGAATTCACATATAAGGCACATACATGAGTAGAATTCCAAGGAAAGAAACAGTAGGGCTTGCTTTCTGTCCTTGATTTGGGTAATTAAAAATGTAGTAACCACAAAAGCTAACTGTCATCTGTTGAGAGCTTGCCATGTGCTAGGCATTGTGTTCAAAGCATCACATGATAATCTCTTTTAGGCATTGTAATACATTTATCTATCTATCTATCTATCTGCCTACCTCCTACCTACCTACCTACCTATCTTTTGGGGGCTTGAACTCAGGGGCCTTGAGCTCTCATTTGACTTTTTCCCTCAACAGTCTGGGGCTCTATCTCTTGAGCCACAATTCTACTTTGGCATTTTGCTGGCTAATTGGAGATTAGTAAATCCCAGATACTTTCTTTTCTGCCAAGCCTGGTTTTGAACCATGATCTCAAATCTCCCTGAGTAGTGGATTATAGGCATGAGGGTACTATAAAATTATTGTTATATTTCCCACTTATGAATGATGAGGCTGAGCTTCAGATAAAGTAACTAGAAAATTGACAAAGTCAAGATTTGACCCAGGGTCTTTCTGACTACACTATATTACACCAGCTTGTTTGATAATGTGAATCTTTACTCTGACAAGTGCAGATGATGTGCTCACCTTCAAAAGCTTATTTTCTTTTCCATGAGAAAAATGCAGTATGGGATTTCTTTTCTCTTCCATAATACTATCTTCTGTGATTGATAATCACCCAATTGAACTATTGTTAGCTTTTCTAAATCTTAGTTTGGGTATCCCAATACTAGAGCAAATCAAATGCCTTTTGTTTTGTAGCTCATAGAAGACTTGAGGAGGACTTCTGAAATACTTTTTAAGATATGTCCAGTTGAGTTTCTTATTAGGGAGCAAAATAATTATAATCTCCAAACCTCTTAAATGAAACAGTTACTGTCATTAATGATTTGAGGGTAAAGGAGAAAGGATTTGGACAGTGAATGACTAAGAAACCTCTGCTCATGTCTAAGTTCTGGTTATGTGTCCTTTATAACATTCAAATTTTTGGCCCTGCTCTGTTGTTGATCCCTCTAGTCCTTTGGAAAACTCTATTTATTAGGTAGGGGGATTACTGGACTTTTCCAGTTTCCAAGCATAACTCCTAAGAGATGTCTTTCAAATGACTTTCATGTATTTTTGTTGTTGATAGAGATGCAGAAAGTAATCTGTGTCTTTGAAACAATGGAAATTTTTGAAGTGTTAGTTAATATTGTTTGGAAAGGGTCATTACAGCTTTATATATTTAAAAAAGTTCAGATTCAGGATAGAAAAATATATTTCACTTCTTTTATGAGTCTGTTCTCAAGAGCCAAGCAATTTGTTGTAAAAGAACATAAGAAAAGACTGAGAATGAGAAAAGTTATTCATTCTATAAAGCCTTGTCCCTCTTCATACTTCCTTTTCCCACTACAGCCTTTGATCACTTCATAAATGACCCTCAATGTGAGAGAAGCTGTCCACCCTGCTATTTCAAATGTATTGAAGCTGTTTATGATGGATAGTTAGGTTTCAACTATACAGTAACCCAGCTTCCTTCTAAAGAGGACCCTTATATCTTAGTGTTTAATAGCAATGGCTTATATATTTCAGGATCTTGGCATTCTGGAGATAGTTAGCCTGACCTTAAAAGATTTTTAAAAGTCACTGTTTCATAAAGTAGATTTCAGGTGAGGAACGAAAAATCATGAAAATTTTATTTTGGAAGCTTCTTTTTTCAGTTGAGTCAAGTTTAAGGTCTATTTTATGATTAAGAATGTACTTTTAAAAAGAATTCTGTCAACTCTAGTCAAGGCAAAAACCAGGGCCACCTCAACAGTTCACTAGTAATTACTGGTCAGGACTTATAGCTGTATAGTCTCCCCAAATATTATTGAGTCAATATTAATATCATATAAAGCACCTTTAGGAGAAGGAAAGTGAAGGGTATTGTGAAATTTGCAAGAAAGACAAGGTATAAAAACTTTAGAAAGTGGGGAGAATAATTGTATCAGGCTAATGATTTCTAATACTTTAAGATAAAATATTTGGTAATTGGATGGAAATGATGGCTGTTTGCCTCAGGAAAAAAGTGGACATAAATATAAAAATTTACATTAGGAAATTTGTAGATATTCTCAACAGTGTACTTGGGACCCTCCCTGCCCCGCCCCCACGCCCTCTCACTTAAGCCCATTGAATTAAGAGTTCCTCACCTGCACTTAGAGAACTGTGCCTCATTGTGGATGTGATTAGGTCACTGATATGTACTCACTATTTTTTAAGGCATAATTTTGCTTTTTGGTCTTAAAATTATTGTCCCCATGCATAATACTATTTTACTATTACTAGATTCGTGAGGACAGCCAAGCATTTTGATACCTAGCAGCTGAGTTATTAGAAATCTGGTCATGAATTTTTGCATTTTGAAATAACATAGAAATAGGAGAAAAACAAGGAATTTCGAACCAAAAGACCCTTGAATTCTTGCCCTTTTCATTACCTCTTCCCATTAAAGCATTTGATCTCTGTGCTTTCTAGTTGAATTGTGATCAGTTGAATTGTGATTCCTCCCACACCCGTGCTTCCAGTCTTAAAATTCAGTTAGCTGCATTTTTTTAGTTTACTTTGTGTTTTATAAGATCAAGCCTATTGTACAGAAAGAGGAGGTAATGATGAAGTTTATTTCTTACCAAGGCTCATATTTAATTTGGGGATTTGAGAGAGTGAAGAAGTAGTAATACAGATTATTGGTTATAGTAGAAATGTTCAGCTTCCTCAGGGTAAAATACACTAAAATATATGAAATTCTGGGAATATTAGTGTGGGGCCAGAACTGCTTTTTCAGATCCATTGGGACACAGGAATTCAATTTATTTGCCACTGTTCACATTTTATCATTATTTCCTTGGTCATCTTGCAGTTATTTCCTAACATTGTCTTTCCAGGTAGAGTTAGAGAGTTCTCCACAGTCATCCTGAACTTTATCCTTGAAATAAGTTCTGAGGAACAGAATCAAGATAGGATGTCCATGAAGGGTCACATTGAATAGAAAAGGAGAAACTTTTTAAAGAATAACTTGCTTACTGTTAGCTTGGCTCTCCATCCTTAGTAGTAATAAAAAATAAACTTGGACTGCTACATAGTTTATACAACTGAAGACGCTGCAGTGGAGAAGTCTCAGGCCTGGGCACAAAGAGTTTTAAGTTTTAAATCTATTTCTCTGAGTTCAAATACACATTGTATTTGAGGCCACTTTCTTTATGATGATGTATGTTCCTGCTGCTGGTTAGATTTCTAGTAGTTCAGCTTATAGGGACTGTTTGAATGAGGAAGGTAGTTTATTCTGCTCTGTGGTTTGTAGCAGGCTCCAGTCAAGAGACAGCCTGTTTTCCATCTGGTTATGCCTCATGCTCTTCCACATTTACCCCAAGCAGAGAATAGCACCAGGTACATTTCTATATCATGGGATAATTTAACTGAAAATACCACCTCTGGGTGGCTAAGGAAAGATATTTTAATTGGAGATGAGTCCCATTGTATTTTCTGCCTCTGTTAGCTTTGAACCCCAATCCTCAGATTTCAGCCTTTTAAGTAGATAGGGTTACAGGTGTGAGCCACCAGTGATCAGCTCATTGTCTTGTTTCTTTATCATACTGTGATTGGCTTTAATAGAAAGATGGGGCTGGGGATGGTGGGGGCTGTGGTAAGAATTAAATGCTTTCTTTCCAGTTTCACCATTCTTCCAAAGAAATCTTGTCTTCCAATAGTTAGATAGAAAGACTCCAGCGCTGGCGATGTCCCCTTTCAAACCCAACCAAACTGACACCAGATGGCCCTGTGCTCATGCCTTGCCTATCTGTGCATGGTGTGTGAGAAGGCAAAATGTCAGCTCCTTACCATGTGACTATTTTTCCTCTTCTCAGAGTCACAAATAGAAGGAAAGAATCCAAAGTGCCTCTAAACAAATAGATAATAAGTGTTAAAAGTAGAAAAGAAAGAAAAAGAAACAACAAATGATGGCAATAATACAATAGCTGCTTTTGGAACTGCGGTTCCATTTTCTCACGGGCTCCCAGCTTCTAATTATGTGTAGAGCCACACTCAAGGTTGCTTCAGCTTTTCTTCTGCCTCATCTTTAGGAATTCACTGTGTCTATCTGGATTTCTTCTCTACCTTTGGATTTTCTCTATGATGGGGTTTGGGGACATGATCTCTTGGTATGAAGACTGTGACTCCCAGAGCCGCTGTTTTTTATTTTTATTTTTTTAACGTCTTCCTACCTTTGGCTTGAGTGGGTCAATGGCATTTCTCTTTGAACTGTGAAAACTCAGTATTTGCATGAGCAAGAGAGAGGGCAGAAAGAAGGTTGCAAATAGATCTGAAGATATGTTTGTGTCTGCGTCTTTGTTTCTGGGGACAAGGGCCAGGGTTGCCATCTATTAATATTTATTGTGCTACCAACCGCTGGTAATCCCTGAGGATGGAATGAGGAAATATGATAATCCGAAACATCACCAGTTCCAAGTTTTCTTTATTTGATTTGGCAGTGTATTACAATAAAATCCCTTGAATTCAACCTAATTAGGAAGGAGGCCAGTTTGGATTAGTGAAACCCAAATTATATTTCATGGAAAATTGATTTTGTAGCTTTCAAATTTGTATAGTCATTTGAATTAAGCATCAAAGTCTACAGTAGAAGATCTTCAGACAGTTTAAATGACTGGTTAGAAATATTTGGCATTATGTCACAAAATTTTATAGAAATGGTTATTTTCAAAGTGGGTAAGATGTTTCAGAACTTTGCTCTTAGAAGTTTAAACCATCTTCTCTCAGTTCTTCCTATATTGTATTATGAATAAGTCCTTTCTTGATAGGATAGGAGAAAGGAAAGGCCTGTTAAAATTTCTACAAATTTCCACTGTTAGATATGAATGAACAAGATTGACCTACATGATATTTTCTCCTTAGCAGATTTATTGTCTTAATTATGTATTGTTAAAGCTCCTGCATATGAGAAGTCATTTTATGTAATGTATTTCTTGAGATGTCCCTATATTGAACTATATTTCTCTTTTGATGCAGGTGATAATTTTGTAATGGAGGTCAATTTAATGGAGACTAATTTATTTCTGGTTCTTCCAGTTTTAGCTTTTAACACATGTTCTTGGATCTGTAACTTTTCTCCTCAAAATTAATCATCTGTAAACAACACTAAGGCATTACAGATAAAGCAGCTTTTTGGTCTTCTACCTCTTCCTCCTCCCTCTTTTTCTTCATTTTACCCCATTTACTTCTCTCCCTCCATTTCCTCCTCTTCTTCCTCCCTCTTCTCTTCATCCTCTTTCAGAATTTAGATTCTGAAGCAATAATACCTCATTTCTCATGGGAAAGCTGGTGAAGTGACTTAATGTCCACATCCTGTCTGTGAGCTGTCTGAGTCAGAACCACTCAAGGAACTTTTAAGTACCAAGTTTTTTAGGCCCCACTCCTACAGATTCTAATTGAGTAAAGATTAAAAAGCTCTATTTTAACAGGTTCTTTAGTTGCTTTGGGCAGATGCCCAGACATGAAGAGTTAGCTGAAGTGTTTAAAATTCAATAGTCATACTTCGCCTATTGTTAATATTGCCTATTGTTAATATTGAACACAAAATTGTAGTTATCTCTTTGAGATACTAAATTCTTTCCTTTGAATATATACCCAGACAATCAAGTTATAGAAACAGCCTAAGTGTGTCAATTAATGGATGAATAGATAGAAAGTTGTGATATGGACACACATGCATAGACATACACAGACACAGGAATATTATTCAATATTATTCTTCCATTTTCAACAATAAGAAGCTACAGAACAGTCCCACACCTAGAGGATAATGCTCAAGATATTTTAAAAGCATGGCTGGTAAATCTGCTGAATGAAAAATTGGATACCCTGCACAGGGCTATAAGAGAACATGACGATGCCAACCAGAAGCTAATAGATGACTTCATGGCTTCCACAATAAAAGGATAAAGGAACTCCATTTTCAACAACATGGTAAACCTGGAGGATATTGTGTTAAGTGAAATAAGCCAGACACAAAAATAAGGCACATTGTCACATACAGAATTTAAGATACCAAACACTCAGATGCAGAGGATAGAATAGTGGTTCCCAGGAGTGGGAGAAGTAGAGAGATGTTGGTCAAAGGTTACAAAGTTGGTGATATAGGATGAATAAGTTCAGGAGATAATGTGCAACACAGTGACTATACTGACAATACTGCATTATATAGTTAAGATTTGCTGAGAGGTAAATATCTTGTGTTCTTATACAAAAATGGCCCTACAAAGAGAAGGTATATTAATTAGCTTGTGGTAATCAGTTTACAGTTAAAACATCTTGTTACAATCATAAATACATAGTTTTTATTAAAACAAAAACATGAAGTAGCAAGACAATGACCCTCACCAGGGGAGCCTTTAATGTAGCAGATAAAGAATCACTTGTGAAGAAGTGGGATGGCGTGGCCTAATGACTAACAAATGAGGAGTATGACCCTATAAGTGAGGGTCAAGCTAATAAATAGATATGTTTGTACTTCATGGTAGAGTCCAGCTTCTCTTTGTTCACCTAAGTCTTCCATAGAACCCCTACCTCTCTCTGTTTCTGCCTGAGTTATCTGTCTTGGTCAAAGGCTATGTTTCAAGCTTTGGTCTCCAGGGAGCTTTGACCAGCAGCTGTTGGTATGTGCAGTGAACCTGCACCTTACTTTGCCCAGACACCTGTATGGACACTTCAAAGAGTCATCTTATCTTCATTTTCTTGTTAACGCTCCTGAAGTTGATCACAGGCCACCTTAATCTTGCAGCTCTACAGGAAACCATCTACTCTTGAGATAATTAGCAGCTGAGATTGTGCTGGCAGGTGGTCAGTCCTGTCCAGGCAAGAAGGTGAGGTTAGAATCAGAGGTGTTGGCAACAGAAAGCTCCAGAGTAAACCCCTAGATTTGAATTGCTAGAGGCAGTTCATTATTGAGTCCACAAAATATGGACTTATTAAAAGTCCAAGAAGAAAAGAAATGTCATTTGCAAATAAATCTGTGTTGTAAATGGAGAGTCGGTGATGTTCCAGAACCCTGGGGAAGCTTGGTGAAGAGGTGAAGTCACTATTAGGAACAAGTTTACGACAAGTTTACATTCATTTGTAGGACTGGTCATCTATTAGTGAAGTGCCAAGGACTTTAATTATTGTCAAGGTTAACTAACTGGGACTTCAAACTGCAGTGTTTGAAATGAGATTTAAAAAACAATCAGAGAGCTTTATATGGACACTATGGCTGTCCCATCCATTTCTTTAGTTGTCTTCTTTAGCTAGCTAGAGCACCTAGCTGTAGAAGGACTAAAAGATCCTTTCTCCTTTGTAAGAAAATTCTTGACTGACATGTTCATGTAAGTACTGCATTCTCTTAAAAAATTGCAAAGTTGGGATAAATATCTTTGCCATAGCTTCTCATGTAGATGATATATGTGGTATATTGGAAAAAGCCCTGCTTTGGGGCAGATAAAGAGACCTGAGTTTTATAGTTGTGAAGCATTAATATGAGCACCAGGCAGAACTAGGGCTCTGATATTCTTGCTCTATGTGGGACTGTGGTGGAAAGAGGCATCAGCAGTCACCTCTCTGCCAAGAAAGTCATCAGAAGGCTGGGAAGAGCCTCCCGATGGAGTACATGGTAAGGCTGTTACATTTTTCTGGCCACTGGGCCTTGGCCCAGATCTGGCACATCTAGATCTTAGATGTGTATTAGAAATTATCTGGTAGATTGGGGTATATATAATCTAGTAGGATAAAATCTGGATAGTTTAGCCAAACTCAACTGAATTATAGCTTCTGAGTTAGAGAATATGCCTAATGTTTTAAAAACACAGCTTAATTGTTATATTTCATTACTATATTTAAAAATGGCAAAATATACATATTTTTCATTTCAACCATTTGAAAGTACAGTTTAGTGATACTTAGTAATTGAATATTGTCTGTTACCATTGTCTAGTTCTAGGTTTATCACTTGCAAATGTAGAAAAATAGGTTGAAATGAATGACAAATCTTTTCTACTTAAAATATTGTTATATGCATAGATATGCACATGGATGCAATTTTACAACACAGACACATACACATATCCATCCCTTCATGTCACATATATGGACCAGACGCCACATATACAAAACCTTACACATACAACCATCCACAATTGCATAGTCATCAATTTTCATAGTTATATATACAGTGATATACATCACACATACTCAGCATACACATTTCAAAACCAAAACCACACACACTTCCTGAATATATATGTGTGTGTGTGTGTGTGTGTGTGTGTGTGTGTGTGTGTGTATACACACATACTCTGGTGTGTATAGCACATTATGTAAATTTCATAGTTTGATAATGGACTGAGGATTCTGAGGATTCTCTATGAATGAGGAGATTGACTGGGGACTTTGTAGGACTGGCTCATGTTGAAGGCAGGGTAAGACCAACCAAGTTCCCTAATTCTGGAATCATAAATGTCTTTGAATGTTTCTAAAATGGACAAAAAATGTTCCATCAGATGTCTTGCTGAACTAAATAAACCTTTCAGAATATTTTTTTCTATTTGTTTGAATGTTCTTTTCTCCTAAGTCTTGTTTACATTGAGTTTTCAAGCAAACCCAGTGTAGATGAACTGTTACCAAAAACTTGGAATCAAAGGAGTTGCAAACTTTTTTTCTTTCTGACTTGTCCTGTGGCAATGAGTAATGAGTTGTCTTGGCTGGGGGAGGTGGAATCTGGTGAAGCAGGCCTTTGCTCTCCCCAGACTGGAGTGGAGTGAGATGTAGTAGGGAGACTTACAGCAAAAGTCTGGTGAGCTGAGAGTTCAGGCAGAAGGAACACAGGCTAGAGTTGGGGCAAGGGCCCATTGGGAGAAGTCTCAAGTCCTCAGTGGCCTATGAAGGCCAAAGGTGCACATCAAATGGCTGGGTAAAGGGTTGGGGTTTGACCCAATGATGGACGAATGACCTGGGATTGTGGAAAGTCTGCTTGAAAAATCTCTATTTCAAGGTCTGTGGTAGGGTATAGCTTACAATGATTGATTTTGATTTCTTTTATTTTTCTTTATTACTGTAGTAAAAGATGATAACACAAGTTTTATTTTTACTTTTGTCATTTGTTTTTTTGGGACAGGGTTTTACTATGTAGCTAAGGCTGGCCTCAAATTCAGGAGCTTCCTGCTTCAGTCCTGAGTACTGGAATTACAAATGTATAAAGATTACCATCTTAACTATTTTTAAAGTGCACAATTTTGTGGCATTAAATGCTTTCAGATTCTATATAGTATTACCGTTGTCAGTGTCTAGAACTTTTTCTGCTTCCCAAACTAAAACTTTGTACTTACTAAACTATAACTTACCATCTTCACTTGAAGTCTTGGCCTTGAGCAACCCTTAACTTGCTACCTGTTTTTATGAATTCACCTTCTCCAGGATGGACTCATTTGCAATTTGTCCTTTTTTGACTGCAGTTTTCTGTTTTCAGTTTTGTTACTGCAGTTTTCTCCAGATGATTATTAGTAGGTAGTCCATATCAGAAAAAGGTATACCATTCCTAGTGGATATAACCACTAGCTGAAACTTGAGTTTGAGGGGAGCAGGGCAAAGGCTATACTTCAGTCCCTACTTGTCCCTTTGGTCAAATGTAATTGACTGATGAACTGTCTGAACTATTGTAAGTAATCCTGTTTATCTGGTCCTGTTCTTTTTTGGTGTGGGTGCGTGTGTGTGCGTGTGCGTTCATGTGTGTTAGTAGCTGAGAGGCAGCTTCCTTTTGCATTGGCTCCATGTGTGTGTGTGTGCGTGTGTGTGTGTGTGTGTGCACGCGCGCGCGTGTGTGTGTGTGTGTGCGCGTGTGTGTGTTCTTTGGGCTTCCTTCTCCTATCCCCTCATAATCTCTGGTGTCTTAAGTTAGGGCAGTTTGCTTTTCCTCACAGTGGGATTCTCAAGGAATTAGGCATTCTAGTGAACATTAGGTTTAGGTTAACATTTTGAATAGGGTTAGGCTAATGGACATTTGCCTTAGTGTTAGCATTAGACATTGCAGTGAGGATTAGGTGAGGTTTAGCATTTGGGAATATGGTTAGGTTTGATCAAGGGTTAGAATTAGGCATTACATTTAGCATTAGGTTTAAGTCTTTAAGGAAGGTGCTTCTCAGGCCCTCTGAGAAGAGTACAGGTAACTGCTTCAAAAACTGCTTACGATGGTTCACACATGTAATCCTAGCTACTCAGGAGGCTGAGATCTGAGGATTGTGGTTTGAAGTCAACAAGGCAGGAAAGTCTGTTAGACTTTTATCTCAAATAAACTACTCAGAAAAAGATGGAAATCTTGCTATGGCTCAAGTGGTAGATTGCTCACCTTGAGCAAAAGAAACTCAGGGACAGCACTCAGGCTCAGAGTTCAAGCCCCAGGACTGACCAGAAAAAAAAAAAAAAGCTACTTGCTGTGAGCTAAGATGCAAGTGTCTTGTGTGCATGGAATTTCTTGTTGAAGTACTGTACTCAGGATTAACAATGAAGAGGAAAGTGTGAAATAAAAAACAAGTGAGAGATTTTCCTTAGGCCATGCCTTTGGAAGCTGGATGAAATATTTAGCAAACTGAAAATGAAGCTGGTTGAATGTGCTCTGAACCGTGCTGTACCTTTTTGCTTTACCTCTTTTAATAAACCAGTCACTGAATTGAAAGCAGCGTAGGCAATAATGAATATTCTTGTAAATCTCTTGGGTTGAGAAACTCTAAAAGAATCTGGCCAGAGTCCAAAGAGTACCTATTTCCTCTTAATTCTACTATAATCCTTGAATGATCTTTTATAAGACATTAAACTTTAATTGCCATTTTACTAAGCAGATTTTAAAAGCAGTGATGGCAGTATTTGAACTGATTAAGATGTTTTTTAATTGTTGATTATGTAGACTATAAAGGGAAGTTTTTCTCTAAAATGTTTTTTTTTGGTCCGGTTGTGGGGCCTGAACTCTGGGCCTGGGCGCTATCCCTCAGCTCTTCAGCTCAAGGCTAGCGCTCTACTACTTGAGCCACAGCACCACTTCTGGGTTTTTTCTTTTTGCTTATGTGGTGCTGGGGAATCAAACCCAGGGCCTCAGGCATGCAAGGCAAGCACTCTACCACTGAGCCACCTTCCCAGCCCTCTCTAAAATGTTGACTGTTCTGATGACCAAAGGGTTTATTTATTTGCCCCTCCCCCATAACAGTTGAACTGGTAATGTACAGAACTAATTACCTGCTGGAGGTATGGCTCAGTAGTAGAGTGCCTGCATAACAATAGCAAGTGTGAGGCCCTGGGTTCAAAGCCCCATACCTCCATAAAAGAAGCAATCACTTAATACTTAAGATCAAACGGGAATGGATCTTCATGTTTTCACAAGAGATTATTCTAGAAAGTACTGCTGCAGAACATGGAAAAACCTGTGTGTAATAAAGAAGTATAAGATGGTAGGAACCTGGGTAAAAACAGCTAGAAGAGGCATTTGTTTTCAGAGTATTAATTTGGTAGGGAAAAATAAAAGGTTGAGATTTGCTTATGGTAGAATCTTGTCCAGGCTTTTACCTTTTGCTTTTTGTTGATTCACAGTGCTAAAAGCATTACTCAAACATCTGCTATTGTGGTTAAGCTTTTTCCTCATCCGTCCTCCTTTTGGCATTCCTAGGCCAGGCTGTCTTCACTCAGGACAGGCATGGTACATAGTGCGGAAAACTGTAGACTCGGAAATCTGGCCAAATGTTTTTCTTGCTACAGTTTGCTGTGGCTCAAGATAACACAGTGAGAGCAAGCTATCTGGCTTTCTTCCTGTCTTTTTCCACAACCGGCCTCCTCCTCCCTGAGTTTGATCATTAGTTTTGCTGTCTTTGGAGTTATAAGAAGTTAGATTGTCTCTCTGTTATAAAAATAATACATACATTAGACTTGCAGATAGCTACTAGCTAGGAAGAGAGACATTTGAGGGCAGTGAGGGGCAGGAGTAGGAACCAGGTAATGAGTGGAGAGCCCAGATTTTCACCTATTTTATGACTGGCATCCTATGAAACAGAGTGGATAGAGAACAATGTTGTGCAGACTGGTTAAATTTAAAATATTTATGGATTGGACTATCTCTGTAAATCTCTCTCCTCCTCATCTGCACAGCACCTTCTCCTTTTTCATCCCTACCCCTGGGGCAGCTGTCCCATTTTCTGGGTAAAGAAAAACGAGAAGATTCTGTGGCGCCCTTAAGTGTGATTGTGAAGGCTCTGGTGTTTGCAAAGTTCTTCAGGTCTCTCCTTGTTTTTCATAAAAACAAGATTTCTTATGCAAAGTGGGTCACTTGAAAGCTCCAAACAATTTCTCCAGCGGAGCAGCCGGTGCTTCATGCCGAGGAGATGTTAGCAAGCCTCTGACATATGGATGTGATCTCTGTTACTCTGGCCAGATTTGGTTTCTACAGAGTGCGTGAGAAGAGAAGATAAATTTTGTCCTAGTAATACTATAGCGACTCATAAATAAATGGTTACCCTTTGGTGCTTGCAGTTTTCATTAAAGCCGCCTGAGCTTTGTTATTGACACCATAGGTTGCCTATTCAGGGAAATGCAGTAAAATTTATCAGTGTGCTTTCTACACCTAATAAATCATCCAAACAGGGAACCATATGGCAGATAAGACCTTGAAAATGTGGCTTCAGCATGTGAAGAGTCAAGTTGCTGA
This sequence comes from Dipodomys ordii, assembly GCF_000151885.1. Classification (NCBI taxonomy): domain Eukaryota; kingdom Metazoa; phylum Chordata; class Mammalia; order Rodentia; family Heteromyidae; genus Dipodomys; species Dipodomys ordii. The sequence goes on from NW_012267302.1 coordinate 3,996,017, forward strand.
AATCTTGAATGATTACAGCCTGCACATTTTTTCCCCTGGAATATCTTATAGTTATTTTACATGCCATTTTCTTGTTCACCCATCACCTCTTTGTCTCTCTGTTTCTTTCTCCCTCTTTCTTCTGCAATCCTTTAACACCATCCCTTTTCTTGGCCCCTTCTTACTCTTTGTCTTTTGGATGGGGGGGGGTAGCTGTGGTTTCAGCTTTAAAAATAAGCATCCGGAGCAGATAAGACTTTTTTTTTCTTTTTCTTTTTCTTTGGTTGTTGTTATAATGCTTTGCTGGTAGGAGAAAGAGGGGCAGGAGGAGCAGAGACTGACGGGAAGGGATGATGTATGTGGCGGCTGTGTCCCCGCTCTCCTCCAGCCCATTGTCATTAATCATGGCCATTAGTTGTTTTTTTTCCCCCTCTTTCTCCCAGAGCTGCCTTGTCTGCACGGAGCCTCAGAAAAGCCATTGTTTCTTTTTCCCTCCTTTCTTTTACACCAAAAACAGGGGAAAGAGGAAGAAAGAAACCCTAGTAATATTTTCCCCCTCTCCCTCATTCTGCCCTACAGATACTCTTCTTCTCTCTCGCCTTCTCCCTTATTGCCTATCTTCATCCAACTTCCTTCTCTCTCTCTAGAAGGGCTGGGAGTGGTGGTGGGGGACTTGAATCTACAAACTGCATCTCTCTGTTCAGCCCTGTGTTATGTAGGTTTATCTGACAACACAGCATGGGGCACACCAGTGAGATGGACTTACCAAATGAGATCTGTGCAGCTCATGATGCACTGTTTAATTTACAAGGAGGTTTGGTAGATATTCGTATTGTTTTCATGTTCTTTCTCTTCAGGAATCATGAACTTGTTAATATGCCTCACGATGCCAGTAGGATTGGTGTGGGGGTGCATCCAGGGGGAGCATCAGAATCAGCAGCTGAGGAAGACAAACCTTACCTCTGGCATGGGGTCTTACTCTACTGCAGCTTTGCAAGAGCTGCTGTGACTTAGAATCGGTCGATGTCACCAATTTACTTGGGTAAATTTTGATTTTTGGCAGAGGGAATGATCATTTGTCTTTTCCTTCTTCTCCACTAATTAAAAACTTGGGCTTGAGAGAAGAGACCCAAAAGGGCTGTGATAACTGTTCAGCTCTCAATGTCAAATTATCACTGAGTCATATTCATGCCATCTGACTGGTCAAGACACTAATGTCTTAAACATGCGTAGCCTTTTATAAACGCTAAGAGCTTGTCAGTATTAGGATAGTTTTATGAAATTTTCTGTGAAAATAGGAAATTATTGGCATAGGAGGAAACATAGAATTAATGGAAAATCTCAGACAGCTATTTGTGAAAAGAAAAACACGTTCACATATAAACAACATTGTTTGAACTAGGATACCTACATATTGTTTAACAAAAATACTTAGGGTACTCATGTAATGAAACTATGCCAGCAATTTGCTGATACTGTACCACTTGCATATACATGGTACAGGGAATCTAGGGCTTGTACAACCTTAGTCAGATTACCTCTTAGGACTTCAGTTTCTTCTCCTGTTAGAAGAGACAGTTGCACCTAGATCCTGTTTCCCAGGGTGTTGAGTCACAGGTGGTACAGGGAACAATTGTAGGTGGTATATAGAATGGACTTTTACAATGTTACTATCTATGTTTATGCTTACATTGGGCTTCTTTCTTTTCATTAAATAGTATTAGCTATTTATGACTCTTCCAAACATCATGTTTTAATTTCTGAATTAATAGGAAAAGCAATTAAAGGAAAAATATCAGTTACACAAGAGTATAACTGTTACAAAGATTTGACAAAAATGATGATAAAGTACCCAGATAACTAAGAATTGTTCATCAGAACTGATTTTCAAGAATTATGAGTTGAAAAAAACAGAATGGAAGAAAGACAGCCTCTTCAGTAAATGGTGCTGGAAAAACTGGTTAAATACATGTAGAAAACTAAAGCTAGATCCTTATCTATCACCCTGCACCAGAATCAACTCCAAATGGATCAAAGACCTCAAAGTCAAAGCAGACACTCTGAAAACATTACAGGATGGAATAGGAGAAAGTCTAGGGCTCCTTGGTATAGGTCAAAATTTTCTTAATGGAGACCCAGAAACACAACAAATCAAAGAAAGGTTGGACAAATGGGATTAAATGAAACTGCAGAGCTTCTGCATGGCAAAGGACAAAACAAGCAAGATGAGTAGAAAGCCTACAAATTGGGAGAAGATCTTTACTAGCCATACAACAGACAAGGGTCTCATATCTAAAATGTACTTAGAACTCAAAAAATTAAATCCCCCAACAACAAATCTTCAAAGAAACAATTGCCCAATAAATAAATAGGCTAAAGACTTAATTTCCTCTCTGAAGAGGAAATAAAAATGGCCAATAGACACATGAAGAAATGCTCAACTTCTCTAGCTATAAAAGAAATGCAAATCAATACAACATTGAGATTCTACCTCACCCCAGTTAGAATGGCTATAATCAAGAAATCTAATAATAACAGATGCTGGAAGGGATGTGGCCAAAAGGGAACCCTACTGCATTGTTGGTGGGAGTGTAAACTTGTTCAACCACTTTGGAAAGTAGTATGGAGGTTCCTCAAAAGACTCCACATAGAGCTCCCCTATGACCCAACAATGCCACTTTTGGGCATTTACCCAAATGATCACAAACAAGACCATACTAAAGCTACCAGCACAACTATGTTTATTGCAGCATTATTTACCATAGCTAAGATATGGAACCAACCCAGATGCCCCTCAGTAGATGAATGGATCAAGAAAATGTGATATATATAAAATGGAATTCTATGTCTCTATCAGAAAGAATGGCACTGCCCCATTTGTTTGGAAATGGAAAGACTTGGAAAAAATTATATTAAGTGAAGTTAGCCAAGCTCAAAGAAACATAGGTCCCATAGTTTCTCTCATTTGGAATAAGAGTATATGTCTAGGACAAGCAGAAAAGGAAGCAGAAAAGGTCAAAAGCTATGTACATATGACCATATAAGATAATGTTAAGTGAAATGAACCCCAAGATAGGGACACGTGTTTTTTTCTTTCTTGGTATTGTTTTTAATATATTGTTTTAACATATTGTTTTTAACATAATGTACTATGTGATTTTTTTTTGTTTCTTTGGTATGTTCCCCCCCCCCCGCCCACGGTGTATCCCTTGTTTTTACTTTATTTGATTCTGGTGCCCTGCATTTTGTATATACAATATACATTTTTCTAATTTGGGGAGGGGAAGGAAAAAAACAAAATGCTTAAATAGGGATATAGGCTGATCCATTGTAACAATGAGTTGTACAAGACACTTTACAACTAACTTTACAACTTTAGGCACCTGGGTGGGGGGAGGGAGGAGTTGGGGAGGTGTGAGGGTGGGCGGTGGGGGGTGGGGGAAGAGATGGTAGGGGAAAACAAAGGAGGGGGTAACAATGCTAGATAGGAAATGTACTCATTACCTTATGCATGTAACTGCAACCCCTCTGTACAGTATCTTTACAATAAAAATATTTATTAAAAAATATTTATGAGTTGAATGATTTTTTTTTTTCAGTCATGGAGCTTGAACTCAGACTGGCACTATCCTTGAGTTCTATTTGCTCAAGGCTAGTTCTCTACCACTTTGAGCCACAGTGCCACTTCTGGTTTTCTGTTGGTTAATTGGAAATAAGAGTTTCAAAAACTTCCCTGCCTGGGTTGGCTTTGAACTGTGATAATCAGATCTTAGCCTCCTGAGTAGCTAGGATTATAGGCTTGAGCCACCAGCACCTGGCTATGGATGAAATTCTGTACTTAGTATTATACATAGAGTTTCTGTAAAATTCTGAAAATATTTGTGATCATCAGGTTTACTGTGTTGAACTCTTCTGATTAATAGAACAAAATTAATTGTAGTGTGGGCTGTGTTTGAATAATCTCAAGTTCTGCTTTCATGAGATTTTATGAAGATATTTGTATGTTCATGAATCTGTAGCATGATGTGGATAAAATATGACCATTGGCCATGTACTACTATGATTCTATGGGCATCTCTTGTATGACTTCATTTGGAGGGTTCTGGAATGACTATACTATGCCATCATATTTTTTCTGTGCTTCTCTTTGGACTTTCATAGTTCTTAATCTGATAAAACATTGAAATCACCTGGACAAAATTATAGCAATGTACATACCTAGATCCTATTCCTGAACCACTGAATATACTGTCTGAGGAGGGAACTAAGGATGACCCAGGCCAGCTTCAATGTTTGGAAACCACAAAGTTAAGGCTGAGGGTCTCTGCATAAGAGCACATGTGAGAAAGAAACTTAGCTTGAGTTACTTTACCAGATTAACTATAGTCACCCCAGTGGCCCATGGGTTCTGATACGGAGGGACAACTGAGTAAGATCTATCTCTTGGATGATAGCATCATATAGAGAAGAAACCTAGAGAGTCCAGAGCAGGAATTCAAGGGCTTGTAAAGAAGGCTACATGGTTCCCCCAGTCATAACTGCTAAGTAGAAAGAGTAAGCCTGTACCATTCAGCACATGGCAGGTTGTGGGTATTTGATAGCAGCCTGTATATCACTCATTGGGATATTTTGGCCATTTCAGTATGTCTTGGTGTCCCCTTCTATGAGTAAAGGTGACATCAAATCAGTACTTTGATGGTATAAATACTCTGTTTCTTTTATGTCCATCTCTCCCATGGCTCCTGTTGACTTATGGAAGCAAGTATAATTTCTTTACCTTGGTATTTACTGCTCCCCACAGTATTTTCTGTTTGGACTTTCCCTTTGATATTTTCTGTCTACACCCTCTGCTCTAGCCAAAACAATTGTATCACCTCATAGAACACATAGAACACATTCCTGTTCCATCTCCCCACATCTCTTCCTTCAAATGGTATTCCTCCCTCCCTCAGTCATACACAGTTCTTGAGGCCAAGCACCATTTCGGTTGCCTCCATAGAGTCTCATACCATACTCCACCCAGGACTGGACTTCTGGATTCTTTCAGAAGAGACATCACCAAGTTAGAGTAGGCAGCAGAATGCCTGCTACAGCTGAGGCCTGAGTGTGCCCTGGAGCAAGTCAGCTTCCCTGGGCCTCCATCACCTTGGCTGAAGTCAAGAACATTGAGAATATGCATCTTTCCCTTCTTCTAGGAAGGTCCAATGAAATGATGAATGGAAAAGAGTTTTGTGAACTGCAACATGCTTTACTCATTTAAAGGATTATTCTTGGGGAATGAATATGGACTGACTCATGACTGCCCTTGTATTGCTGTCTTATAATGCAATTCACCTGGTACATTGTTCTTTAACATTTCCTGCATCTGTCCTGACTCTAAGTTGACATTTTCTTCTCCTTGTAACTAATTACAACTTCTGAAGATGCCATTCATGAAACAGAACTAAATAAGATGGAAATTTTTTGCTTCTAAAATCTTCTCTTTAACTCTCTTTTTTTCTTTCCTTTTTTGCCAGAGGAAGTGCCTATCTTTACGTCTCATCTTAACTAGATCCCATTGTCCTATTAGTTGGTATCCTGATCATTGGTGCAGATGCTGGATACTTTCAAAAGGAAGCTACCTGCAGGCATTAGGAACCTGCCCTTCTATCTTCCCTGTGCCTTGTATACCACACACATTGTCTTTCTTAGCCTGTAGTCCACACTGCTGGTTATAATTAAGGACAGCAGTTGCAGTTTATTGCTATATTAGGGATTGAATGCAACCTTTAGGGTGTGTGTGTGTGTATGGGTGTGTGTGTGTGTGTGTGCATATGCACAGGCCCCAGTGATTCTTCTGTCCTTGAGTGAGAGAAAAGCATGCATACTCTTTCTTTCCCACTATTTTGACCTCATTTTCTCTTGAGTTTTTCCATTTCTTTTGAAAGTGATTGTTTGCTCTGGTTCACTGTAAGCCCAGCCACTATCTTGGAGGTGTAAGCAAGGGGAGACATCGTTGACTTCAGAGATAGTTCAAGGTCTGCAGTTGTCCTTTACAGGCCTTATATGAGGTAAGAACCCTGTAAACGTTGCTTCCCTTTAGTTTTCCTGTGATGTGTGCAAATGAAGTAGCCTGTATTGAGGGCTTAGCCCAAGGCATTCAATACTTTTTTTTGCCTGTTTTTCCTTTTTCCTCTCCTTCCTTCCTTCCTTCCTTCCTTCCTTCCTTCCTTCCTTCCTTCCTTCCTTCCTTCCTTCCTTCCTTCCTTCCTCTTTCTTTCTTTCTCTCTCTCTCTTTCCTTCCTTCTTTCTTTCTTTCTTTCTTTCTTTCTTTCTTTCTTTCTTTCTTTCTTTCTTTCTTTCTTTCTTTCTTTCTTTCTTTCTTTCTTTCTTTCTTTCTTTCTTTCTTTCTTTCTTTCTTTTGGGTCTGGTCATGGGGCCTGAACTCTGGGCCTGGGTGCTGTCCCTCAGCTCTTCAGCTCAAGGCTAGCACTCTACCACTTGAGCCACAGCACCACTTCCGGCTTTTTTCTTTTTGCTTATGTGGTGCTGATGAATCGAACCCAGGGCCTCATGCATACAAGGCAAGTGCTCTACCACTGAGCCATCTTCCCAGCCTTTCATCTCTTTTCTGTAGCTATGTTTTGCTTTAATATCATTAGCCTAGCCTTTCCATATGCTCCTTGCGCTCATTACAGATACAGGCTATGCTTCTGTTGCAGCTTTAAGAGTCCTGGGCAGTGGGGAATATGGCTTAATGGTAGAGTGCTTGCCTAGCATGCATGAAGCCCTATGTTTGATTCCTCAGCACCACATAAACAGAAAAAGCCAGAAGTGGTGCTGGGGCTCAAGTGGTAGAGTGCTATCCTTGAGCAAAAGAGGCTTAGGGACAGTGATCAGGCCCTGAGTTCAAGCCCCAGGCCTAGCAAAAAAAAAAAAAAGTCCTGGGCAGGCATATTCTGAGGCAGGTACTGTGGACAAGTTCATGTGTAAAGAAGACTGTGCATGTTGGCTGACCTCTGAAAGCAGAATTTATACATCACAGATGGAGCCTGGTCATACTTTTACCAGGGAGGCTGGTCACTTTTGAGCTCAACTTCAAACTTGGTTAATTTTATCAGAGAAGCAAAATATAGGATGAATACCTGTCCTAGAGCAAACAGTATGAAATTCAGGCCCATATTTCTTTTATGATTCTTTTGAAGGCAGAGCATCAAAACTTATTAGTCTTGATCAGCTAAGCACTTGGAAGTGGATCTCAGTTGTGAAGTTTGATGATTGGTCTGCTGATAATTGTGGGTAGGGTTGGACTTGAAAACAGTCTGGTGCACTCTTTTGGGCCCTTTTGTGGGATCTGAGGCATACAGATGTGGTTCTGGAATCTCATGTTTTGTAATTATAGTCCTCTAGTCTTTTCAGGAAATGATCTTGCTCACTTGCAATGACTTTCCCTTTGTTTCCCATCATTCTATCACTTCCAATATTTGAATTGCTTTTGAAGACCTAGTTTAATCCAATATCTTCTGCAAGTGCCCCATCTCTGTGATCATCAGCTACTGGTGTAGAGATTACTGCTGTGTGGATTCTTCATTCAGCAATTGATCTTTAGGACTGTTAATTACTTTTCTGTTTCTGTTTTGCATAGCTTTGAACTTTGTGATTATCCTCATTCATGCACATGTGCTTACCTTGTACTCTTCTCTCCACAGTCTAATGCAGTGCTTGGCACAAAATAGATGCCCACAAAAGCTTCTTGGTGGGTTAGAATGAAGGCTTGGGTCTCCTCCATCCTTGTGTTCTCAGGAAGGCATCCCATTCCCATTACTTGATAAGCCATTCTGCCCACTGTTTGTTGGTGTGTTTCTTGGCAGTCACGGGGAGCAGACAGCTGCCCCCTCCTGATTATGGAAACAGGTCTGTGCTGTGCAAAAGAGAAAAATGTGTGAACTTAGTAAACCACTGGTGTTAGCATGTCCTCCCTGGACATTGAGGACCATCATACATTTTTTTCTGAGCTTTGTGGGCACTTTGAACACCTATGAGTATGGGTTGAACCCTGGCCACAGTAGACTGAGGCAGGCTCCTCTGAACATTTGCCAGGGCTCTAAACTGGGGTTTCCCCCTTCAAAGGCCTATCGAAGATATTTAAGTTACTTTTGAATAGGAAGTCCTTTATTGTTGATTGATAAACAATTTCCCTGCACAGCTTGCTGATTTCACCTCTTTCTATTGCTCTCCCCCCACATGGTTATAAAGGGGTTTTGGCCACTTAACTAAAACATGTAGTTTAAGAGTCATAGAATCTTTAACTGAGTCAAATAATGATTGTATAGTGTGACTATTATCTACATCTCAAGAAAAATCCACTTGCTTTGGTTTTATATAGCAAATGGATTGATTTTCTTAAAAAACATGGATACATATATGTGTTCATGTGTGTGATGTGAGAGAGAATAGAGTTTGATTTTGTTAGGATTTCTCTTATTTAGGGATGATGCTATTAGAAAGAGAGGAGGTACATGAGGAGTTTTCTGTGAGCTTGAGAAAGAAGAAAAATTCACATTTGGACAAAGATAAGAGTAATAGGAAATTAATGGTGTCTCCCAGTGAATTAAGAACACTGAGATAAAAAGGTCAAGACGGATTGGACAGTCATGTACACAAAACAATGTATATGTGTTTTCAGTTGTCTTTTTTCCGTTCTTCTGCCAATTCCCCTGATGAGCTGGAATCCAGGCCTGTGTGTGTGTGTGTGTGTGTGTGTGTGTGTGTGTGTGTGTGTGTGGGTCCGTCTGTCTGTGTCTGTGTCTCTGTGTGTATACAGTTTTTACTTTTTGCGAAGTCATATGTTTTTAGCTGTGATTGCAGTCAGTATCAAGTGGCTCACCTTGTCTTGAGTAATGAGAATAAACAACTGGTCACTGCACTGACCACTGAAACTAATAAAGATATATAGTGCTGGGCTGGCTCAGGGACTCAACAGCAGCATTCTTAAACTCTATGTGACATTTATACCAAAGGAACATGATTCCAAACTCACTCACTGCTTACCCATTCTGAGAAAGAACAAACTATTTGACTGATGGTTTGCTAAATTTAATATGCTTAGCAAGTAAAATTATTGCCTACTCTAATGCTGTGTAATTATTAAGATACACTGCTTTTAAAAATACCAAGTGAATAATATTGATTTAGTGAACTGCTATTTAGAAAAATGCCAGCAAAGGAGGAATATTTTATTTTAGCTGCCCTGGAGCTGTAATGGGTCTGGGCTGAGATATGCATGTGGAAATAAATTATGTACAAGGTAAACTATTTTGTTATACAGTACCCATAATATTAATTAAGCCGTAATTTTACCAACAATGCTTTAATTTAACAAATAAACAGGAATCATCTGTACCATTCTTTCAAATATATAACTTTGGGAGTGTAATAAACCATGCAGAAGCACCTGCAGTTAATTGTAAGGCAAACAGTGAGACTAGCAACTTTAAAGGGTAATTGTAATTTATAATTTATTTATTTGACTTATGCTGGGTATAATTACCGTTATAGCATGTTATTATTATCTGCTGGGCATTAGATCTATCTGATTTCAATGTAACCAGGCTACATAAGCCCCTTGAAAGTCCTCTTAGCACCCCTCCCTTAACAATGGGAGCTTGTAAAGAAGAATGGATTGGCTCTTACCACACACAATCCTTGTTCCAAGCTGTAAGAATATTCCCATTGCCAATAAAGCCAATAATTTTTCCTGCCCCTTCTGTCTTTTAGCTAGCAGTGACTTGGAGTGACATTGTGGGGTCTGTACAGCTGAACCATGGGTGCAGGGGCCAAGCTGGTTGTTTCCCAGAGAAGAGAGAAAAGACAGGGTTGGCCTTAGGAGTTTCACTTGCCTTCCATTCCAGTCAGAGAATTGCTAATGTTCATTATTGTGCTGCTTTGGGGTTGTGTTGTTGTTCTTTTTCAAGAGCAACCTGGAAGGAACAGTACATGAAGAGGAAAAATACCAGCATGGAAGAAAAGAAGCAATTAGAGCAGGCCGTTTGTTTGTGGCTAAAGAATGCTGAAATGGCAGATTTGCAAATTTGTAAGAGGGAAGCTTAGTGTTCATCTTTATCAGCCAAAGTGGTTTCTTGTTAGCTGAGCAGCAAGCTAGAAAGCGACCGATTTTGACAACATAATTTACATCTTTGTATAAAACTATTGCTGGCAGCCGAACTAATTTGTGCTGGATTAGGTTGTTTGTCTCTGCTGCTGACTAACCATGCAATCTATCAGAGGCCGTTTTTAAATATCACTTTTCAACTGTGCCCTTGAGAGGGGGAATTGATCGGGAATATACGGACACAAAATTACTCCAATAACTTTATAGAAGAAACAATTATGGAATCATACAGATGTGAATAATTCTGAAAAGGAGAAACAAATACAATGAATTTAGCCCAATTCCTATCTTTCACATGGGCCTGAAATTTACAAATAATACAATACCTATTATTTTCCCTGTTTCCTTTCCCCTTTCTGAATCTTGGTGGATGGTAGAATTAAGAATACCAGGAAAGCCAGGTGGTGGTGACTCATGCCTGTCATCCTATCTATTCAGAAGGCTGAGATTTGAGGATAATGGTTCAAAGCCTGCCTGGGCAGGAAAGTCTGTGAGACTCATATCTCCAATAAACCACTCAGAAAACTGGAAGTGGCACTGTGGCTCATGTGATAGAGTGCTAACCTTGAGCTAAAGAGCTGAGGGACAGCACCCAGGCCCATGGTTCAAGACCCACAACTGACAAAAAAAAAAAAAGAAAGAAAGAAAGAAAGAAAGAAAGAAAAAAAAAAAGGAAAAAAAAGAAAGTGGTAATAGATTGCATTAGAAGACTTTAGATGCAGGTTATATGACTGTCACTTGGGAGGTGTTGGAGGTAACAACATGTAAAAATATCCCTTAAATGATTTAAAAAAATCCAGTATGTATTTTATAAATTTTAAAGTAAAATGGTATATAGAGAAAAAAGACACCAATTAGGCAAATACATTTGTTTTATCAATATGGCTATAAATACACACATTTTATTCTATATCTCTGTATCATATTAATAATTTTACCATGGAAAAGAGTGTTGGAGTTTCTCTTCTACTATGAAATAATTATTTTAGACATTTATTCCTGTCCTCAAAGGACATATAGGATGTTAGAATAATATAAGAGTGGGTAATAAAGGATGGGGAGTGGGGTCCACAACTGATATCTGCTGGAGTTGTTTATAAGATGCCTCTGATTATCCAGCAAACAAAAAAAAAGTCCATTAAACACCTATTATATTAAACAGTGGGCACATTTCTTATCACTTTGCTCTGATAAATTTTCACTTGTGCATCCTGCTCTGGGTAATTAATTGCTTTCAGTTCAGAGGAGTAATAATGCAATAAATTATGCCTGTATTTCTAGTCAGAGGATCATATTACAGCTTCCTAACCAACGCAATACTAATAACAATCCAGGAGACTTGCTGGCCACAAAAGCCCTATGATTACAAAATGGTTACGTAAAGAGTTGGAAGACCAAGTCCTCAAGATTGCTTTCAAGTGATCTCATTAAGGGAAGTTGGCACATTGGTAGTCTAGGGCAGGACAGTCCTATGGGAGGATTACATGGCTACCCTCAGCCCTTCATTCATTTGTGATGGTGACCACTGCCATGGTGGGAAAGGCACCAGTGGAAAGGACCTTTGTGGAGTAGTAGGGATGCTTCTGTGATAAGAGGCACTGATGGGTTGAGAGCTTGCCACCTATAAGTGGTGCTTTGAGACTCTACTGGTATCATAAAACCATATGCAAGAGGATGCTTGTATTCTTTATTCTTTAAAAGAATACTGAGGTACAGCAGAATAGGTGATTCATCTAGCTGGTGGGGAAACAGAATTCAAATCGAGGCACTGGATTGCAACAGATCAATGTAAGGTGAGGTTGAAGAGAATCAACTGCCACATAGTTTTCAAAGTAACTGTATTGCTGGGCACCAATGGCTCATGCCTGCAATCCTAGTTACCCAGGAGCCTGAGGTCTGAGGATCATGATTCAAAGCCAGCTTGGGCAGGAAAGTGCCTAGACTCTTGTTTCCAGTTAACCAGCAAAAAGCTGGAAGTGGAGCTGTGGCTCAAATGGTGGAAAACTAGCCTTAAGTGAAAAAGCTAAGTGACAGTGCCCAGGCCCTGAGTTAAAACCCCAGTCAGTAGTTGTACAAAACAAAACAAAACAAAACAATGACTATCTTCTTTAGTTGCTTATTCAGATCTGTCTAATCTGCCCATCTTCTGTCTCTTGCTTGCACCTGTAGAGAGCTTCCTGTCACATATTAATTTCTTATTCTAGAAACGAACACAAGTTTCTGTTCATTCTTGTTTCTGGAAAATAATTCAGTAGTTACACTTCTCTCATCCTATCTTTTCTTGTTCTTTTCTTTCCCAAATTCTAATTTAAAAGCCTCATAAAAAAGACATTGAGAGACATTGGTGCATTGGGTTATATATCACACAGTGCATATTCAGGTGGATAGGGTGCTCCCTCCTTGTCCCTGAACAAGTATAGCCTTAGCCCCAATTTACACAATCCCAATAGGGAGAGCTCTGGTTGTTCCTGGCAGCAACCCACCTCACCATCATCCCTCTCTACCATTCTTCCACAAGCTAAAGATATTCATGCTAGCTTTTACTCCTAAGCGGTTGTGTTCCAGGGGAGCCCAAGAAATGCACTCAGACAGAGCAACTGGGACTGAAGACCAAGTGGAGTTGGAGATGGGAGAGAGACTATGAACTGGAGAAAGAGCTGTCCTTCTTTGACCAGAGGTTGGGTAAAGTGTATCTTGCTAAGATGTGAAGGTAGAAAGTTTCCCTGGAGAAGGCTTCAAGAATAATAGGCTCCATGGAATTCTGGATGTTTTGGTCTTAACTCCTTTTTAAGGCACTATTCTATAAAGCACCACTTGTCAGGCTGCATTGAAAACAGGGAAGCAGAGACAAGCAGAGGTAGAGAACATTCCACTTTGTAGCTTCCCAGGGAACGCACAGCCTGGAAAGCTGGGGTAAAATGTCTGGTTTATGAGATGGCACATTTAGCCACATTCTGTCTTTGTGGTCCATAGTTTCTGGGCTGTGTTCACTAATGAGAGCAGGCAGTCTAAAGTTGAAGGATTCATTCTAATGTTGGTGACAACAGCTCCATCTTGGGTAAACACCTTACTTGGTACTGTAGCCATTGGACTTTGATCTTAAATTATTGCCATTGATGCTGTTCCCTGAACTGTGGTGATGTTTTCTGCTTGTATGCTTCTCTTTCTGATCTCACCTTCTAAGCCTTTCTTGGTTCTTGAGTGAAAGAAATTATACATCAAAGCATGCGTCACACACACACACACACACACACACACACACACACACACAGCAATAAGGTGTCATCCAATGCCAGATTGCTCTGAGTTACCTGCTTTACATTTTCTTATACATCTGTATAGAGTCCTTCCCTTCCCCTACCCTTACCTCCTTTCCTCTCCCTACCTCTCTCCTCCCCTTATAGTACTGAGTATTAAACTCAGGGTCTTATACTCTACCACTTGACCTAAACCCCTAGGTTTTTAGTTTGTTTTTCAGATAGTGTCTCCTGATACTGCCTGGGGCAGCTTTAGAGTGCAACTCTCATATTTCTGCTTCTTGAGTAGCAGGGATTACAGGTGTGTGCCATCACACCCAGCTCAGTCTTCTTTCTCATAGAGTAGGATCGTAGTGCATCTATTTAATAATTTTAAAGTGATACTTTTACTTAATTTTTAATTTTCCATGGCAACATGAAATACCTACTGATCTGTGATTTGGACTTTATGCTAAGGTGCTGAGGTTGAGGGTAGAAGGTAGGGAAAGGAAAATTAGATTGCATTCTCTCCTTTACATATTGGGTCACAGCACTACATTTTCTGTTGGTCTATGTGCTATACTTTTTCTGGCTCTGAACCTGATTGCTCTGAGGATCAAGTGCACTCCAGGGTGAAGATGGGAATATGATTTGAAGAAAAGAGTGAGAGTTACTGCCAGGACTAAAGTATACTGTGGAAACAAGGCAATCATTTCATAACAATACTCGGCTTAATGCTGAATGCCAGATGCCCAGTAAATGTCTGATGAGCCCTTGTGTTTCTTGTTCTGAGCTACACTCTGCAACACTCTTTTGCTGCCTGCTCTATCCCTTAAGGCCTTGTCCTTGATGTGACTGGAACCCCAGTTCACCTGCCTCTGCTGCCTCTCATCTGAGGTGTTGAAATGGACATGCCCTCTGGCTTCTGGAAGTCCACCCAAGTAGTGGTCAGGAAGTACTTCATCCAGGCCTTTGCAAAGGTAGTCACTCCATTATACCACCTGTTGGCATTACTACTTCTAGCAGCCCCACAGATAACCACAGAGCCTGAGATAGATCTGGTCCTTGTACATGTCTTCAATGTCATCCATTCTTCAGGAATTAGGTGCCTTTCTGTATTAAACTTTTTGCTTCACTTCTTACCTTCTCCGGGTCCAGAAACAGAGCACTGGGTCCTTCAGTACAACTCTCTAGATTGCTGTTGTCTATATAGAGGCTTCCCTTTGCCTGAATGGGACAGGTGTGAAGGAGAGGTTGAAGTGGGCATGAAAAAGGATAAGCCATCATTATTTTCTAGTTGGAAATGTTTGGCAATTTAGTCTGGACATTTTCTCTTTTTCTTTATCTCCTCTTTCCCCACTTCTCTTTTCTGGACTTAAGTAAGGAAACTCTCTATTGTGATTTCAAAACACATTCTTCTATCCAAGTCATTGTTTTTTTATAGGATCTGCCAGAACCATGTTGTACACCACCCAGAATTTTCACATTCTTATCTCATTGTATATCCTAAGTGTTAAAACCTACCACGGCTTCCTAACTAATCAGCTCTTTCAACTTTCATTCCATAAGCTTTATGTCTGTGTGTAATTAAATGAACATTAAGCCTTTTTTTAAACTAGCAAAGCCTGAAAGTTCTGATATTACAGTAATAAGTGTGAAGTGAATTTTGAATGACATTTATATCTGTTCATGGGCTCTAAATGTTTGATTTGCATAACTAGTTAAAATGATATCAGAGTAGCATATTGATTTAATTCCATCTTAGAAAACTGTTAATTAATAATGATAATAAATGTGTCAGTCCTTTATTATCTGCTTTGAATTGGTGATGATAGCTATATTAAAACCACTTCAGTAATAGACCTCTGCTGGCTATTGTTGGCAAAGCTTTCAAGGCCAGAATCACCTGCAATCAGAATTTAGAAAATTTATTGCACATCAGTTTTAAAAAGAACAGCCATTCCATCATATATGTAATTTTATTAACACGTACATTCTAATTTAACATTTTATTTACATAAATCACTATGATCAGAAACTTTCATGAGAGTTTTAACAAAGGCACTTTTTCATTTTTATATGCCAAGTTAAAAAGTTAGTCAATGGAAGGACTGGGCCTAGTGTGACCCCTTTCTATGACGTTGGCAGACCTATGGCCCCTCATGCTGCATTTTCCTCCTGGCAGAGCAGGCTATTCTTTTTTCTCCCCCCCTTCCCATCCCTTCCCATCTTTCCCCCTCCCCAGAACCGCTTCCCCTTCCCCCCCCGCCCCCACCAAAGTACATCTCATTGTTGCAATGGGTCCACCTGTATCCCTATTTAAATGATTTGTTTTTTCCCTTCCCCTCCACAAAGTATACCAATATCAAATACAGTGAAAACAGGAGTTATATCGTGGGGGAGGGACATACAAAGCAACAAAGAAATCAGCTTATAAATGTGTTAGAAACAATCACAAGAAAGAAAAAAACATTTGAGCCCTTATCTTGGGGTTCCTTTCGCCTAACATCAACTTATCTGACCGTTGTTTCTGCTTGTCTCAGACATATACTAGTAATTGCAAATAAGAGAAACCATGGGACCTATGTTTCTTTGCTCTTGGCTTACTTCACTTAATATAATTTTTTCCAAGTCTTTCCATTTCCTAACAAGTGGGGCAATGTCATTCTTTTTGATGGAAGCATAGAATTCCATTGTGTATATATACCTCATTTTCTTGATCCATTCATCTACTGAGGGACATCGGGGTTAGTTCCATATCTTAGCTATCGTAAATAATGCTGCAATAAACATAGTTGTGCTGGTAGCTTTAGTGTGGTCTTGTTTGTAAACATTTGGGTAAATGCCCAAAAGTGGGATTGCTGGGTCATAGAGGAACTCTATGTGGAGTCTTTTGAGGAACTTCTATACTGCTTTCCAAAGTGGTTGAACAAGTTTACACTCCCACCAACAATGCAGTAAGGTTCCCTTCTGTCCACATCCCCTCCAGCATCTGTTGTTATTAGAGTTCTTGATTATAGCCATTCTAACTGGGGTGAGGTGGTATCTCAATGTTGTCTTGATTTGCATTTCTTTTATGGCTAGGGAGGTTGAGCATTTCTTCATGTGTCTATTGGCCATCCTTCTTTCCTCTTCAGAGAAGTTTCTCTTTAAGTCTTCAGCCCACTTATTTATTGGGCAGTTGTTTCTTTAAGGATTTGTTGTTGGGGGATTTAATTTTTTGAGTTCCAAGTATATTTTAGATATGAGACCCTGTTCTGTTGTGTGGCTAGTGAAGATCTTCTCCCAATCTGTGGGCTTTCTATGGATCTTGCTAGCTATGTCCTTTGCCATGCAGAACTTTATGCAATCCCATTTGTCCAACCTTTCTTTGATTTGTTGTTTCTGGGTCTCTATTAAGAAAATTTTGGCCTGTGCCAAGGAGACCTAGGGCTTCACCTATTCTATCCTGTAATGTTTTCAGGGTGTCTGCTTTGACTTTGAGGTCTTTGATCCATTTGAAGTTGATTCTGGTGCAGGGTGATAGATAAGGATCTAGCTTTGGTTTTCTACAAGTGATTAACCAATTTTGCCAGCATCATTTACTGAAGAGGCTGTCTTTCTTCTGTTCTATTTTTTTTTTTAGCTCCCTTATTGAAGATTAGATGGCTAAGGTCTGTTCATTTCTGGGTTTTCAATTCTATTCCATTGGTCCTGAGGTCTGTTCTTGTGCCAGTACCAAGCTGTTTTGATTACTGTGGCTTTGTAGTAGAGTTTGAAATTTGGTATTGATATTCCTCCAGCACTGTTTTTTCTGTTAAAGATCGTTTTTGCTATTCGGGTCTTTTATTGTTCCATATGAATTTTTGGATTGCCTCTTCTATTTCCTTGAAGAATAGGGTTGGAATATTGATAGGTATCACATTGAATTTGTAGCTAGCCTTGTGGAAGTATTGCCATTTTCATTATGTTGATCCTTCCAATCCAGGAGCATGGGAAATTTTTCCATTTTCTAAGTTCTGTTTTGATTTCCTTTTTCAGGTTTTCAGAGTTTTCATCATAGAGGTCCTTCACTTCTTTGATTAAGTTAATTCCTAGGTATTTTATTTTTTGTGGGGCTATTCTGAATGAAGTTGCTGTCCTGATTTCAGCCACACTTTTCTCATTGTTGGCATATAGAAAAGTCATTAATTTTTGAGGGTTAATTTTATACCTGAGCAGGCTATTCTCAGCTGTCACCATTAAGGAAGATTTGGCTGGTTCTGTTGTGATGCCCAG
>NW_012267302.1:4014168-4048183 GCF_000151885.1 Dipodomys ordii
CCTTCATCTTTAGAATCACCAGTTTTAGCCACTACTTTCTGCTCCAAAATTTGCCTCTAACCTGAGTACATTCATATTTACACAGTCTGCTACTCTACTTGCTTTCTTCTGGATCACTTATGTTTGGTTCTTATCCATAGATGTCAATGACTCCGACTTCTTTGGAATCCTTTCTTCTGCCTGGACTTGAACTTGATTTTCAGTTTTCCTGGTGACCTCAGGGATCAAATTCTAGTCATGATGTCATGTTTCCAAAGTATTTTCACATTGGTTATAAATAAACTATGACTTGGAGGGTTTGTGATTGCACAAAATCTCACAGGTCCCTTTAAGTTATGTATTTCTTATCTGTGATTTCATTCAAGTAGATTTTTGGGACTTTAGTATAAACTGGAGAAAGAATCTAGTTTTCTCATTGGATGCCCCTCCCTTTAAGTTTCTGCTCACAACTTCCCTCCCTCCCTCCCTTCCTCCCATCATCCATCCTTCTTTTCCATCCTTCCTTTTGTCTTCCCTCCCTTCTTTTCTCCCTTCTTCATTCTCCCTCTATCCCTTGTCTCTGACAGGGTCTCACTATGTTGTCCAGGCTGGTCTTGAACTCCTCAGCTTAAGAAACCTTCCTGCTTCATTCTCCTGAGTAGCTGGATCTATAGGAGCACACCACTGTACCTGGTTAGTCTTTCCATTTCCAGATGGTAAAATTCTGCACATCTTTTTTTGAGTCTATGATAGATGAGCACTGCGTATGTCTCCACCAGAATGTTTTTCCATCTTTGATTTCTCCTACTGTGTGGGGTATAACTCACCTTGACATCACTGGTCATCAGTGCCACAGTGAAGTAGGCCTCCTTTGACTCAAAGTGACAGCCCTTGACCTCTGTGACAGTGTTTCCATAGATTTGCAATGAAACAGTCTTATATTTTACAAAATAGAGTGATCCCTTGTGACTAGTATTGATGTGGTTTTCACCATGGTCTTTGGCGGGTAAAGATATTTCCATTGACCGACCTCAGATTGATTTTCCTTTTCTGGTGCAAGAACTTACTTTTAGGCTGGCTGGGATGATGATTTTTGTCTGGAATTTTTTTTATCAGTGTTGGATGCCATTGATGTGTTCTCTTCTTGTATTTTATTCTAAAACCTACGTAGCCTGCAACCAACCTTTATAATGTTCTTTATCACAATAGGTCAGTATCCTGGTGATGAGTTAGTTGGATCCCTTCCCTTTCAGGTTTAGTTACTCTAAGGTCTCTTATCCTTGGAGACTGTTGGAGATACAGTCATAAGGAATATCATCCTCTGAAACCTTTGGCAAAGATGGCTTGTGTTTGCAGATTATTAGGATGAGGGAATAGGGCTTCTGTTGGTAGTCCTAGCCTTTCAGAAATAGTTAAATCATGTTCTGGGTGTTCTCAGTGTATTCTAAAAATACTAAGAGGCAGACAAGTAAGGGTATTTAATCATCCCATCTAAAAGGAAGAGAAGAGTCTTACATCTTTCTCTCTCTTTTCCTAGATGGCTCCAGCCTTCGGACTTTAATATTTATCATCTTGTCCTAGTCAAGACAGAGTATCAAAGACTGCTTTCCTAATAAAATTCTAGGCTTATTAGAAAGTGTACCATTTACAGAAATTTTTTAATCTTGTATCTGAACTTGGAACTTTTGGACTCTCACAAGAGTTACATAGGTTGGGACCAAAATGCTTGGGACCAAAAGTATTTCTGACTTAGGACTAGTTTTTCCGTTTTAGAGTATTCTATGTATATATGTAAGGAAAAACTCTTGCGGATAGGACAAATTATAAGCATGAATCATTTATGTTTTATACATATCTTTTTTTAAGAAAGTACGTTATTTTTATTTTGCTACATTTTACCTTTTTCCTTGTTTCAAAATGTACATAATTAGTGAAAATACATTCAGAATGCAGATCATTGTTTTTGATTTTTTTTAACATGATTTCATCATAGACATTAGTATAATCTTTGGTTCTCTGATTCAATTTGTAAAATTAAACTGTCCAGTGAATAAAGGTCTGGTAGTGGGTGCTCAATGTAAACACCATGGTAATGTTCTGTTTTTTTTTTGGGGGTCCGGTTGTCTGGCCTGAACTCTGGGCCTGGGCGCTGTCCCTCAGCTCTTCAGCTCAAGGCTAGCGCTCTACCACTTGAGCCACACCCCAACTCCAACTTTTTTCATTTTGCTTATGTGGTGCTGAGGAATCGAACCCAGGGCCTCAGGCATGCAAGGCAAGCACTCTACCACTGAGCCACCTTCCCAGCCACCATGGTAATGTTCTGATGCATGTCTTGCTTTCCAGTCTATCACTCAGAGCCAAGAGGTTCGCATTTGTGAACAGTTGGGGCATTTTCAAGTACCTGTCAAGTCCTCAGAGATGGGAAATCTAAGTAGTTGCTGTGGAGGAATGTTCATATGGAGCTTCTGAATGTTGTTTTTATGCATAGGATTGCTCAGTGTTACTTAATCTGTATTACTCATCTTTTTCTTATTCTCAAATATCTCTACTTATTTTTAAACATGTTATAAAATTCCATTATATTACTCAATTTG
Source organism: Dipodomys ordii (assembly GCF_000151885.1). Taxonomy (NCBI): domain Eukaryota; kingdom Metazoa; phylum Chordata; class Mammalia; order Rodentia; family Heteromyidae; genus Dipodomys; species Dipodomys ordii. Next base: position 4,016,742 of record NW_012267302.1, read on the forward strand.
TATTATAGATTCTGCTCTGAAACTACTTTTAAAATATTTTCCTGGGATGAGAATGAGGCTTAGTGGTAGAATGCTTGCCTAGCATGCATGAAGCCCTGGGTTTGATTCCTTAGTAGCACATAAACAGAAAAGGCCAGAAGTGGTACTGTGACTCAAGTGGTAGAGTCCTGGCCTTGAGCAAAAGAAGTTCAGGGATAGTACGCAGGCTCCGAGTTCAAAGCACACATCTGTGAAATTCTTGTCTGAGGCTTCTCTTATCCATGGTTCTGCACCTTGCTCCAGCTTGACAATCAATTTAGGCTTAGGAACACAGAGCCCCAAGGACATGAGGTTGCTATAGGTCTCCAGCATTACATCTCTATGAAGGGTCCTCTGACCAGTATCCAGATCCTGCCATCCTTTCCAGGTGAAGTCCACAGCCACATCATCAAATGATATCAGCTTCAGAGATCTATTCATTCTTTCTTTCTGCTTACAATGAACAGAAGATTCTGGAAGCATGTTTGATATCAGTTCCAAAGCCTGAGATTCCTTCAAGTTACAGCTCCCAAGATCCACTGCATAGTGCTGGGCTCTGGCCTCCTGGCTCCCACCTATGGAAGGCCAAACTGTACTTCAGGGCACTTCCAGCAGCAAGACAAAGGGAACGAATCTGGAATATGCAGACTTAAAACACCCGTGGTGGGCCGGGAGACACATGTGCACCAGGATCTTCTGCCCCACCTTTGCCCTCCAAAGAAAAAACAAGGCAGGACTTTCGAAGAAAATGTCCTCCGTCTGTTTTACACATATCTTACACACATTGTCCTTTGTAAAAATTACACCATAATAATTTTATAAAATGATTTCAGTGTCTCTACTATGATCTATCACATGAGGACTAGTGTGAAATTTCTCCTTTAACGTCATCAGTGCTGAGATGTTTTGGACTATGGAGCATTGTGGATTTTTGGATTAGGAACACTCAACCTATATTTCAAAGTATACTGGAAATTGAAGAAAGATTCAATCTCAAATGCTCGTGGAAAGGTTAAAAATGAGTGGAGGGAGAAACCTGTCTTTTTGAAAACAAAATTGCCAAAGAGATCCCTAAAGAGTGAGATTTGCTTCTTCTTGTTGTTTTTGTTTGCCACAACTCCTTCTCCCTGTGGTTGCAGGGTCAAGGAGTCACTTCCATCTTGCCATGCCTGGTTTTGGTTTTGAGATTTGGCTTTGCCACTAACTCTGTGATGAAAACTTTCTGACACACACAAGTGTTTTTGGCAGTGGTTTCTCCCTGTGGGTGGGATGTGTCCCACGAGAGCCTGGCAGAAGACAGGAAGACCAGTGGACCATGGGTGTGAGAGGATATCAGGCTCTGGGAGGCTTTTTCTGGAGCCTTCTCCTGAGGCACTGAGAGAGACTATTTACATATTTTGGAAAAGAAAAGAAAAAAAATTAAGAACAAACTTCTCCAAGTGAGGCTTTTCTTTCCATGGTCTCTGTGCACACATTCTTTTTTGATTCTGGTCTGGTTCTTTCTCCCTGGTGGCCCCAAACTTTATAGCCTAACTTTCTAAATGAGAAGAATTATTAGTTCAGAGCCTACATGCCAAAACCTGGGAAGAGTTGGCTTTTGAATTTGTCGACGTGTGCGACCAACTGTGTAGGTGTCAACGGCATTACCACTGAAAAGGATGAGTTCAAACATCCATTTAGATGGGCGGAGAGCTCTTTTCCTTATTCATACCCACTCCCTGTTTGGGTCTGTAGTTTTTTCAACCACAGCTGTTTGTGATATTTCACTGTCAAGTACATAATTAGCAATTTTGTAAGCCAAGTTTAGTGATGTTTTTACATTCATGCATTGAATGTCTTTTTTATCCTAAGCCAGTCTTATCTTTAAATTGAATGTTCTTCTAGCTCCTATCCCCAAGGGAAAAAAAAATCCTATTTCCAGAAAATCAGTCTTTGTAAAACCTCCCCCCCCTAAAGAGTAAACTGCAGCACACTGGATCTGGGAAACTGTATCAGAGTGGATTTGGGAATACAGATGTGGATTGTGGTGAGGAATTGCTGTGGAATCCAAAACTTGTAGATGGCATCAATGATGGCTCCAGTTGTGGTTAATTTCTTTGAAGCAGATGATGTCAGTGACAGTTTTATTACTGGGCTTTTCCTAGATGAGGAGACATTGGTGGAATATGGGTGAGAAAGTAAGCCACCAGCAAGTGTTGAGTCAATAAAATAAAATCAAGGAGTTAAAAAAATTTAGGAAAGGTCTGCTTATAGTTTTCTTTGAAAGGACAAATTGCAGTGAGTTCTATTGTGTTACTGAAAGAATTCTGCTTTACTTTTTCCTTCATTAAAAAGATATCATGAGTTGTACATAGAAATCTCAATTCAACATGTCAATTTGAGTAAAATGCATTATGATCACTGTTGTATTAGGGAATTAATTAATATGATACTCAAATAGATTATTATAGATTAGAGGAGAAAATCAAATTATCTTAATAGAATTCAAAATTCATTTTAGTTAAAATATTCCAGGTTAACTAGTTAACTAGTATTAGAGATTTAATGTGATGCAAGTCAAAAGCATTGGAGGTAAAGGTACTCATACTACCTGTGATTTACGTTCAGCATTTTCTTATATTTTGGGAGATCTTCCCTAGGGAAGATCTTGGCTACCTTTAGGCTGAATCTGACCACTAGGCATTCTATATTTTGGTCTTCCCTATATTTGAAGAAATTTCAAATTAGTTATTAACTAATGAAATGTTATTAGTTATTAACTTTCACCAGGCACCAGTAGCTTATACCTGTAATCCTAGCTACTCAGGGGGGTGAGATCTGAGGATTGAAGTTTGAAGCCAACCTGGGCAGGAAAGTCTATGAGACTCTTACCTCCAATTAACCAGCAAAAGGTGGAAATAGAGATGTTGCTCAAGTGGTAGAGTGTCAGCCTTGAGTCAAAAAGCTAAGGAAAGCATGAGACCCTCAGTTCAGTTCCCAGCACTGTCATGTGTGTGCACACATACACAAATACGGAATGAGTTACCAACTTTTAATGAACTGGAAGTTTTGCAAAAAATAAATCTGTCTCTGCCTTTTCTTGAAAGATGAAGCAAGATGAATCTGGTGGTCCTGAATGTAAGACTAGAACAGAGGTCAGAGGTTACCTGTGTCATTCTTCAGGCCTCTGGTCCCCTAGCTTAGTTCCCTTGGCTCTGTTGTCCACCTGGCCCATTTCATTGATCTTGAATACACTGCCTTGGTACCATAAGATAAGAAATAAGAGACTATTATAATAAGTAATGAAAAGGAGAAGATATAAGTATTATTAGTTTGAGTAAGTAATTGTTAATTAGGAAAACCCAAACAAATCAACTGAAAATATATTACATCAATTAAAATGATATAAGATGGTTAATGTGTGTGTGTGTGTGTGTGTGTGTATGTGTATTCAAGAGCAAGGATAACTGCATGATTATCTCAGTAGATGCAAAGAAAGCATTTATCAAGATCCAATATTCCTTTATGATGAAAGCTCTGGAAAAACTAGGAATCCATGGAACATGGAACATGGAAAGGCTGTGTATGACAGACCTACAGCCAGCATTATACTTAATGGTGAAAAGCTAACGTCATTTCCTCTAAATTCAGGAACAAGCCAAGGATGTCTGCTCTCTCTATTCCTCTTCAATTTAGTATTAGAATGCCTAGCTACAGCAATAAGACAAGATGCAAACATAAAGGGGATCCAAATAAGGAAAGATGAAGTAAAATTCTCCCTCCTTGCAGATGACATGAATTTGTATTTAAAGAACCCCATGGATTTCCACTTTGGCAAAGTAACAGGGTATAAAATTAACCCTCAGATATCAATGGCTTTTCTGTATGCCAACAATGAGAAGAGTGTGGCTGAAATCAGGAAAGCAACTCCTTTTGTAATAACCCCACAAAAAATAAAACACCTAGGAATTAACTAAAGAAGTGAAGGACCTCTATGATGAAAACTTTAAAAACCTGAAAAAGGAAATCAAAGCAGAACTTAGGAAGTAGAAAAACCTCCCATGCTCCTGGATTGGGAGTATTAACATCGTGAAAATGTCAATACTGCCAAAGGCTATCTACAAATTCAATGCAATACCTAGTAATATTCCAACTTCATTCTTCAGTGAAATAGAAAAGCAATCTAAATAAAAGACCCCGAATAGCAAAAACAATCCTTAGCAGAAAGAACAGTGCTGGAGGAATATCAATACCAAATTTCAAACTCTACTACAAAGCCATAGTAATCAAAACAGCTTGGTTCTGGAACAAGAACAGACCCAAGGACTGATGGAATAGAACTGAAGACCCAGAAATGAACCCATAGACTTATAGCCACCTAATCTTTGATAAGGGAGCTAAAGAAATGGAATGGAAGAAAGACAGCCTCTTCAGTAAATGGTGCTGGCAAAATTGGTTAAGCACATGTAGAAAACTAAAGCTAGAGCCTTATCTATCACCTTGTACCAGAATCAACTCCAAATGGATCAAAGACCCCTAAACCAAAGCAGACATCCTGAAAATATTACAGGATGGAATAGGAGAAACTCTAGGTCTCCTTGGCTCAGGCTGAAATTTTCTTAATGAAGACCCAGAAACACAACAAATCAAAGAAAGCTTGGGTGGATGGGATTGCATGAAGCTGCAGAGCTTCTGAATGGCAAAGGACATAGCTAGCAAGATCAACAGAAAGCTCATGGATTGGGAGAAGATCTTCACTAGCCATACAACAGACAAGGGTCTCATATCTACAATATACCTGGAACTCAAAAAATTAAATCTCCCAATAACAAATCCTCAAACAACTGCCTGATTAATATGTGGACTAAAGACTTGGAGACTTCTCTGAAGAGGAAATAAGAATGACCAATAGACACATGAAGAAATGCTCAACTTCTCTAGCCATAAAAGAAATGCAAACCAATACAACATTGAGATTACACCTCACTCCAGTTAGAATGGCTATAATCAAGAACTCTAATAACAACAGATGCTGGAGGGCATGTGGACAGAAGGGAACCTTATTGCATTGTTGATGGGAGTGTAAACTTGTTCAACCACTTTGGAAAGTAGTATGGAGGTTCCTCAAAAGACTCCACATAGAGCTCCCCTATGACCTAGCAATCCCACTTTTGAGCATTTACCCAAATGATCACAAATAAGACCATATTAAAGCTACCAGCATAACTTTGTTTATTGCAGCATTATTTACGATAGCTAAGATATGGAACCAACCCCGATGTCCCTCAGTAGATGAATGGATCAAGAAAATGTGGTATGTACACACAATGGAATTCTATGCCTCCATCAGAAAGAATGACATTGCCCCATTTGTTAGGAAATGGAAAGACTTGGAAAAAACATAGGTCCCATGGTTTCCCTTATTTGCAATTACTAGTATATGTCTGAGACAAGCAGAAACGGTCAGATAAGTTGATGTTAGGAGAAAGGAACCCCAAGATAAGGACTCAAATGTTTTTTTTCTTTCTTGTGATTGTTTCTAGCACATTTATAAGATGATTTCTTTGTTGCTTTGTATGTCCCTCCCCCACGATATAACTCCTGTTTTCACTGTATTTGATATTGGTATACTTTGTGGAGGGGAAAGGAAAAAACAAATTGTTTAAATAGGGATACAGATGGACCCATTGCAACAATGAGATGTACAAGATGTTGTGTCCAAAAAGGAACTTTACAACTTTGGTCGGGGCAGGGGAGGAAAGGGGGGAGATGGGAAGGGATGAGAAGGGGAAACAAAGGAGGAGGCAACAATGCGTGATAAGAAATGTACTCATTACCTTGCCCATATATTTGTAACCCCTCTATAGGGTATTTTCAGAATAAAAAAAACATACTTATTACCTTGTCCATATAATTGTAACCCCTCACAATTAAAAAAATCAAAAATAAAAAATAAAGAAGAAAAATAAAAAAGAAATCTAATAACAACAGATTCTGGAGGGGATTTGGCCAAAAGGGAACCCTACTGCATTGTTGGTGGGAGTGTAAACTTGTCCAATCACGTTGGAAAGCAGTATGGAGATTCCTCAGAAGACTCCACTTAGAGCTCCCACTTTTGGGCATTTACCCCAATGATCACAAACAAGACCTTACTAAAGCTACCAGCACAACTATGTTTATTTCAGCATTATTCACCATAGCTAAGATATGGAACCAACTCAGATGCCCCTCAGTAGATGAATGGATTAAGAAAATGTGGTTTGTGTATACATAAACATATATACGTATATACATACATACATACATATATATATATATACACACACACACAATGGAATTCTATTCCTCCATCAGAACGAATGGCAGCACCCCATTTGTTAGGAAATGGAAAGACTTGAAAATATATTAAACGAAGTAAGCCAGACCCAAATATATATAGGGCCTATGGTTTCCCTTATTTGCAATAACTAGTATACATCTAGGATAATCTTAGCAGACAAGCAGAAAAGGTCAAAAGCTATGCACATATGACCATATAAGATGATCTAAGTGAAATGAACCCCAAGATAGGGACAACAAGAGGTTTTTTCTTTGCTGGTGTTGTTTTTAATGTACTATGTGATTTTTTTTTTGTTTCTTTTGTATGTTCCTCTCCCTCTCCCCGCCCCCCGGGGGTGCCCGAGGGAGGAGTTGGGGAGGTTGGAAGGAAAGGGATAGTAGGGGAAAAACAAAGGAGGGGGTAACAATGCTCAATAGGAAATGTACTCATTACCTTACTCATGTAACTGTAACCCCTCTGTACAGTATCATTACAATAAAAAATATAAAAAACAAAAAACTAAAATCCATATAGGGAAATGGGGATAGGAGGGAAGAGCTTCATTTCCTATCAATGATAACAAATAGTTATAGATTAATTTAGGAAAAATAATAGAATGACCAGGCATGTCTACACATGAATAAATGATGGAAAAACTCCATTTCCCAAATAGTTTATATCGATAAGGTTGGAAACCAGGTGAAACTTGTGTTAAGAGTTCAGAGACTCCTTATCACACTCTAGTTGCTGGTTTGTTTTGGTCTGGATACTTAAGCAATTGAGATCAGTTTGAACAGTTACTGGGAAAAGGGAGAAAGAGACAGAATGATGACATTTGCACAACATTTGTGTATTGAGTTAGCAAACGGAGCTATTGATAAACAAATGGTTGGATCCCTGTTGTGTTTAAGGAGCTCTTTACCGGGAATTACTGTTATTTACTTTTCTCAGGAACCAGCTTCAGGAAATTGTGCCTAGCGGTCTGAGCAGAATTGGCCTTTCATACTGTCTCTACCAGGCCTATATTTCCCTCTATTTAGTAAGTTTCTTTCCTTTTCTTTTTGAGTCAAATTGTAACATAGCTTAGATTGGCCTGAAGCTCATGATCCTTCTGCTCCAGCCTCCTAAGTGCTGGAAGTATAGTGTACTACCAAGTCTTACTGGTTAGTGTGTGTGTGCATTATGGATACATACATACAAGTATATATATCTCTCTCTCTCTATCTGCACACACACACAATCTTTCAGTAGTTGTACAAAGGAGTTAGTATTCAGCAAATCATGTTATGAATACAATGGGTCTTGATCAGTATTACCCCTTTCATCATTCTCCTTCTTCTTTCCCAACCCAACTCTTCCCTTACATTTTTTTCTTTTTCTTTTGTCATGGGTGAACACTGGGCCTGGGCACAGTCCCTCAGCTCTTCAGCTCAAGGCTAGTGCTCTACCACTTGAGCCACAGCACCACTTATGGTTTTCTGGTGGTTTATTGGAGATAAGAGTCTCATGGACTTTCCTGCCTGGGCTGGCTTTGAACCATGATCCTCAAATCTCAGCCTCCTGAGTAGCTAGGATTACAAGCATGAACCACCGGCACTCGGCCCCTTCAGTTTTCTTAATTTTGTAGAACATGTATTGAATATTATGACTGCATTTTCCCCTTCCCCCATTTCCTAATGAGGGGTAGTTGAGACAATGTCTGAGTAGTTTCTGTTTACCAAGGATTTCATTTTCTGAAGGATTTGATTCTGCCTGATCTCCCTGAGAGAATATTCTAGGTTTTGTCCTTAACAATGAGTGTCAGGTGCACTTAATTTCTATCCATGATTAAGGCCCCACCAGCACCTAGAAGGGAATTGTGGGGCATGAGTCCAAAATGGAATGTTTCTGGTTCTATTATATACAGTGATTGTAGAATTGAAAAAAGATGCATTTGACTTGACAGATGAAAAGAATTGGCCATTCTTGACATTTAAAAGCTGCTTTTCCTGATTAAAATACTTAGGCAGAAACTCTCATCCCTGAATGTTTCAAATTCTCATTTTTCCCCTTACTCTTTCTCTCTAACGTTTGGTCTGCATTGCTCTGGAATTTGTGAGATGCTCATGCATTGTGGTTGTAGGTTTATATTGTGCTGTTTCCTTCCTTTGAAAAAGTCATTCTAGAGTCAATGATAAAAGCTGGTGTGGCAGGTGTTTGTGCTTGAGATCTTTCAAATTGCCCATGCAGAAACTATCGTATTTAAGAAATTCAGGATTTGTAGGACTTATTGTCTCAGAGAGAAATACTATTTATATATATTTATATATACATATATATATACATATATACATATATATATATATATATATATATATTCTGGTATTGAAGTATGAACTAAGGGCTTTGTGCCTGTTAAGCAGACACTACCACATCCCCAGCCTGGCTTTTTGCTGGCTAATTGGAGGATGGAATCTCATAGGCTTTTCTTTCTTTATTTATTTTGTAATCATGAGCTGATTTTGAATTGCATCGTCCAGATCTTAGACTCTTGAGTGGCTAGGATTACAAAGGTAAGCCACCAGCACTCAGATATGTATTTTCTTTGATTATTTCAATGAAAAAGTTTAATTCAATGCCTTTTTTATTCAGCTAACTCACCTACCAATTTATAGGCTTAGAAAAAAAAGTTGAAGGAAATATGTTAGAATGTGAACTTTTGTTATTTCTAGAAGACAGTCTTGCATGTAGCTTACTTTACATGTGAATTTTGAATTTAGACTTAGGTTCAAATCTTGATATCATTAAGGAGTGAGTGGTGTGATGATTTGATTTTGGTCAAATGACCTAACCATTTTAAGCCTTTGTTTTCCACATGGAGTGCCAAAAAAAAAATCAATTAGACAGCATAGTGAAGCTCTTAGCACAGTGCTGTGATATAAGGAGCTTATATTAAAATGCTGACTATAGTATGTGGGTTGCAGGATTACAGGTGATTTTCCTTGCCTTTACTATTATTAATTAATTAATTAGTTTGTACTGGGATTTGAACTCAGCTTTGTACTTGGTAGACCAAAGCTACCAATGAGCCATGACTCTACCCTGAAATGTATTATTTATATATGAAATAAGAACCAGGCGCTGGTGGGTCATGCCTGTAAGTCTAGCTGAGATCTGAGGATCATAGTTCAAAGCCAGCCTGGGCAAGAAAGTCTAGGAGACTATTATCTCCAATTAACCACCAGAAATCCAGAAGTGGCGCCATGGTTCGAAGTGGTAGAGTGCTAGCCTTGAGCAAAAGAGCTCAGGGAAAGTGCCCAGGCCCTGATTTCAAGCCCCACCACCAACAAAAAAAAGAAAGAAGAAAAATAAGAAAATAGTAAAAGTTCTGTGAAGTTGGCTTTTATAAAAATTATATATAACCTCCTATATTAATGATAGTAAAATTTTTAAGTGAATAACTGATTAAAAATCCAGTCAGGGACATCAGCCCTGCTCCATCCCTGACTAACAACCCAGCAACCAATTTCATTACATTTCTAGTGTAGCAACACCAAGATTTTACCTCCTGAAGTCTCCACTAAGGAACTGGAATCTCCTTTTATTTTTTTTAAATATATTTTAATTGTAAAGATACTATACAGAGGGGTTATAGTTACATGAGTAAGGTAATGAGTACATTTCCTATCTAGCATTGTTACCCCCTCCTTTGTTTTCCCCGTACTATGCCTTCCTTCCCCACCTTCCCAATTCCTCCCTCCCCCCCATGGGGGAGGAACATACAAAAGAAAAAAAATGACATGGTAAGCCAGGCACGGGTGGCTCATGCCTGTAATCCTAACCACTCAGGAGGCTGAAATCTGAGGATCACCATTCAAAGCCAGCCTAGGCAGGAAAATCCATGAAATTCCTATCTCCAATAAACCACCAGAAAACCAGAAGTGATGCTATAGTTCAAGTGGTAGAGCGCTCATCTTGAGCTGAAGAGCCGAGGGACAGTGCCCAGGCCCAGAGTTGAAGCCCCATGACCAACAACAACAACAACAAAATCACATAGTACATTAACCTCTTGTGTCCCTATCTTAGGGTTCATTTCACTTAGCATCATCTTATATGGTCATATGTATATGGCTTTTGACCTTTTCTGCTTGTCTGGTAAGATTATCCTAGATGTATACTAGTTATTGCAAATAAGGGGAACCTTGGATCTATGTTTCTTTGGGTCTGGCTTATTTCACTTAATTTAATATTTTCCAAGTCTTTCCATTTCCTAACAAATGGGGTGGTGCCATTCTTTCTGATGGAGGCATAGATTACATTCTATATATATATTTCTTTTTTTTTCTTGATCCATTCATCTACTGAGGGACATCTAGGTTGGTTCCATATGTTAACTATATCTCCTTTTTTAGGACCAGAACTGTCAACGATTTCCTGTTTTCTCACTTGTTTGGAACCTATAACACACCTAAAGAATCTAAACAAACTAACAACAAACAACAAAAAACCAGAACCAGCTAACCAAACAAAACCATGAATGAATGAAACATATATCCCATTTACATAATGAGTATATCCTGTATGCTCTATTTTAGTTTACTTGTATCTCAACTAATTTGTTTTTCTGAGGTACTAATATTTTGCTTACTGTTTTCAAGGAGACAGTTCTGAATTTAGCAATTTGAGTTTCTACAGAAAGAGAGTGGTAGAAGGAGGATTTGAGCTGGTTTCTCCCAGACTTTAAAGCTCACAATGCACTTTTTAATTCTACTTTTCTTTGATGTCAAAGACTATACCCACATTGATTCGGTCTACCTTTGTGTATGACTAATCAGTTGTTTGAACCCAACTTTACTTCTGATTAGTCAATCCTCCTTGTCCTTTTGTTTTCATGGGGGATTTGTTCCTAAATTCCCCAATTTGTGACGCTCAAGTCTCTTACACAAAGTGGTGGTGTACTGACATATAACATGGACATCCCTTCTGAGTACTTTAAATGATCTCTGATTAGTTATAATACTTGATAAAATAAGTAAATAGTTACACTACATAGTTTAGGGAATCATAACAAGAAGAAAAATATACATGGTTAATATGGAAACAGTTGTGTGTGTTTGTGTTTGTGTTGGGGGTGGATGATATTGGAGCTTGAACTCAGGGCCTGGGTGCTGTCCCTGAGCATTTTTGCTCAAAGCTGGCACTGTACCACTTGAGCCACAGTTCCACTTCTGGCTTTTTGCTGGTTAATTGGAGGTAAAAGTCTCATGGACTTTCCTACCTTGGCTCTCTTCAAACTGTAATCCTTATATCTCTGCTTCTTGAGTAGCTAGGATTTAGGCATGAGCCACTGGAACCTGTCTAAAATTAATTAGTCCATGGTTGGTTAAATTGAAGGATGTGGAATCTGGTTATAGAGAACCACCTGTACTATGAATATAATAGCTGGTCAGAGAAGGTTTTCATGTTGGGGAAGGCAAGTGTGCTTTATTTTGGCACCAGTAACAGTCCATAAGGAAAATGGAGTCCAAGATGGAGTCAGGAGCATGTAGAAACAGTAGCAGCTTAAATGAGAAGAGAGAAAGGGGTACAAAATGCAGGTAGGCCTAGGAGCTGACTTTCTTTCAGAGACCAATTTCTTAATGGTTTTCCTTCTGGAAACCAGGTACTACATGCACAAATAGCTCTGAAATTTTCTTGGAAAGCTGCACTAGGATCCTAAGCTTGCAGAGCTGCTGAGCTTTCTTTGGACAACATTGAGAATGAAAAAAAAAATTGAACTGTTCTTCTTAGCTTTCAGAGAAACATGTGTCTTTTTAGGCTGTTTTTCCATTGAGCAAAGCAGTGTCTGTCACAGGCTCATTTCTCCCTCCCCTCTGGGTCTCAGCTGTCTTCCTAATAGGCAGCTGCCCAGAGTGGAGTGTGGCATTGTTATCCATAAGGAGTGACCAGCCTGTCAACCCGTCTGGCTGCAGCCTGGATGCTAGAAGTGCCTGACAGCAACTTCATTTGCACTGTGTGTGGAGGGCACCTGGATCTCCTCTCATTAAGAGGAGAGTTACCTCCAAACACCACTAACACTGACAACCAATTGGTTGCTTTCTGGTGATTTCTTTAGATCTCCTGCTTCATGCTGACAACATCAGGAAGTGGTGGTTTCCAAATCTTTTTCTTTTTTCAACCTTTGGAAGTGTTTCTCCAAGTCAGATTTTTTCCCCAATAGAAGACACAGATAAAAGAAAAGTGGGTCAGCTTAAAGAATGGGTTAAAGTTCAAATGCCTCCTGTTATGCTATCTCCCTCATCCTGGGGGCGGTTATCTCTGTCAATGGTCAGCTTCCTAGGCACTTAATTTGAGAACTGCTATTGAGGGCAGAAGGCAGATTTGATTGGGTAAGGTTTGTTTCCTTACTTTTCACTTGTACTGTAACTGAGTGACTTCTGGATTGCTTCTTCAAATGGCTTCCAGAGTAATAGGCAAAAGATTAAGAATATCATCAAAATTTACACCAAGCCCTATTGCAGGACAATTTGTCAAAAAACTGTGTTTCAAATGGCTTTGGGGAGGGGACTGTGACATTGTCTAATGACTTCTTAGAAAATTTGTTACTTTTTTCCCTTTTCCTATCTTCACTCCTTATCTCTCCTTTCCCCCGTTCCATGCCATCCTGGATTTGATGAAACTGTTTGTGATGTCCAGCATATATTTTCCCGCTCACTGTGTGTTGTTGTACTTTAGCAATTTATAACTATGATCAATGTTGTGACCTTAGGGAAATTGCTTATATAATTATAGAAAGTTTACAGTTGTAAGACAAGGAATGGGGAAAATATATCACTGTAAAATATAAATATGTTTAAATTACATTTAGGATTTGGAATAGTTCCTTGCTTGTGTTTTACAGAGTAATCTGTGATTTAAATCAGGTTTCGTTGTGTTTTCCCCCCTAAATTGGGTATTATAAATCAAGAGTAGATGCTGGATATAGCACACAGAGGATTTCTTATACATTTTAATGTTGCATAAGTAAGAAATACCAGTAGTTCAGCAGTAAAATTGCAAATGTAAGCAAAAATGAAGATTTTTTTCCAAATTTAACTAGGTTGCATTTGTTTAGTAAACTCCAGCAATAATTTACTGTTTTATTACGTTTGCCTTTGAGATCTAGGCCGACTTTTTCATTCCTTTTCTTAAGAAGGAATAAGGAAGTGCTTTCATTTAATTGCTTAGAGCTAGAGAGAAACTGGAGAGTACTCTTTTGTCTTCCCACTTGTGATATGTAATGTTCAAGCAGGAGAATGGGAAACAAGGAAGCTCATTAGGATTGCATATATTTGTGATATGTGTTGGTCAAACAAACAAGGTATTAGGGTCAGGTTGGGGTTGCCATCTGTGCTTTACTGGTGTTTTTATACAAGAATAAATAGAATCTCCTTGCTTCTCAGGAAGCTAAGGATATAGGTTCAAAGCCAGCCTTGGCAGGGAAGTCCTTGAGACTCCTTATTTCCAATTGAGCACCAAAAAAGCCAGAGTGGAACTGTGGCTCAAATGGTAGAAAGACAGCTATGAGCAAAAAAGCTCAGGGAGAGCACCTAGGCCCCAAATGCAAGCCCCAGAACTGGCTGAAAAAAGAAAAGAATAATAGTCTTTTGGTCTAGCTTTGCAAGAGGCATGTGACTTGGTTGGGGTGAAGATGGGAAAAGGCTCACTCAGTTTGTCTGCAAATAGTTCCATGGCTTCCTTGGGATATATCTAGGGTCTCTGAAAGATGGTTAGGTTCTATTTGAGATCAAATACATTAATCTCCATGGCTGAATTCATTACATGATGAGATGTCAAATGCTCCAGAACTAAAGTTAGAGGAGCTGAGCAGAAGAAAGACTGTCACTGAGTGACATGCCTTGGTATGCTGTCACAGCTGATTGTTGCCTACCACCCCTCCCTCTGTCTTCTGCTTCAGATGGTGAACATGGACCCCAGCTTGGCTTAACTGTGGTTGGAGAGAACTGAACTCTGAGATTGGATTGGATGATGTTGATTAATAGGAGTGAGTGGGTGAGAGACTCCAGGGCCAAGCAGTAGGTCCATCTTGGTGGCATCTGATGTTGATTGGCTTTGTCCTGCGCGGCTGCGCTCGGAGAGCGGACATTAAGATTAAGTGATGCTGTCGTGTTGAGGAGCATGGCACTGCATCATTCTGGGAAGAGACAGCTGGGGTGGTTAATCCTTCATCACCAAGGGAGCTCTGCCAGCAGAAAGATATACAGCCAAAGATAACCCTCCATAACTTGTGCTAAAGATCAGAAAACTTTGAATTCACATCCATCTGCTTAGCCTGGGGTGAAGATGAAAGATAGGCAGAAAAGGAAATAAAAACTCCCAAGGGATTAATCTTAGACTCAGTATGGAGCCCACAGAGTGAGGGGGGCAGGAGAGAAACATACGTGGTGTTTAAAAGGGGGATTAAATGCACTCGAGTTCATAGCAGCAACTTAAAGTAGAATTAAATGGTACATACACTATGGCTTTTCTCTTGCATTGTTGCACCCTCAGATGTCATCCTCTTCTTCCTCATGAGATCTGTAGACATGTTCCTTTTTAAGACAGTACTCTTACTTGAGGCCAAAGCATGCAGACAGGAATGCTGGAAAGGCTGAATGGTAGAAAGAACAGCTTTTTGTTTTCTCTTCTCATTTTGCGCTTTTCACAGGATATTCCCTCACATCCAACCTTGTGTCTGTGTTTGACCGTGGTTCTGAAATTCTGTCTGTGAATATTTCTGAACAGCTGCAATGATTTTATATCTCACATGTAATCGAATTATGTGTTGTTGTCATACCAAACTAATGTGCAAGGGAGGGCAAGGGGATAAATCAGGGTGGAAAATAAATCTGAGGCCCCTCTCACATCTGTGGCCTCTCTATTTCCACAGTGGTCAGGCTGGGGAAAGTCTGGGGCAAGGTGTGAATATTGGGAACTGCAGAGCCCAATGTTCTATTTTCTTTTAGATTAAATCTGTAAGGGATGTTTTAGTATTTTAGGCCTTTCCCCCTTTCTAGTTTGCATGTGGGCCTCTGAATGGAGGATTCTCAGTTTGGGTCCTGGGCCATTTGCATAGGTGTGTGGAGGTGGTTGCTGCCTCTGTCAGGCTCTATATATCTTGTGGGCTGTTTTGAAATGCTGTTGTCACAATGCTGGTGGCTGCAGCCACAGAATGCCACTGAACCATCCATGGAGTCAGAGACCTGGTTTATGTTCCCACCCAAATGCTGTGAACTTGAGCTCTGTGTCACTTTTATCTCTCTGAGTGTGTTACAAATGAAAAGCTAATGTTGAAAGAGATGAAACAACTTGCCTCAGGGAAGAGTAAAGGCCAGTGCCTCCTTGAGATGTTAAAAGACTATGGGGAATGAAGTTCTGTATTTTTGTTTGGATGATTGGAAGAGAAAGCCATCTATCTATCTTCCTCTGATCTGCTGTGAAATAGACTCCTAACATTGTCTAATTCCTAACATTGTCCAAAATGATGTTGAATATGAAAATGTAGGTAATATGAATATGTGAATATATGTACATTTATTATTAAAGTTTATAATTTTGGTTCTTATTTTCAATAAAGAAGTTCATGAAATGAATGGTTAGGTATACTTTAATTTTTATGCCCTTTTAAGAGTGCATTTAAATCTAAAAATACAAGTATTATTGGTCAGGATGTAAGATTTAATTTTGGATCTGAAAAAAAGTTATGATAAATTACAGGAGAAAGTATATTGTACCCTCCCAGCATGGGGAGGGTACTAGTAAAGTATAATCAATCACTGAAGGATCATTTTGTCTAATGGTGTCTCTGATGGAGTGGCCACTAAATTGGGCTAACTTGGCAGAGAAGGTGATGAAGACACTGAGATTCTTAGTAGATACATGAAGGGGTAGATCTGAAGGTGTATTATAGTGCAGGGATTATATGGAAGGAAGTAGAGAAAGAAGAATAAATAATGTTAAGTGTCTTCCTTTGATTGAACCTCATTTTCAAATGCTACATCTCCCAGGAGTAGACATTTTTCTGGTTCCACACTAAGTATACAGACTTCAGTCACTGTCCCAGATATATATTCTAGGTCAAGCAGAACTGGACTCTGACACTTGTGTGGCCTTTATCCTGCAGGGACCCTGGTATTATCTGTATTACCTCAGGACCTAGAAAATGGAATAGCCATTTGTATGCTAAAGAATTCTGTGGGTCCCAAGTTCAGACTACTCCTGATTGTTAAGTCCACAAGCCTAGAACTTGGGCTTCAGAGATTCAAAGGACGGGGTGACTCCTTGATTGGGGTTGGAATCAACCGAAAGCTGGTCTGTACATGTCTGGCACCTAGGCTAGATGACTTTAAGATTTTATTGCCAGTGGGAGCCCTGGTGCATGGTCTGTTTATATGGCTTGGCCTTTTCACAGTATAGCCACCTCAGGGTACTAGGGCTTTTTCCAGGTGACTCATGGCTCTTAAGTGCAAGAATTCCAACAGATCAAGATAGAAGCTGTATCATACTTGTGACTGAGCCTCCAAAATCACACAGTGCAACTTCTGAGCACTCTATCAGTGACAGTAACATACACTTCCCAGGTTCAGGGGAGAAGAACTATCCTACTTCTGGATGAGAAAGCATCAAAGTTAAAACACAAAGGTTTATTAGTGGAAGATTATATATTGTGACATGTTTGGAACATATTGCCCAGACTGCTTTGCTGCAAAAAATGAAGAAAAATGAGTTAGGGCTGAAATTACTTGATAAAACTTCTTCTAATGTAATCCTTATATGATTCTTGAAAATTAAAATTTAATTTTCTTTAAAAATGATAACTTAAAATGATGATGTACTTTATTAGAAAATCTACTTCAGGATGTATTTATTATTAAAGTGTCCTGGAACAATGAATTTTATGCAAAATGAAAGATAATGATATGAGCCATGCAAGTCCTGTTGCTCCCCTTGAAGTTATTTCAACAAAATTTTATGCTGAAGTAATTCTAGCTTTATTTCTTGTGGCTTATTAGTAATTAGATAGAATGCCAGTTTCTTACTATGATTGCTGAGGATATTAATGTGGACATAAGTTAAACACTGGACATGTAGGGATGAGGACTGGAATCTAAGCTGGAGATCTGGGAAGTGATCAAGTTTGAATTATGACTGGTAAACATATGTGATTTGTTTTCTTTTGCTGATACAGAGATTAGGATAGAAGGAATGATGTCCATTCTGGAGAAAGCTTCTGTCTTGCTGGGGAGAAAGTACTTTGGCAATGGCATAGCAGAGATACCAAATAATAAGGCTTGAAGGAGGATGGCCAGGGGGCAAGTGGTCCCCTAGGGGCATTGCCATTATGGAGTGAAGGGGTTAATCCATTGACTCATGTTTGAGTTTACTGGCATTGGACCTTCTTTTTGTTCTGTTTTATCACACACATTCATCATGTTCAACCTGGCAACCCAACCAAATAGCTATTTAAGTTGTAAAAATGAATCATAGCACAATTTCATGAACTGTGAGATATAACTGAATCTAATCACATTATACAATGGGGCCTTTGCCAGCCTGGTGTACCTAGTTCTGAGAATTCCTTGGAATAAGTAAATCAATAAACAAGCTTCATTAAATACAATCACAGTAGGATGGCTAAGTAGTTGGGCTGTGGGTCCAGGAAGAATTTATTAAAATACAGCATACTAGACCTTGCATAGTACCTTTGTAAGCTTGTTCATCCTAATGGCAATCTCCTGTCCTGTACATGCAGCTGACCAATTCTCTAACTTACTAAGTATAGGACGGAAGTGGTCTTGGGAAGGATACAAAGCTCATAAATGAGATCTGCAAAGAAAGCCTCTATCCCAGCTCAATGATGAATAAACACAAAGTCTCTACTCTTGGAGTTGGGCCTACTCATAGGTCAAACATCTTTACAGGTGTTTCTTGTATGTTGTTTTTTACTCTTAATGATAACTTTTATTCTCTACATAATCTCATTATTGATAAAAGTGAGGCATTGGAAGTTCTGAGAGGTCCAATAACTTACCCTAGGTCATCTAGGGCAAAGATTTGACCTTCCTTGTGAGTGAAGAGACCAGAAAAGAGAGTGTTGGGGATGGAGAATGGTGATACGCTATATGTGTTATATGCCTTTGGAGGTGCCCAAGTGTTGTCTTAGTTCAATTGATGACGTGGGTCATAAGAGCCATGGGTTGGGGGTAGGGAGAATGATGGTGGTAGAACAATCAGTCACAAATAAAGTTGTAGGGTACAAAGGACTCATGGAATGGAAGTTAGGAGAGACCTGTATGGGACCCAGTATTTTTTGGCAAGCTATGAGAAAACCTGGGGCCAAAGCATCAGCTAATGATTATAGAGTTGAAGCCAAATTAGTGAGCTCTTGCTTGTGGTAGAATGAACCTTTTGTAAGAGCCTTTACTTTTCTTCTTGAGATTGCCAATGACTTGTAGTCATTCCTTCCCAACTTTCTTTCCACTCTGCCATGCCTCCTCCCTGTTCCTTCTTCCATTTGTCACTTTCTCCTTCTCTCTTCCCCTCTCTCTTTTCTATTTTTGTTCTCTCTTATTTCCTTTCCTCTCTCTTCCCTTTTCTTTTTTTCCTTTGTTCTCCTCAGTTTGCCTCTCTTTCATTGCTGCTCTGGAAATTTCTCCTTTCTCTCTCTCTCTCTCCCACACACACTCCTAAATATTTTGTCATCCACCCCTATTCTCCACCATGAAGTCAAGTCACCTTCTCTGCATCCTTTTCCTATGGAATCAATAAACATATAGATATATTTTAAATCTGTTTTTCTGTTGGTGTGTCAGCATATTTTAGACTGCTGGGCTTTGCATGTTTTGCAGCTGGTTTTGATGCAGTTGTCAGATGGTGATGGATGACTATCATCATTTAAAGTGTAAAAGAAAATGCCTTGGCACAGAGAGACACGATCAGCCGTCGTCTGCCAGCCTGGATAGGCGCGGCCACCGTTTTCTTCTCCCCTCTTCCCCTCCCTCCTCCCCCTTGACTCACACTGCCCTTGCCAGAATCTACAAAAGTCATCATGAGCTGTACAGCACTGGGCTCTTGCCTTCTTATAATATCACTTTGGTAGTTGTCAGATCATATGAAACGTCAAAATTCATGTGGCCTCCATGAAGAGATATATTTAGTACAGCTGCTGTATACCTACACTCTACCCCTGACACTGACATATTAGTTATGCTGTCTTTTGCAATCTGATATCTTTAAATTTGCCACCTTGTTAAGTTTTGATTAATGTGATTCCATTTCACTAAAGTAATTGGCTTGGCCTGTTGTAAAAAATAATCAGCCCCCTCTACGGAACAAATGCTAGAACATGCTAATGAGGGAGTGAGTTCGTTACATTGATGGCGTGGACTGACAGTTATTAATGATTGTTATGATAAACAGACGAGTGTGAATTGGGATGAGTTGGGCAAAAGTGACAGTTTAAAAATAACGTATATTGGAAAGTACTAACGAAGTAATATACTGTTAGGCAAACAATCATGCAAGATGTCAAGGGAAGAAGTGTAATTATACAGCCGCATGGGCTCTTAGGAGGACAGGGACCTGCCTGATAATGGACACATTTTTTTGTTGGCAAGAGGGAAATATGTTATGGCAGAAAGAGGTGCAGATTGATAAATTAATTGGTCCTTCTCACAGCTTCGAGAGCAAACTTGGCCGCCACTCACTATGCCGATTAGGGAGATGGAATTTGCCCAATGCCTCTTTTCCCTAGGACCTCCCCAGTCCTGGCTCCCAGATTTTTTTTTTTAATTGAGGCCTTGCTCATCTCCTGTCTCTACTCTTCTTCACTAGCTGCAACAAGTCCATAGGAAATGTATCCTGAGGCAATCTGTACATTCAGCCAGAACCCTTGTAGCCATGCCCTATTTTGTTTTGAAGACCCTAAAGGCTTAAATACTGTATTGTTACTAAAGTCTTTGGCTGTAATGGAAGTAATTAGGGGTGGTTTCCAACTCTATGAATGAGACCAAGAGGCTAGAGACCCTTTAGGAGGGTAGTGCCAAGTTAGTTTCTAATGCTAGCATTTTGCTGTTGGCTGTTTACATAATGAGCCAAGGCAAAAAGTTGTGTGTGTGTGTGTGTGTGTGTGTGTGTGTGTGTGTGTACATATGTATGTGTATGTATATTTGGCTTGGCATAGAGGTGAAGGCTTATCTAAAGAACACTCTGGGAGGACTGTGGGACGTGTGCTGTTGAAAGAAGAATAGACAGAGCAATGTGTTTTATGGCCATTCCACTGTGCTTTGCTTGACAAAAAAAGAAGGCAGGTTCTGGACTGCTGTCTTGGTAAGACCATCTATCTGTATATTTGATGATAATGAGATTTGAAACTCAGGGCCTCATCTAACACTTGAGCCACACCCTCAGTCCCATTTAACTTTTTGTTGTTTTTCAGATAGGGTTGCACACCTTTTGAATGGGCCAACTTTGGACTGTGATCTTCCTACCTATGCCTCCCAAGCAGTTGGGATTATACACATAAACCACAATGCCTGGCCCTTTATAAGACTTTTGATTTAATTAAAGCAGCAACCAATCTGAGTTAGCTTGAACACAAGAACTTATAAAGATATTTAACTATCTGTTGTGTGGAACATGATCACAGATATGGTGGGCCTTCTGATAAGTGGGGGGTTAGATTTAGAGAAGGACCATTGTGGCTACAATGAACCAGGAAAGTAAAGAACCAGGAAAGTAAAGGTAAGTCCTGAAGCTCACAGGTGGTGTTTGTCTGAAGATGGGGCTTCACTGAAAGGAATATTAGGCTGCCTTAGAAAGGGAGCTTCCCTTTGGATGCTTCAACCTCTGTGGCTTGGGGAACTTGCTGGTGTTTAGACTGTGTGAATTTGTTGTTCTAACAATTATAACAGGATGTAGATTAACTTAAGCTCCACCATTATGCTTTTGGATAGGGCCTGTTCTCTTCTTACAAATAAGAAAAATGAGTGGGGACTTTGAGAACTTGGCCTGAATCCTAATAAGTGACAGAGCTGAGACAAAGCTATCTGTCTCCAGGATGAATGCTTCCCACATGACCAAATTGCTTCTCACTAGGATGCTCTGTAACTGCCCATAGCTTAGGATAGTCTATGAGTAGAGTGAGCTGCTTGAGAATCGAAAATAAAGAGAACACAGGAAAAATATTCCTGCCTATGCCCTATTTGGTCTTTTTAAGTAAAGAACTGTGCGGGGGGGGGTTCTTATTAGAATTTTATTATTCACATTCAGATTTTCTACTGCTCCACATATGCAAATATTGTGCCCACGTGGGCTTTGGTCCACATCTGTGTGGAGATGTGAGCAGAAATACAGTCTCATTATCTGGCCATCAAGCCCTACAAAGGCTCTGGAGCTTTCCTGTGAAAAAACATCTAGCGCAATCCTAAAATCAAAGAAGCTGCCAATTACTTCCCAGCAAACCTGACAATTAAGAAAGAAAGAAGTTTCACTTTTTTAACTTGAAAAGAGAAAGTATTTGCTCTGGGAACGGAGTAAGTAACTAAGATGTATACAGTATCTCACAAGCGTAAGGGGGTGAAACCATATTCCTGATGCTCCATCTCATCTGGTTGATGGGTACACTCTCATTTTACAGGTGAAGAAACGAAGTGGTTAAGAGCTGAACCTCATAAATGGTTATGCTGTAGAATTGATTGTTGTTTTCTTTTGTAAGAATGCTGTGTAATCCAGTTAAAAATAATTTAACCATTATGAGGTTCATTGGCATTAAGTACTTTCACACTGTGCAACCATCACCACATGACTCCAGCTTTTTTTTTTTTTTGTAAGACCGAAATTCAGTGCCTGTTAAACAACAGTTCACTATTTCTGTCTCTTCTTGGCCCTGTGACTATCATTCTATACTCTCTTTGAATTTAGTACTAAAGTACCACAAAGTACTTTCCACTGGTGAATCACAGTGTTTGTGCTTTGTACCTGACTTCTTTTACTTAGCAAACTGTGATTCAGGTGTATCCATCTTGTAGCATGTGTCAGGATTTCTTTCCTTGTTAGGGGTAGGTATTCCATTGCCTATAAACATTGCCTTTTCCTGTGTCCCTGGATATCTGGTTTGCTTCTTTGAGCTATTGTAGACAAGGCTGTTCTGGACATGCATATATAAGTGTCTCTTCAGCTCTTTGTTCATTTAATACACTTGTGCATTTGCCCCTTAGTGGATTTTTGGGTTATCTCCACCTTTTGGCTATTATAAATAATGCCATTGTTTGTGGACATCTCATCTTGTTTAGATAAACAAGATCTGCCAATATGTACTTCTGCCCTTTGGCTGTTGTGAATAATGCTGCTGTAAATCTGGGTATATAAATCTCTCTTTTTTTTCTGTTTCCAGTTCTTTGGGGCATTTAGCCATAAGAGGAGTGACTGGATCATTTTTTAATCATGTTTTTAATTTTTTGAGGACTTGTCATACTACTTTTCATAGCATTTGGGCCATTTAAAAAATTCTTATCAACAGTGTAAAAAAGTTTTCTTTTGTCTACCTCAACAACACCTATTTTAATTGTTTAAAAATAATTGCCAGCTACATGAACAGGCCTGAGGATCAATGAAATAGAATTGAAGATCCAGATAGGATCCCACAGACCTATGGCCACCACCTCTTTGAGAAGGCAGCCAAAATTATCAGTTGGAAGAAAAACAAATGGTGCTGCAGAATTGGCTCTACACATGTAGAAAACTGAAGTTAAATCCTTCTATATCATCCTGAAACAAATGGATCATAGACCTTGAGGTAAGAGCAGATACCCTGAAAAATATTACAGGAAGGGATATGGGGATACACTAGAGCTCCTTGGCACAAGTTGAAACTTCCTAAATAAAGATCCAGAAACACAACAAATCAAAGAGAGGCTGGATAAATGTGATTGCATTAAATTGCAGAACTTCTACATGGCAAAGCACATAGCTAGCAGAATCAGTAGAAAGCCCACAGATTGGGAGATCTTCACTGGCTATACTACATACAAGGGTCTCATATCAAAAATATACCTAGAGCTTAAAAGATTAAATCCCCCAATAAAAAATACTCAAAAAAACAACCACCCCATTAATAAGTGGGCTAAAGAATTAAGAGACTTCTCTGGAGAGGAAATAAGAATAGCCAATAGACACAGGAAGAAATAGTCAACATCTCTGGCCATAAAAGAAATGCAAATCAAAACTATATTGAGATTCTAGCTCATCCCAGTTTAGAATGGCTACTATCAAGAAAACAAATAATAGTAGATGCTGGTGGGTAAGTGGCCAAAAGGGAATGCTACTACACTGTTGGTGGGGATGTAAACTGGTGCAAGAACTTTGGAAAGCAGTATGGAGGTTCCTCAAAAGACTAAACATAGCATTACCCTATGATCCAGCAATCCCACTTCTGGGCATTTACCCAAACAAACTCAAACAAGACCACACTAAAGCTACCAGCACAGCTGTGTTCATTGCAGCCTTATTTACCATAACTAAGATATGGAACCAACCCAGATGCCCCTCAGTAGATGAATGGATCAAGAAAATGTGGTATAAACATACTATGGGATTCTATGCATCCATCAGAAAGAATGACATCACCCCATTCACAAGGAAATGGAAAAAGACCTAAAAAAAATCATATTAAGTGAAGTAAGCCAGACCCAAAGAAATATAAACTCCATAGTTTCCCTCATTTGTAATAATTAGTATATGTCTAGGATGGTCCTGGTAGAGGATCACAATAGCTCAACAGCTCTGTACATAAGACGTACAAAATGATGCTAATCAAAATGAACTCCAAGAAATGGAAACAAGTTTTCTTTTTGTTGTTTTTTTAATATACTGTGCGAAGTTATTTCTTTGTTCTTTCATTTTTTTTCCTTTGGTTTATCCCCTGTTGTCACTGTATTTGATTTTGGTGCCCTATGTCTTGTATATACATTTATCTGATTTGGGGAAGGGAAAGGCAACAACAAAATGGTGAGACAATAGACAAAGGGTGAACCAATGCAACAGTGATACTCACAAGATACTGTGTTGGAAGTGAACTTTTCAATTTGGGGGTAGGGAGAGCCAAGGGAAGGAGGGAAACTGGGAGAAAAAGAAGGGAGGTAGTAACAATGTTGGACTAGAAGTGTACTCATTACCTTATTTACGTAACTGTAACCCCTCTGTACATCATCTTTACAATAAAATAAAATAAAATTAAACAATTTCCAGCCTAAGGTACTGTATTTACATTTTCTCACTGAAAAGTGATGTTGAGCACCTTTTTACGAACTCATTGGCCATTTTTATATTTTCAGTTTTGAATTTTTGTTGTTGCTACTAAGTAATTGCCATAAGAATTCTCTATATGTTAGGTAGAGATCTTCCTAGTCTGATCTTGGATATTACTGGGAGGCATTTCAGTGTAAATATGGGAATTACAAAATAAGACCAGTGGAAATGTACACTAAACAACTGTCCTCTAATGTTAAATAAACAATTGACTCCAAAAAAAAGAATTCTCTATATATTCTCAGTATTAATCTCTTATTAAGTATGTGATTTGCAAGTATTTTCTTGCATGCTGTGATTTTCCTTTTTATTCCCTTTACAATGTCCTTTGATAAATAGAATTCTAATTTTAGTGAAAGCTCAACTTGTCTTTCTAATTTTGTACCTGTGGTTTTGGTGTCACCAAAGAAATCAATACCAAACCTAACATCAGGAAGCTTTTCTTCTTTGTAATCTGTAAAAGTTTTAGGACTTTGTTGTTTAAATCTTTGATCCATTTTGTATAAAGGGACAGGAAAGAGTCCACCTCACTCTTTGGCATGGGAATGTCCAGTGTCCTCAGCTGGACATTGGAAAGGCTATTCTCCCCTCCCCAGTGGTCTTTACACTCATTAACTAGTTCTTCATATATCTAGGAGATTATTTCTGGACCTTCTATTTTATTCCATTGGTAACTCAATTATTTTTATCTTCCCCATTAAAATTAATGGCTTTTTTATTGTAAGGTTAGGAGTAGCCTCTCCAGCAGTCCTTGTCCTAATCCTAATTATGGTACTAGAACAGGTCACAGTACCTCTTTCTTCCTGTCTCTCCAGTATCTGAAGACAAAAGAGTATAATACTGATTTAAAAAATTTAGAATGGGGGCTGGGAAGGTGGCTCAGTGGTAGAGCGCTTGCCTTGCATGCCTAAGGCCCTGGGTTCAATTCCTCAGCACCACATAAGAAAAAAAAAAGCCAGAAGTGGTGCTGTGGCTCAAGTGGTAGAGTGCTAGCCTTGAGCTGAAAAGCTGAGGGACAGCGCCCAGGCCCAGAGTTCAGGCCCCACGACCGGACCCCCCAAAAAAATTTGAAATGGCCTATCAAATCTTTAGAATAAATGAGAAGGAGGGCTGTTTAATGGTGGTATGGAGCCGCCAGCCTCCTGGCCCTTGGATGATCTTCCTTTCTGCAGTCTATAACTAAACTAGTCAGAAGATGAGGTCTCATGGTGGGCAAACAGTGCTGGGGAGGCTTGCTGTCCACATTATAGATAGTTGACCCATATCAAATGATGCTCTATCTGTCAGCAGAGCAGAGAACTTAGTTCTCTGCTCTCAGAAAAATTGCCACTCAGCCCCGAAATTCTATCCATCTTTTCTTTTCTTTCTTTCTCGTCTTGTCTTTCTCTTTTGTGTCTTTCCCACTCTTCCTCCTTCCATCTCTCCCTTTCTATCTCCTTTTCTTATTTCCCTTTTTTGTGCCAATACTGGGGCTTGAATCCAGAGTCTGAGTGTTCTCCCTTAGCTTTTGTGCTCAATCTGATGCTCTACCACCTGAGACACACTTTTACTTCCAGCGTTTTGGTGGTTAATTGGAGATAAGAGTCTTGAGGATTTGTCTGCTTAGGCTGATTTTAAACCATGATCCTCATATCTCAGCCTTTCTGAATAGCTAGGATTGCTAGCATGAGCCCCTGGTGCCCGGCTTTCCATGGTTTTCTTTCTACCTGATCTTCTCTGCCCTTTCTTTCCTGAAAGTCTTTCATCCCACCTTTGCAAAGTTTCAGGTCTTCCTGTTCACTTGCCTTGTGGATATTTTCTTAGTGGGTTTTCTGCATTCTATATATTCTTGCTCCAAAATGTTGTTCTAATGGCAAGAGACAGAACATATCTTTAAGTACCAAATGTGTATTTGTCAGGTATGTGATATGACCGGTAAGTCTCATATAATATAACTTCATGAACATGTAATTTGCTCACAATTCTAAACTTGGGCACAAGAACAAATACGCTTCCATGTTCCATAGTCTGGGAAGAAAATGTGATCCTAAGGATTTTAGGTGAGGCAGTTACTCACCCCAGATGTTTGTGCACACTGTTGAAAGCCTCTGGGTGCTCTCCCATCTATGACTCCCCCCCCCGATTTCCATTTAATTGGGATGTAGTTGAAATTTAGATGATAGGACTTCCTGTGGCCTTACATAGCAAGCTGGTTCCTTCATTATTTTACCACTCAAAGAAAAATATTACCTCCTTTTAGAATCTGGGAGGGCTAGGAAGGTATTTGGTTGGCTGAGCTGCAGATAGGAAGAGAACTCTATCAAACTGTATCAGGTAGGGGGCATCAAAGGGACCTTATTCATCCAAGTTATCTACAGTTGAAAGCCCTGCTGCTGTGAAAAAAAGGTGCCCCCAAAGGAAGACTAGGATCCAGATAATCTTGCCAGCTCCCAGGGGGACAGTCTTCCTTGGCAAGAGCTTTGGCAGTGGCAGATCCTGAACTGTATGATGGTGGAGTTTTATGTCTTGTAGGGATTTGATGAAAGATACAGCATGTGCCCCCAAAGTACTAAAGGGTATTGACACACTTTCCTCTTACTCACTTTCATTGTATAGCTTGTCTATGAAAATGCAATTCATCCAGTTCCTGACATCTTCCTCCCCACCCACTGACAAGAGCATCTACTGTATCAACATGACATTTTTTAATCTTGGCTTGTTTTTCCAGGCCATGAATTTAATTTCCCAGTGCTCCACCATCTAGCTTTTATGTTCTCAGATTGGAATGTTGCCCAACAATATTTCCCTCCATTTTGTTAGCCACATCATCTTTTCTGGGCATTCTAAAACCAAGTAATTTGTAAAAAATAAAATTTGTTGCAACCATGGTCACTCAGCCTTGTGCTAATAACCACTGAGTTCTGACAAAGCAAGTCGGACATCCCTTGATAAGTAAAATCCAGACCTTCTGATGGTGTGTAGCAGGAAGCAGATTGGCATGTCTCTGGATTAGTGGAGGCGCTGGAGCAATGCTCAATCCTTTGTGACCTTCAGCGAGTGGTTGGGGATGTGCAGCCACGGTGGGTTATCTTTATGTTCGCTGTGTGGACATTCAACCTATTCCAGGCCAAGACAGAAGCTGTCAGGGCAGATAAACTTAGCTGGGAAGTAGCTATTTTCCTTGCTGCATCTGAGTGCTTACAGACTTATTTTGTCTGATAACCTGCTTCATCTTTAAACGTCTCTGTGGTTAGTTCTCTGCAACACTAAGCCTTTCCTCTTGGGTGTGAGCTTCTTGCACTTTGCTTTAATCTTTGGGACTAGGGCTTTCCTTCTAGTAGAATGTATGGTCAGACATCTTATGTTACAGAGTCTTCTGGTAAGTTCCTTTTAGGGAATCTGTGGGTGATGCCTCATCTGGTTCTTGTAAGTACATTTTTTGTGTGTGATTTTGTGTGTGTGTGTGTGTGTGTGTGTGTGTGTGTATACATGTGCCTTCTATTTAGGAAGCGTTCTGTGGAGGTAAGGCCCATTCCTGGGCCTATTAGTGATTGTCTTTACAATTTACATATTGATTTAGAGATTTGCAAGCACTCAGAGAAGAATTTGGGGCATGCTTTTCATCACTTGGAGGAAAACCTGTATTTTCACTTTCTCCTTCTGGATAGTGGTGCCTCAAGGCTGGTGGGATCTCTGAAGTCTGTCTTCATCACTTTGGACATGTGTCTTCCACGTCTAGGCACAGGTGTCTCCCTTTTAACATTAGGTGGTAGTATTAGGTGATTTCTCACGTCCATTACATTTTGAATGGACTCCAGACTTTCTAGTCCAACAATTGGATGGAAAGAGAGAATATTTTGGGGGTAGTGGCTCAACTGTTGGGCTTTCTCTTTTCATTCCTGTTCCAGGTGAAGATAAAAGGCTTAGCTCTCTATTGAGCTGACATAAATTCAGAATTCATTAATGTTCAGGCTTTCTTTTAAGCTTCAGACAGAATGGTGAAGGGAAAAGGCTGCCCTCAACTCCTTTGCCTTATTAGTTCTTCTCATATAATGTGCTGCAGACACTGCTAATTGTCACTTGAAGTGATGGGTGAGGGTCTGGTTTCTTGAAGGAAAAGTCACATATTTCAGTTTCCAGTCCCATTTTGCTTAACTAGAGTGGTCTATTAGGCTCTGTGAGGAGAGGAACATAAGATAAATATGAGTTAAAATTAATTAAAGTTGTCCTTTTGTCAAATGGGGAGTGGAGGGAGTTATAAGGTAATATTGTAAAAGGGGTTGTATGTGCTCAGGAAAGAACATTGGCCTTGCTCATGTGGGTTCTGGGTGAGATATAAACCCACATGCAAACCCACACTTTGCTTAAGGGGCTCTCTCAATGTAATTTCAATTCATTATAAGGTTCTTCCTTGCTAATCTTTTAGTGGGAATTTTCTTTATGCTTGTAACTCAACACATTTTATATTTCTGTGTGAAAATGTACTCATGGAAACTTGAACTCAAAGGCCTATGTTTTGTACCAGCTACACATAACAGCAAGCTCAGTTTGTAAATATTATTTCTAAAATATATCATAGCCTTTCTGTCTGAACCCTTGGCACCTGCTGAGAGAACCAGTTTGTCTATAACTCTATAACTCAGGTGTCTCTGAGTCTGAGAAGTCCAGCAATTTCTTAACAAAATCCCCCACTGGACTTCTCAAAGGGTGTTTTCTCTCCATTGCTGGAAATCTTACCAGCAGTCAGTATGCTTCCCTTTGTGTTAAGAAGAGTCCCCTAAGTGTTCTGTCTTTCCTAGGCTTGAGGGATAAGACTAATGGAAGCTGGAAAACAGCTTTGATTGAAAGATTTCTCCCCTAGCTATAGAGTAATTATAATAAGATTAGATTATTTTAAAAGATTTGGCTGAAGGACTTAGTCACTTCTTGCTCCTTCACTGTTTGTGTGACTGGCAGGTGTCTAGGTGTGTCTATGCTTTATTTGTATATCGTAGATGCCACAGACTTACAGACATGTCCTTGAGTGTGACTCAGATAATATTAGTCTGATCATTTCTTATAAGTCAAATCTGGATCACAAATAGTTTGTACTCAGTACTGTATAAAAATCTACTTTTTAATGTTGTTCACAGAACTTCAAGTAGAAATGGAAACACCTCATTTAGCTTTCAGCTCCACAAGTGGGAAGTTTGAGTTCATTTTAGTTTACCTTACTATTTAGAGTAATTCCATGTTTGACTTTTGTCCCTTTCTTTTTGTTCTATTCTCTCTCCTTTCTACTTTTAAACAATTTACTAGGGTAAAGATTTTCTTACTCATATGTCTTGGGATGAGTTTAGCACAAGCCATAAGCAGTGTCCCTGGGGAAGTTTTTCCGTATGGTAGTGCAGCTTGAAAGAAAGTTGACAGGGTAAGAAATCTGATGAGTTTTGTGCAAAGTTTTAGGGAGGATAGTTTCTTATAGTTGAAGCAATTAAAATAAGAATGAAAAAGGCATGTGTCTGAGAAGACAGGAGAAGAAAAGGAAAAGAAATCCTTTCAGCTCAGATTCTAAGTCAGTTCTTTTTACTTTGGAGGCTATACAGGGAAATTAACTTTGCTCTAGTTCTTAAGTACTTCTTTGGAGGTACTGCATCTGAGTATTAGAACTTTCTGACAAGTGTACTGGATTTCCAAAACCTTTCTTCCATAGTGGCTGTGCAAAGTCTCTGAAGAGTTATGTGTGCTTGAAATACATGAAAACAATAATATTAGAACTTTGGCTAGAAACAATTTTTTTAAAACCTCAACATTTTAACAGGAACAAGTAACTGATAAATCTTTATTTCTTGTAATTGTCAAAACAAGCAAAGCTAACTTTGTACATTTTCTATTATTACTAAAAGCACTTTGACAGTCTGAAATCAGATGTATCAATATGGGAGGCAAATAGTTTATTCTTTTATCAGCATACTTGTCTAAGTAATTTGATGTTTTTGAAATAGGTGTCACCTTCAAAGAGTGAAACACAAAGTTGATATAGGTACTGATGGCTGTGCTTGGTAAAGGCTGATCATTCCCTTGGGAGTGCTTATTACCTACTAGGTCCCTTGCTAAGCCAGCACACTTTGCACCTGACCATGTGGATACAGTCTACCAATTTCCTTAAAGGCCACCTTGTCCTTTTCTGTTAGTCTTTGGTGGGAATATTGGGGCTTGAATTTGGAGCCTCTGTTCTCCCTTGGCTTTTCCACTAAAGGCTATCACTGTACCACTTCAGCCATATCTCCACTTACAGCTTTTTAAAAATATTTTTTATTGTGCAAAGGAGTTATAGTTACATGAGTAAGGTAATCAGTATATTTCCTATTGAACATTGTTACTGTTTTTCCCCTAACATCCCTTCCCTCTCCACCTCCCCAACTCCCCCCCCCCACAAGTTGTAAAGTTTGTTTTCAGCATATTGTCTAGTACATCTCATTGTAACAATGGGTCAGCATTTTGTTATTTCCCTTCCCCTCCCCAAATTAGAAAAATGTATTAACAAGATGCAGGGCACCAGAATCAAATACAGTGAAAACAGGGGTTATACCATGGGGGAAGAACATACAAAAGAAACAAAAATATCACATAGTGCATTATAAATACATAAAAAAACAACAAGAAAGACAAAACCTCTTGTGTCTCTATCTTGGGTTTATTTTGCTTGGCATCATCTTATATGATCATATGTACATAGTTTTTTTTTTAAATTTTTTTTTTTTTTTTTACCTGTAATTCTTTTTTTTTTTTTTGCTATTTTCTTTTTATTTTATTTTATTTTATTTTATTTTATTTGTGAACA
>NW_012267302.1:4051983-4056327 GCF_000151885.1 Dipodomys ordii
ATCTTGCCCATGTAATTGTAACCCCTCTGTACAGTATGTTCACAAAAAAACAAAACAAAACAAAACAAAAACCATAGTTGTGCTGGTAGCTTTAGTATGGCCTTGTTTGTGATCATTTGGGTAAATGCCCAAAAGTGGGATTGCTGGGTCATAGGGGAGCTCTATGTGGAGTCTTTTGTGGAACCTCCATACTGCTCTCCAGAGTGGTTGAACAAGTTTACACTCTCAGTAACAGTGCAGTAAGGTTCCCTTTTGGTCACATTCCCTCTAGCCACTTACAGCTTTTTAGTACTTTATTAGAGACCTTTCTCCAAGGCTGGCTTTGACTTGTGGTCTTCCAATCTCATCCTCCTGAGTAGGATTATAGGTTTGAGCCACCAGTGTTGGGCCTCCTTGTCCTTTGGATGGTGGAACATGGAAAGCCTAATTGTGTCCAGGCAGGGAACATTTGATATAAATGGCCTGATGTTAGCGTCAATCATGGTGAGCCAGGACTAGCTACACACAGCAAGCTCAGGGTCTGTGGTGAGTAGAGCAAGGGAATGACCTAGATCTATTTAGGGAGAATAGGGAAATGCCTGTCATTGCTCAAGAAACTTGGATGGTATGGATCTTGTGTCATCACTATAGGCTGTATTTTAATGAGCAACATCTTTAAGTGAACTACAAGCCAGCTCTTCCTGTGGGATTTGGATTTAGGGTGCTTGGTCTAGGTGTGGTGTGGAGTCTGGGCCCCTCACTTCCACTTGTTCCTCCACTATCTCTTTTCAACCTGCCTACCTCATCATGGCAGTTCTTAGGGTCCCTTCTTGGAACTGCCCTCAAGCAATCCTTTTTTGGCATTTTAATGAGTTTCTTTGATCCATTATTTGTTTCTTCTGTTAATGCCAAACATTTTGAGGGTAGTGTATTTGAATGTTTTTAGTGTTTGTTGTCATTGTTCATTATAGCTCTCACTCTATTTTATTCATAAAGTACTTATTAAATAGTTATTTCTTCCAGTCTTTAGCCTGGAAGTTTGTCTAAGGACTAATGTTTTGTGTGCAGAGTAGGCAGAAACTCAGAATCCAGGATTGGTAGGCAGACTGCTGGTGCCACAGTGCTACTTACTGTGTGGCTTAGAGTGAGTTAAATTCCCTCTCTAGTCCTTAGTTTCTTCATCTGTACAATGGAGATAATAGAAGCATGAACCTCATTTGATTTTATGTTGTGTGCTAGCTATGCTGCTACTCATGCTGTTGTCTTACTCTAGGACTATGGAGAAAGACTGTGGATGTCGCACTGCTTTGGATTTGTGGGGCCTCAGCTGTTTTGTGAGGCTGACTTAGCGAGGGAATCTCTACTTGGGGACAAGAAGGTGGCTTTTGCTGGGCACTGGTGGCTCACACCTGTAGTCCTAGCTGTTAAGAAGGCTGAGATCTGAGGATTACAATTTGAAGTCAGCCTGGGTAGAAAGTCCAAGAGACGCTTATCTCGAATTAAGCAGTGAAAAGCAAAAAGAAGAGGTATAAATCATCCTTGAATGAAAAAGCCAAGGAAGAACACTAGGCTCCAAGTTCTAGTCCCAGTGCTGGTGCGTGCACACACACACACACACACACACACACACACACGTACACAGATGCATGCACACACACACGTGTTAATTTTGTTCATTGTCCTCCACTTTTCCTGTCCTGCAAGACTGACATACCCCTCAAGCTCCTTTCCTGTTTCAGGAAACAATGATAGCCTTTTACATATACTTCTTAGATGCAGCTGTTGTGAGTGGGCCTTTCCTCGGTTAAGAAATTAGAATATTAATCCTAAATGGTATTTCATGGCCTGAGACTTAAATTTATACATCGCTATCCTGAACAATATATTATATTGCATTAAACAGATTGTAGATTAACATGCAACTATAAAACAAACCATCAATGTATTGTTGACAACTCTAAGTGCATGTTCACATATTTAACTACCTTGGGTGGATATTGAAGTGTTAAGAGCAGCTTAACAGGTTGATGTAAAATTAAGCATTATATTATATTTCACTTAGTGGAGAGACAGTAAAATGGAAACTTGGGCTTCAGAGGCAGGGAGTGTGGAAGAGAATTTGGCGTCAGCTTAGCTTTGGGAAAAAGATGGCACCTTCAAGACCCTGAGTAGCTGTGCAAGGATGCCACTCATTCTTCCACACTGGTGCAGCTGTTTCTTGATTTGGATCTTTTCAGATTGTTATGTTGTTTAAATTTTTTTCATTAGCACATTTTATTTGTACAAAATTGTTATTGGCTATTAAAAACCTTATAGAGTTTGTGGTCTAATTGAGGAGACAAAGCATCCTGAAGACAGTGAAGAGAAATAAGACACATGGATGGTACTGGAGGCTAGCACATTGAGTAAAATAGGTAAGCCACTCAAAAGGCCAAACATTTCCCTAACATCACCTTATCTGACCTTTTCTGCTTGACTCAGACATATACTAGATATTGCAAATAAGGGAAACCATGGGACCTATGTTTCTTTGGGCCTGGCTTACTTCACTTAATATAATTTTTTCTTTCATGTGATTGTTTTTAACACATTTATAAGATTATTTTTTTGTTGCTTTGTATGTCCCTCCCCCACAGTATAACCCCTGCTTTCACTGTATTTGTTGTCGGTATAATTTGTGGAGGGGAAGGGGAAAAACAAATCATTTAAATAGGGATACAGGTGGACCCATTGCAACAATGAGCTATACAAGTTGTTATGTCAAAAACAAACTTTACAACTTTTGTGCGGGGGGCGGGGCGGGGTGCGGGGAGGATTGGGGGGGCAGGAGGAGGGTGGGAAGGGATGGGAAGGGGAAACAAAGGAGGAGGCTACAATGCTTGATAAGAAATGTACTCATTATCTTGCCCATGTAATTGTAACTCCTCTGTACAGTATTTTCACAATAAAAATGAAAAAAAAGGCCAAACATTGCATTATTTTGTTTATATGTGGAATGTAGATGGAAGGTGACAATGATGATTTATGGACATGGATATAAATGGAGGCTTTTGGGGGAAATCAGTGGGGAGAAAGGAAGGAGAGGGCAAGCAGGGGTGAGGGGAGAGAGGGTAAGGAGAGGGGTGAACAGGATTGGAGTGTGTTGCATATATATGAAAATAGTGTAACAAAATCCTCTAAGATATTCTTTGAAAAAGGGAGAGGGCTGGGTGCAAGTGACTCACCCCTGTAATCCTAGCTAATTATGAGGATGAGATCTGATTGAAGCCAGCCAGGGCAGGAAAGTCCAAGAGACTCATATCTAATTAACCACCACCAAAAAAAAAAAAAAAAAGCCAAAAGCGAAGCTGCCCCTCAAGTATTAGAGCACCGACCTTGAAAGAAAAAGCTAAGATACAGTGCCTAGACCCATCTAGCATCAAAAAAAGAGAAAAAGGAAAGGAATGAGGGTGAACTTGTCCAAAGTGCAGTGTTCAAGTGTGTGGAAATACGTAAATGAAACCCTCATGTACCATTAATATACACTAATAAAAATAAGAGGCCTGGTATTTTGTGGATGGTTTCAGCCTAAGAGAGGATACAGAAGACAGTGGTATTAGGAGTAGTCAGAAAGGTCTAGTGATTTTTGAGCTGGGGAGGGTGAGAGAGGAAGATAGAAGGTGGATTTGGGAAGAAGCAGGTCAGGCATCCAGAGCTTGGACAGCTATTGGAGTGCCCAGGCTGTCAGGCAAGTACTAATCTTGGAACTGGAAATCAGACTGCCCAGAGCTGCAAATGCAGATTTTCTTCCTCTTAGTTCAGTGACCAGGGTCAGGTTACTTCAAGGCTTTATTTCTTAGTTTTTTCCTCAGTAAAATGTGGAGAATGACAATCTGCTTCTGTAATATTACTCTGAAGATTAAGTGTATGGTCAGAAAAAGGAGAGGTGTAGTTGAAGTAGCACTCCGCTGTGATGGTGTTGCAATTTGTAGGGTGAGGAACTACAGTTAAATAGGAGACTGGGAGGTACAGGGAAATGAAATAAAGAAAAGTGTCTATTTTTAGTTTTTTTCATCCTATGTATTCTGCCTTTTTTTGAAATGAGTACTGTAGTTTGAACTTAAGCAGGTACTTTACCACTTGATCCCTGCCCTCAGTCACTTTTTGGCTTTAGTTATTTTCTCTATAGGATCTTGGGAATTTTGAGCAGACTGGCCTGGATTGCAATCCAGTTACTTTCTATGCTTCTCACATAGCTGAAATTGCAGTCATGAGCCACTAAGTCTAGCTTTCTTCTTCTTCTTCTTCTTCTTCTTCTTCTTCTTCTTCTTCTTCTTCTTCTTCTTCTTCTTCTTCTTCTTCTTCTTCTTCTTCTTCTTCTTCTTC
>NW_012267302.1:4057057-4074557 GCF_000151885.1 Dipodomys ordii
TACCACTTGAGACTTTTTGTGGTTAATTGGAAATAAAGATCCTATGGACTTTTCTGCCTGGGCTGGCTTTGAATTTCAATCCTCAGATCCCAATCTTCTGAGTAACTAGGATTACAGGCTTGAGCCACTAGTGCCACATGTTTTTTGAGATGCTGATATGCTAATCTTTTTCTGTGCTGACCTTGAACCAAAATTCAAGAGTAGGTGGGATTTCAGGTGTGAGCCACTGTGCCTGGCCCTATTTCATGGTTGTTACAACAGTATATCTTGAGATGTACTAGGTATGAGAATGGGACCGTGGACCCATCAGATATGGATTCTTCCTTCTCCACACTTCTCATTTTTCTGTAGCATTTAGTCTGCTTCTAATTGATTGAAACAGATGAAAAGAGTGGATATTCTCTAAGAGAGAGACCACAGGTTACACTTGCTGATAATGGGTGAGTAGAAGATGCCCCCATGGTATCTGGAAGTATATTAAAAGGAATGAATATGCAAAGCCTGTTTCCCTTTGTGCTGTGTACATGAGATCCTTGTTGAAGCTCTGAAGTTTCTCAGATCTCAAAGAAAATATGAGAATATGGCAGGCAAGGAACACAGGAGAAAAATGATTCAGGGGATAGGAAGATGTCTGAAGGACCATTTAGGAAAACAGAGAGGTGAATTAATGGCTAATTTCAAATAGCAAGAAGTTTTTAAATGTAGTTTGTTTCTCAAAGAACGTTCTGCGGAACCCAAGTTCTAAGAAGGGGAAACTTTGAAAGTCAAGCCATTACCCTATGGCAATGATCCATGAAAGAGACTTAAGAATTTCCATATTCATGAAGTATCTCCACTGCACTTTGACTGGCCTAATACATGTTAAGCATTATTATCTCTGGAAGCTCATTTCCCAACATCTGTGGAAAATGGTTGATTCCTGAATTATTAAGCCCTACCAAGCAGGAGTGGTGGAGAGACCATTGATTCTTTGAGTATCTAGTTCATGAACTAGAATTCAGGAGAGGTGGGAGGTTGATGGGCTTTCTTATCTCACCAATTTGTGCTGAAGATCCAACTTTCTTCTCTTACCTTTGGGATCTTCTCTCCCATTCTCTGTGTCCCTTCTTTCTTTTCCATCTTCCATCTCTCTTTTTACTTTCAACATAGAGGGGAAAACTAGAATTTCCTACTCTCATTGCCTTATTATTTTATTTCTCTTTGCTACGTGAGACACATACTTTATTGTTGATCCTGGATAATATTTTTGTTTCTGAAGTCATAAATGACTCTTCCTTCTTCCTCCTTTTAAGAATTGATATGTTGAATGTTTCTCTCTGGCTTTCTCTCTTTCTCTCTGTATGTGTGTATGTGTATGCACGCATGCACATGTGCACACACACATACACACACACATACTTGAAGGTACAGAATACACCTTTTGTGTTCCATTTATTGTAAAATATTGCACACATCTGTAATTATATTCCTCTTAAAATAAAGCCTTCATCTACTCTTAACATCTTTTGATGTCCCTTCCCTGCTGACTCTATTTTTTTCTTGTTCCCACTTTACGTTAATGTGAAGAGACAGTTGAGTAAATGCACAATGAACTTCAAAACCTAGTAATTGTTTTTCAGAAAGAATGAAACTTGCGAATTAGATATGGATTATAAAAGAACACTAGGGCTGATTAGTGTTGCAAAGGGGCGCCCACTGGACAGCTCTGACACCTGCCTGCCAGCACTCTTCCGAAATGCCACCTCTGGTGCCTCTGTTCTGCCCATCATAGATGAGGGGGGAGAAGCGGTGGGTGGGAGTTAAAAGCCTCCCAGTGAACCACCTTGTCAGACTCGCCAATTCACGGGACGCCTGACATAAAAGGCAACGAGAAACAAAGATGAGTTGCATCCATTTTACAAGCAAACTCTAGTTATCTGTAAAAAAAAATAAGATAATAAGGATTTGGAAAAAGAAGGACTGAGCAAGCACTAGAAGGTGTTCAATGCAGTTATTTATTTTTCTTTTAAAGTTGCAGAGATAATGAGGTTTTGTGGGTTTTTTTTTGAGACTTGGGGGGAGGAAAAGAATTCAGAAGCCAAGTTTCAAGCTGCTGAAAAATTGCTTTTAGGAAAGAAAAAAAAAGCAAAGCCTTTTCCATGCTAACCATCTGCTTACATGTTGTTTACTGCTGAGAGTGGCGGTGTGTGCGTATTAATCATGCTTACACAAGTATCTTAATTACTCCCTGTGTAGCTGCTCTGTCTTGAACTCAGAAGTTGACCTTTCTCTTTTTATTCCTTTAAATCATTAATCATACACAATCAACGCCAGCGGGGCAGAGCCACAGAGAAGGCTACCCAGATTCTCACACCTCATGCCAGTCCCTGGCAGACAGGGAAGGCCACCAGAGTGACTGCTTTGCCAGCAGCCAGGCGGATCTTAATTAATGGCTCTGCTGTGTTGAAACACTTGTGCTAGGAGAGGTGGCTCCCACAATGGCCCCATGGTGCTCCCTCCATTTTCTGTCTGGCCTGCTTGGTGACTGTAGGATTCTGTTGAGACTCCTCTGGGCTATGCTAGCCTTCCTCACACTGACTGTACACCTAGACTTCAGAATGATCCCAACAGAAGCTGTGACTTTCTTTTTCTTTTTTTCTATTTATTTATATTGTGAAAATACCATACAGAGGGGTTACAATTACATGGGCAAGGTAATGAGTACAGAAGCTGAGTGACTTTCTGAGGGAATGCATTGTTTTTCAGCACAAGTTGATATGAGACCCGAGCTGTACATACTTGGCCACACATGTTAATCTGTTGGGGATCCTGTTAAAATGTAGATATCTAATTCAGGAGAGCCTGAGAATGTACAGCACTAACAAGCTGCTGGTGTTGCAAAAATTGGGCATTAAATAGCACCACATGTTGATCAGCAAACGGCTGCATGATAGTTAATAGCTAAGGCCCTACCTCTAAGCCTGGAAAGATAAGAGTCTGTGGCTTGAGGAATGTAAAGTATATATTTTTCTCTGCTTATATCAGGAAGGTTTTGTAAATGGTGACAAGAAGAATTTTTCATAGGTGACATACACATGTTAAATATGGCAGAGGGAACACATGACACAAAGATTGGCTCTTATGGAGGAAATAGTGAAGTTGAGATTTGCTTTTTAATGTTTTCATGTATAGTGTTGAGCACTTGACACCTTAGCCAAGAACAAATAGGAGGATCACGGTTCTGAGTATCCTGTCCTAAGAATAGCTAAAGCAGAAAGGGCCAGAGGCATGGCTCAAGCAAAAGGCCCTTGAATTCAAACCACAAAAAGGAGCGGGGAGGGGGGTGAAGAGGGAGGGGGAAGCACGAGGGGGGGAATGAAGCCTCTTCTTTTGGCCACTCTGAACATTCTACCTTTTTTTTGTTGTTGTTGTTGGTTGTGGGGCTTGGACTCTGGGCCTGGGAGCTGTTCCTGAGCTTTTCACCTCAAAGCTAGTGCTCTATCACTTGAGCCTCAGCATTACTTCCAGTTTTCTGGTGGTTTATTGGAGATAAGGGTCTCATAGACTTTCCTGCCCAGGCTGGCTTTGAACTGCAATCCTCAGATCTCAGCCTCCTGAGTAGCTAGTATTACAGGTGTGAGCCACCAGCACCTGGGCTGAATATTCTTCCTTTAAAGAGGAGGAATGTAGCATCTCAATATAATGATCTAGAATTTTCTACCCAATTTTACCATTTTATTAAAGCACAGACTACAATATGTAAAACTGCATAACACTAATATACACAGTAGATTTTGATTGACATGTCTAGCTGTGATAATATAAAAATAAATTAAAATTGAAACACATTGTACATAGGGCTTGGGACTTGCATCCTGTGACACACAAAGGTAGCATCATATACTTGAAGCCCTGAGCTTTTTCACTGGTGCTCACTTGGGAAGAATTCTACACAAACTCTTTACCCTACACACACCACCATCACTTCCTATTCCATCTGAATAGTAGGGTAAAAGTCAGAGTGGGAAGGAATTTTATTTAAAAATTTTTAAATAAAAGCAACCAATCTGTATTAGTGAAAAATCACCTAATTAATTTAGAGAAAAATTTTGTTTTTTCTACATGTAGTTAGAATACAAAGGTAAGTGGATTTATTATTTACATTACATATGACTTGGTCATGAAGTTAAACTCTGAATGAGTTGAATTAAGAAAATATTTCATCAGTGGAGTTTGCTTTTCAGCTGGCTGCCTTTCTAGAGTTTCTTGTTGATTTATGAAGTGAAATTTCTGTCCTGTCTCTGGTGAGGACGTCCTGTAGCCGTCCTACATAGTTTTGGTATTTGGTATGCATGTTTTTGGCAGCCTGGAAAGTATCCTGGCTGAAGTGACAGAGCGACATAACTCAGTTTCCATTTGGTAAAATAATAACTAATGTGAATTTTTGCACATGAAGCATTTAACCTTGGAGAAGTGCCTTGCATAACCACGGTCTTCTGTAGAACTCTTTCTAGAAGGCTTGGCTTGATCTTGGAACTTTGGGAGGATTTCAAGTCAGGCTGATTTAAGTGTGGAGAGCCTGGTTTGGCAAAGAGTTATGTTTGTGCTTTTCTCTTTCAAGGCCATGACTCTGACCCCTCTAAAGAAGCCAAGCTATTTTTAGGGAAAGGCTATAGTGGCAATTTCTGAGGAAATCTGGGGTGTTCCTTACTAAGAACTCAGGGCAGGGCTGAGTTCTCAGACTGAGTTAAGTGGGCCTGAAGTCTTTTTAGAACCCTGTATCTATCAGCAGATTCACATACTTTTCATCATATTGGGCCAGAGCTGGCTCTCCGTTGGTGGATTCCAGGGTTGCTGTGATGGGGATACGCCTATGGACTTCCCTGTGGCAAGTATATAAAACTCCTGTCTAGGTCCCTGGGTAGCAATTGAATTGATCAGAGATGGAAGCCTGAGAAGCTGTAGCTTCCTTTAAGTGATTCTAATGTTGGCTACGATTGTTAACCATTTAATAAGGCTATAGATCTGTCCTGCTTTGCTTGGTTTATTTCATTCTTTGGCTGCTTTCAGTGTTTGGGTCCATGTCAGCTCAGACTGTTAGGGTT
This sequence comes from Dipodomys ordii, assembly GCF_000151885.1. NCBI lineage: Eukaryota > Metazoa > Chordata > Mammalia > Rodentia > Heteromyidae > Dipodomys > Dipodomys ordii. The sequence continues at coordinate 4,062,142 of NW_012267302.1, forward strand.
AAGCCCCAGAGATACAAAGGGAGCTGTGAAATACATACAGTCTATAGGAAAGGACACTAGTTAACTGGCTGGTCTTGACTTTGCCCTTCTTGTCCTGTCTTGTCTAATGCTTGTTCTGTCATTTGATGATTACCTGGGCCTTGTTATCTGTGTTGCCCACATAGATCCTATTGTGAGCTTAGTGTTAACCCTCATGCCCTATCACATAGTGTTACAAGATAGGTGGATTCTATGGTGAGGAATATTGGTGAAGCCCTGGGCAGGGTAAGGTTAAACCTTTGTTTGCCTTGATCCAGTGGCTCCTCCAAATATCCTCAAGTGCATATGCATCTATCCAAGAGGAGAGGAGGGAACACACTTTCCCCTACCTTTCTCTTATTCTGAACTCTTTGAATCGGGGCTCCTTCTGTGGGCCTAATAGTCGATGAAGTGTACTTTGGCCAACCCTGTTCAAACCTCTGGGACTTTGTCCAGCCTCCACTCTCCATAATGTGACTGTTTTTATGCTTGGTCTAGACCTCTGACTCATGTGTTCTGTCTCAGAGCTGCCTGGCTCCTTTGTGTCTTCCCTTTTTCTTCCCAACTCCATGCCCTCTTTCTCATACCAATAATATCTCATATCTCAAGTGACTGAAACCTCTCTATTTACTTTACCTCCTAGTCAGGTGTTAACATCATGTCTCCATGTCCAGTGTGCAATCCCTGCATTAGGAGATTAGGGAGAAATTGAATTCAGTCTAACATGCCTGAATACTGAGCATCAACAATATGCCAGACACTGGGCTAGGTGCTGGGATGTAGAATTGGTGGTACTCTGGTTTTGCCTAAAGGAGTTCAGGTTCTAACAGAGAACACAGGGTATTGGTTAGTATTGCTCTGTTTTCTTAATGGGGAAGAAGGTGGACCAAACACTTCAGGTTCCATCAGGGGTACCAGTCTGCCCAAGGGGACTGGAGGATTTTGCATGATGAAGTTGTGAGAAACACTTTGACCCAGTCACACTTGAAGAAATGGACTCAGAGACATAAAATATAGCAAAAGCCAGATTTTAATGGTTAATGGCAGTCTTACAAGATTGGGTGTCCAGTAGGCAGAGATACCCAGAAAAGTTACAGCAAACAATTTATTCCCTAATGTGAAAGCCCCTCCCATTTGTTTTATTGTCTAATTTCAACAAGTGTGGCCATTGGGATTGGTAGAATTTTGGAAATGGCCTAAGTTATTTCCACACCCCTCTCAGAAAGGCTTTTGAGGTTCTGGTACATACCATTTTTACTTATTTTCTCATTTTATCATGGTCTTCTTCCCCCTGCTAGTTGGTCCCCTTACAACATCATGTTTTGGTTTTGATCTTTTTTTTATTGTGAAAATACTGTACAGAGGGGTTACAATTACATGGGCAAGATAATGAGTACATTTCTTATCAAGCATTGTATCCTCCTTTGTTTCCCCTTCCCATCCCTTCCTATCCTCCTCCCCTGCCACCCAATCCTCCGCCCCCCCCAAAGTTGTAAAGTTCATTTTCGACATAACGACGTGTACAGCTTTTGATCTTTTTGATCTCAGGGTTAGGTCCGATACCTGGCTTTAAAATTGGACCACCAATATTATTTCTTTTTTTGTGTATTTTTTATTGTAAAAATACTGTACATAAGGGTTACAGTTACATGAGTAAGGTAATGAGTACATTTCCTATCAAGCGTTGTTATCTCCTCCTTTGTTTATCCTCTACCATCCCTTCCCTCCCTACCTCCCAACTCCTCCCTCCCCCACCCCAGGTTGTAAAGTTCATTTTTAACATAGTGTCTTGTAATCGCATTGTTACAATGGGTCAACCTATAGCCTTATGTCCAGCATTTTGTTATTTCCCTTCCCCTCCCCAAATTAGAAAAATGTATTAACAAGATGCAGGGCACCAGAATCAAATACAGTGAAAACAGGGGTTATACCATTGGGGAAGAACATACAAAAGAAACAAAAAAAATCACACGGTACATTATAAATACATTAAAAACAACAGCAAGAAAGACAAAACCACTTGTGTCTCTATCTTGGGGTTCATTTCACTTAGAATCATCTTATATGGTCATGTGTACATAGCTTTTGACCTTTTCTGCTTGTTCTAGACATATACTAGTTACCAATATTATTTTTTACAAGGTGATTTCTGAATCAAGGAATGAGGATGAATTGAAAAAGATAGGACAAAAAGGGCAGAAGGAGGTTCATACTGGCTAGACAAAAAATCGAGAGATAAAAGCTAAAATGCCAGAAATAATGTGGCCCAATTGATGAAAAAGAATTGGGAGTCATGATTTTGAGGAAATAGGATTCTCATGATGAAAGCCTACATGAATGTCTAGGCAACATATTTCCATTACAAACTCTTAAAGGATATACTGTATATCGAATTTTTGAGGGAGATCTCTTCATGGAAACACTGGAAGAAGTTAGATGGAAGAAGCCACACACACCCAGCAGCTCTTTGAGATTTAGGTATGAATTTCCATTTCCAGATGTCCAGTTAACCAGAACAAAGTCCAAAGTAGAGCTGTTGCCCAAGTAGTAGAGCACCACCCTTAAGTGAAAAAGCTGAGACAGTACCCAGCCTCTAAGTTGAAGGCCAGTACTGGTGTGCACGCATGCGCGAGTGTGTGTGTGCATGTGCATGCACACATACACACATACTCTCACACTCATACTTTTTTTTTGGTCAGTCATAGGGCTTGAACTCTAGGCTTGGGTGATGTCTCTGCGCTCTCCAGCTCTAGGTGAGTGCTCTACCACTTGAGCCATGGAGCCATTTCTGGTTTTCTAGTGGTTTATTGGAGATAAAAGTCTCATGGACTTTCCTGCCTGGGCTGGTTTTGAACCATGATCCTCAGATCTCAGCCTCCTTAGTAGCTAGGATTACAGGTATGAGCCACCAGTGCCTAGCCCACATGCACACTCTTGCCTACACACTTACATATACAAAACAAGCAAACAAAAATCTCCCCAAACCCACTATGAAATATCCTTATTTTGTACTGTGGAAATATGAACACCTCTATGAACATTAGCTCAGATAAATTGCATTAGTTTACTAAAAGCCAAAAAAGATTCCAAATTTTACTATGGATATAGGACCATAAGAATTTTAGAAAAAGATGAGTTTTGATACTTTACTCCTTGTAATACGTAACCCTCATTCAAAACAAGCATAATTAGATTAATACAATGTATATTATCTTGCTGCCAAGACAGTCACACTCAATGAAATAGTTTTAGAAAATGAAAGCCTCCTTCAAATGAAAATATCTTTTAATTTTGAATGTTCAGAGTGAAGAAGAAATATCTCTAAGTAAAAGGTCAGTTTGGAAAGAGTTCTATATTTGGGTAGATGACTATCATTTGGAGATTAGTCCAACATACCAATTAGCATATTAAAAATAAAACAGTACAAACACAGCCATCAGAATTATATAGCTGAGATACTTTTTTAAAAAGTTCGAGGTTAATGATAATGACAATTTGCCTTATAAAGGTTAAAATGTGTTTGTGACTTTAGCTAAAGTATCACTATCCCAGAACAGTGTGAAATTTATGTAATCACTTAATCTCAATAAAGAATTTTTTTAAAAAGACTATACTTGGAAATAACTTCCAGATGAATTTAGATCTAGTTTTAAGCTTATCATTAGGAAAAAACCTAATTAAATTATAATCCTAAATAAATTATAAAATTCTCCTCTTTGTAGATTCCCAAAGATATATCCATGAGGTCTTAGCTTGAGAAATGAATAATGGTTTGATCCACCAAAATTCTGGATTAAGCTGGGTACTGGTGGGCCATACTTGTAATCCTAGTTACTCAAAAGTCTCTTGAGATTCTTCTCTCTAATTAACCACTCAAAAAACCAGTAGAGCTGTGTGGCTTGAAGTGGTAATTGCTAGCCTCAAGCAAAAAAGCTTAGGGACAGCACTCAGGCCCTGAGTTCAAGCCCTACAGCTGACAAAAAAAAATACTGGATTAGACAATACTAGTTACTGGTAGTTAACTTCTTTTTCCTAAAAGTGGTGGGATGAAAAGGAATGAGATTGTAGTTTTGGTATGGCTATCTGGGATGCTTGATTCTTCAGGAAATTAAGAATCTATAGCTGAACTTTTTTTTTTTTTTTAGTAAACTATATGTCCCATATAAGACACAACTTTCAGTAGATTAATACAGGACATATTCACTCTTCTTCCCATTCCTTCCATGTGCTACCATGTGTTTCAGATTTCAGAGGATTTTAATTTTTTTTGATTTTGGAATATTTGCATAGACTCTACTAACTATACTGTTGGACTACCCTTAACCCAAATATTAAAACTCTGGATTAAAACATCCTGGATTTTAGATTTTTCAGAAATGAGTTTCTCAACCTGTAGTACCATTGTTTTCAGTCTGTTCTCTAGTGTTAAACATGAAGACAAGGCCTTTATTGTCTGCCTGTCTTTCTCCTTTCATGGATAGATTCCAGTCTCCCAGATCAAAGACTCATATAATATAGATGGGCAAATATACATATATGTATATGTATATATATATATATATATGGAATGGATGAATTCCTGAACAGAGTAGGAGTCTTTGTACTAAACTTTCTTTACATTTAAACATGACATACAACTAGTGATTGAGCAATCCATAGACAAGCAGGCCTCTTCAACTTCCCTAAGTATTCTAGCATAATGGTTATGATAGTAAGAAATTGGAAACTCCAAAGACTAAAGTAATTGGAAGTTGCTGCTTTGCTAATTTTGTCAATACATGTATGTAATACATCTGCCAGAAGACAGATATCAGAGTACTACTCCTTGCTGTCATGGTGTAAGACTGGTAGAGAACAGGGTTTTGGGAAGGAAACACACACATTCTCACTCCCCCTCTTCCTTCTCCCCTCTGCCTTCTGCCCTCTCCCCTTTCCCCTCTCCCCTCTCCATCCCCTTTCTCTTTCTGTCCTCTCTCTCTCTCTCTCTCTCTCTCTCTCTCTCTCTCTCTCTCTCACCAGCTGATTATAACTTACCTGGTAATCTTAGCTACTCAGGAAGTAGAGATCTGAGGATGGTAGTTGGAAGCCAGCACAAGCATGAAAGTCTGTGACTCTTTTATCTCCAAAGTGGCTGACAGTAGAGCACCAGAGTGAAAAAGCCAAGTAATTGTTTGAGGCACTTACAAACCCCAGGTACAATAACAAAAAAACAAAAAACAAAATAAAACAAAAACAACACTAAAAACACCCCACAGTGCCTCTATCTGTCTGTGTTTAGACAGCAAGGGTTGCTTCCTAAGTCACATTAAGCCTATTATGTAAAGCCAAATTATTTTGTGAATTATCACAAACATTGATCTACCCTTGACAGTACTTTAGAGTTTTTGCAGCAAATCTGCTGGCTGATAGCATTACCAGGGTGTCAGTTTTTGTCACTTGTAAGCTTCCCTCAGTCAGCTGCAGTTGGAAAGGAGTCCAGAGTAACAAAAGGCATTGCTATCTCTTAAACTTGACTTTAACCTTCAAACACTAATAATTTATTATTTAGTGTTATGCTTCAGTATTTTTTGGTGGCACTATATCATCTTTAATGTTGGTAACTTGAGTTTTGTAATATAAAGACATATAAATAGAAAAAGAAAATGTTGCTAAGTGCTTTTATGGGTAGCAATCTGAATAGTGGTCTCGATGCAATTCATCTGACATTTATCTACATAAATTAGGGTAGTTCAAGAAGAGGAGCAGATGAGGAGTATACGTAAGGTCTCCTTTTTATAGCAATATAAAACAGAGCAAAAAACTTCATTCATTTCTTTTTAAAATATGCACCTCTTTATTATCATATTCGTTCATTGAAAGCAAATGTCTTATTAACTAATGAGACAGTGTTTGATTTGCTATGATCATAGAGACAACATTGGCCTCTTTATAAAGCCTTTGTCAATAATGTTCCTACTTGGTCACTGGCCATTTGTTTTTGAATACTAATATAAATAACCTTTAGGAAGGAACATTAAATCTTCATAAGCAAAATGAATAACTTGCATGTGCATTTACTTTGTAAACTCATAAAATGACTTTAAAAGGTGCATGATCTTTTTGTCAAAGCCAGAGGGTTTAGGCATAACAGAGGGAAGAAAGCTGTAAGATCTTCTGTCATCACCCACCTTTCTCAGAGCATATCCTTTCTTTAAAAAATACTCTACATTTAAAATTAACTAGAAAGACATGATTAGCTCCCTCATTTGCCACAGACATTTCCCATCTAGATGTTGCAGAAAGAAAAGACATAAAAGAAGTCATCTCTTTGCAGTTTGTCTTTTCATCCGGACTCCAAGGAGATTTTTGTGGGGTGTGTGTTTGTGTGGGAAAGGTCAAGAGAAACAAGCATCCTTTCTTTTAAGTGCTGATTTCTGCAGCTAGGTGCACCTGGATCACTTGGTTAGTCCTCCCTCCTTCCTCTTTGTGCTTGTTTTGATTTTGCTAAAATCGGGTTAGGCAAGAGGAAGAAGGAAGATGAATGAATAATGTTATATCTTACAGTTCTCCATAGCAAGTATGTTTAACTCCCTAAGGGGATGGGATGCACACTAGCTTTCCAGACTAGAAATCTGATAAACTTGACACCTCTGTTCCTCTTTGTCCCTCTGTCTTTTCCTAACTTTTCCTTTAGAACAGCACATTCCTTTCCCTGACTTCTCTTCTTCTTTAGAGACTACCTAGAGCTAAAATATTTGTTCAGAATACTCTGGAGACCAAATCCCCAAGTCCTTTTTGGGTCCATTGTGTCCCCACCCCTCAGGTTCTCTTACTATGGCAATGATTATGTTTGAGGGATGACAAGATTTTATAGGGATTCTAGATCTAAGGCTGCCAGCAGTATATTCCTCAAGAAGTAAGAGAGGAAACATTCCCCTCAACAGTTACAAAGTTGTCAATTCAAATATATGAGGAGTACTTTCTAACATACCACCAGGTAGAGTGGATTGTAGAGCAAAAAGCCCATGCAAAAGCCACAATCCTCCACCCAGCTTCAGTGCATTTGGATCTTTCAATCCTCTAAATTTCAGGATTTTCCTTTTGTGATGGGTGGAAGGAATAATGTCTGGTGTCTAAGGATCCTTAGCTGTAACTGCAGATGCTTCCATGGATTCGTGGCTCATTTCTCTTTTTCTTTTTTCCTGTAGATCCCTTGAGCTTTCTCTGAGAAGCACAGCTGTCAGCAGCCCAGAGATCTATGCATCTCCTCATGTTCCCACCTCACTGTCCTTTCAAGGGGACATGAGTCAGCAGCCTGCATTACTTGTGAAACAAAGAGTTAGAAGGGTTAAGAACTAAATTACTTTTTAAAGTTTTATTTTGTTGTAAAGGTGCTGTACAGAGGGGTTACAGTTATATAAGTAAGGTAATAAGTACATTTCTTGTCAAACATTGTTAACCCACTCCATTTTTCTCCCACTATCCCTCCTTCCCAGTCCCCTCCCCTGTTCCTGAAGTTGTGAAGTTTATTTCCAACATAGTGTCTTGTGAGTATCATTGTTGCTCTGGGTCACCCTTTGTCCTTGTTTTACCATTTTGTTATTCCCCTTCCCTTCCCCAAATCAGATAAACGTAAGATGCAGGGTATCAGAATAAAAAAGTGACTACCAGAGATAAACCAAAAGGAATAAAATAAAATAAAATAGAAAGAGCAAATCACTTTTATAAAAGGACTTTCCATCCTACAGCTGGCTTTGTGATTCCTTCTCCAGTTGATTTTTTTTCACAAGAAAGGGCATCCTAACCTACTCCTATTAAATCCTTGGGAGACAGACACTTTATTACATGTCAGGGGCTCCATTTTCCTATGACAAAAATCTGAAAGAAAAATAAAAGTTATCTGTCTATGACATGTTTTAAACGAATGGCTTCTAATGTTATTAGCTATTAGCATGATCTTAAGGTAGGTTGTTTTTATTTGCTTGTGTGCCTATCAGGGAAGAATGCTTTTGTTCTGAAATGAGTGATAGCTCCCTGGTTTAACCAGGTGAATGAGGAAAGGGAATGTCTTAGCAAATAGCAGATGGCTTTGTGAGATTTTATAGAGGTGTGACAATAGCAACTCAAGATTACTTTCTTCTGGTGCTTCTCTGCAAGTCCCCATGGAAGACTAGTTTTCTCTAAACTTTGGGTGGATTCTTTCTCTTCAGACACATTAACTCCGGTCACTGGGGCCTTCAATTTCCTTTTCTACTGTGAAATTTACTTACAACGTGTTCTTTCTAACTGCTAGCTTCTGATTGGTCCCATTCCCTTCATGGGCTTCCTGATAACCCTAAATGTTTGATGTCTTTTCCTGCTTGTAAAGATAATAATTGCTTTTGAGACATTAAATAATGATGTTACATGAATGATACAGAAATAAAGTTCAGACAATTTCATCCTGTGCTTCCTGGTCTGCATCTAGAGTTATAGGAAGGATCTGATAAGAGCCATGTGTTTCTTAATGTATTCTTTTAATAATAGAGTGGATAACCAGTTTCAAGGGAAGAAATGTTTTACAAAACCTACAGTGCTGCAGGGTTAAGGGTAAAATGAACTGGAAGCATGAACTGTCATACAGACCACCTTAAATGCAGATTAAGTGGAAATGTGAAAATGACTCAGGTTTTCTGGGTGGCAACTCAGGGAATGTGAGCACAAGAAGAAATCTTCATAGTCACCTGGATTAATGAATACCTTCAATTTTCAGATCAGAAAACAACATAACTTTTGCATAGTTTTTAGGTATTCCAATCTTGACTATATTATCTAATAATACCAAATTATTGAATAATGAAGCTTGTGCTCAGTGCTCATGCAGGGATGGTCTGTACTGAGAGTCTGAGACCTGAACCTTGCCCTCTGGAGGCCCCTAGTCTGAAGGAAAAACATCAATATAAGCCCATATATTTTCTGTAGACCCTCTGACTCTCATTTTTTCCTTCAAGTGACTAATTGTTAAGCAAAAAAAGTGAAGCCAGGTAACACGAGGACAACAAATTGGGCATAGAATGTGCTCTGTTTGCACTGTGACCTCCATGTCTAGAGATGGGACTAGGTGCTTGACCCTTGGGGACAGACAAGTCAGTATTCTTTCATATTTTCATTCATTACTCTTTCAACAAATATTTACAAATTTTCATTTTTTGTATCTCAGATCATTTTCTGACTTCCTATCTGTCTGACTGTCTCATTGACTTTCTCTTTGTCTTTTTTCTTAGCGTACTGCCCGATCCATAGTAGGGTTGTGGTAAATGTGTAGACTGATGGGAAGGTCATAAAAAGACTGGTGATTAGCCAGGTGCCATTGGCTCATGCCTATAATCCTAGCTTCTCAGGAGGCTGAGATCTGAGGATCACAGTACAAGGCCAGTCCAGGCAAAAAAGTCCATGAGACTCTTATCTCCCATTAACCACTAGAAAACCAGAAGTGGCGCTGTGGCCTTGAGCTGAAGAGCTTAGGGACAGTTCCCAAGCCCAGAGTTCAAGCCCCACAACTGACCAAAAAAAATACTGGTGATTAGAAAACAAAGTTATAATATTCAATGTACATGTGTGGAAATGCAATCAGGTAGCTTGGGATGGGCAAGGTTGGGAGAGATGGAGAAGAATGATGGAAGGGATGACATTGACATGATACATTGTATTCATAAACTGTTAAGTCTAGGACCCTTTATACAACTTGTTAAAGATAATAAAAATTTAAAATTAGAAAAAAGAAGAAAGCAAAGACAAGCACTTTAAAAATCCTCACTGACATTTTGCAATATACTGTGTTTGGGAAATTATATAAGTACTCTTTTAAAGTAGGGACTAGCTTTCACTTGGATGTATATTGAAAAAATATCCCTGTTTTGTGTAAATGTGTGTTTATGTGCATAGCTAGTAATAAAAGAGTTTGATTGTTTGTTTTGTTTTGTTTTGTCGGTCATGGGGCTTGAATCCTGGGCCTGGGCGCTTCCCCTCAGCTCTTCAGCTCGCTAGTGCTCTACCACTTGAGCCATAGCGCCACTTCTGGCTTTTTCTGTTTATGTGGTGCTGAGAAATTGAACTCAGGGCCTTGTACATGTGAGGCAAGGCAAGCACTCTATCACTGAGCCACCTTCCCAACCCTAGTAATAAAAGTTTTAAAGAAGATATTTTAGCAAGCCATTTATTTCACTTGATTAAGCCATTAGAAAAGATTAGAGGTGTCTTTACTTCCGGGGAGATAACTGTAACAGTGAGCAGATTTTAGAAATATCTGGGCAACATACACCTTTCTGTTTGCTTATCTTTCGACACAGCTGTTTACACACACACACACACACACACACACACACACACACACACAGAGTAACAGATGGAGTGATAAGGTGGAAGGCACATTCTTGAAACCTCTAGTTTCTTCTATCTCATGTGGGTTTCCTCATGTGGTTTCCTTCTGATATATAAACATACAGAGAGAACTCCAAGTTCTATTTTTCTCTTATCCTTAAAGAATATTATCTCTGTCTTTAAAAAGTGTCATAACCCAGTGACTGAATACTACAGTTGGATCCGTCTGTCATGAATAAAGCTATCTTTAAAGAAGCCCACTGCTTTAGATAATTGCTCCATTCTGTTCACTTGGAAGAACTCGCAGTGTTGAGGCTATCACCCAAAGAAGGGCACTTTTCCTGGTAAGTGAGGAGAGCAGCTTGTGAGGTGGAACTTCCCAGACTACTTGCTTTTGCTTTTATTAACCCTGTTAAGTAGTTCAGCTGCTGGCTATATGGCATGTATAGTCTAAAAACCTGGGATTAAACACTGCCAACTTCTGTATGGGGTTACTTAGATGAGACCATGATAATTAAACGTGATATGTAACCCATATCTGTTTTACAGAGGCCACTATAATCATGACACTCGAAATTTATTTTTGAGGGAAGGATAGCAAAGTCAGACAATAGTCTTTTCATTTCCCTGTGATTATGAAGAACTCAAGGTTAATTTAGTTGCAAGCCTGTGTCTTAATCATAGTTTCCTATCCTTGAAATGTTGGTAGAGCTGGGCACTGGTGACTCAAGCCTGTAATCTTACCTATTCAGTAGGCTGAAATCTGAGGATTAAGGTTCAAAGCCAGCCCAGGTAGGAAAGTTTGTGTGACTGTCTAGTTAACCACGGAAAAGTCACAAGTGGAGCTATGGCTCAAGTGGTAGAGTGCTATCCTTGAGTAAAAAATCTAAGGGACAGTGCCCAGCTCCTGAGTTCAAGCTCTAGTACTGACTGGCTCAAAAATGCATGAACAAAAATTCTGGTGGGTAAGTCCTGGGATCTTCCTGTTAAATTCAGTAGAGTAGAATAAAGTGCATTGTTTATGAGTATGATTGAAAGTGAAGCATTTTACTTAAAGCTACTTGATACTTGATGCCAGAAGTGGCAGTGGACACAAATCTCAATGACACATTTGCTAATCACTGGCAAATCCAAAAGAATGTTATGGAATGGGTTTTCAAAATCATCTCCTGAGAGAAACAGAGACCCTTATCAGTTACAGCCTGTGTTCATACAGATCCCACTTGCAAGTTGGAAGAATAAACAGTAACTGACATCCAGTGTGATTTTGGAAGGCAACATTAAACTATATAAAGAGATTATTTGAATAGGATGCAACTAGAGAAGCTTATATGACTTTTACAGATGCAATTTCACAGAGGTAGCATGGGTTGATTGGAAGGTTGGATCTTTTCTTACTGGGGTTGTTCAGTCCTGTACTAACTACCTGTACTCCTAAACAAGTCAAATCTACCTGGGTTGTGGTGGGCTCATTTATAAAACAAGAAGAATGTCTTATGAACCTGATGTTCAACCACATACACACATACACACACACACACACACACACACATATTTGTCAGTCATGGGGCTTGAACTCTGGGCCTGGGTTCTGTCCCTCTGCTCTTCAGCACAGTGCCTGGGCTAGCTTTGAAACATCCTCAGATCTCAGCCCCCTGAGTAGCTAGGATTACAGGTGCAAGCCACTGGCACTTGGCATTATTATATTTTTTTAACCAAGCTCTTCTAGAGACAAATGTTTTATGGGATAATTCAGCATAGAATTTTAATTTGCATGTGTGTATGTGTATGTATGTATTTGGGCTTACTAAAGGCAGTAGTTTCCATTGCATTTCAGTCTCACTTTTCCCACTAAAAATGATGTTCACAAAATCCATTAAATTGCCTCCTTTGCCTCCATGCTATGCTGTGTCTCTGAATGTAACTGTAACCCCCTTTGTACAGTGTTTTCACAATAAAAAACTTAATTAAAAAAGAAGGAAATAATTTTAGCATTACAAATGCCTATCTTCAGTATGGACTTTAGCTCCAAAGACCAAGAAGGTTAAGTTTTACATTTT
>NW_012267302.1:4076085-4084147 GCF_000151885.1 Dipodomys ordii
CTCTTTCTTTCTTTCTTTCTTTCTTTCTTTCTTTCTTTCTTTCTTTCTTTCTTTCTTTCTTTCTTTCTTTCTTTCTTTCTTTCTTTCTTTCTTTCTTTCTCTTTCTCTCTTTTGCCAGTCCTGCAGCTTTCACAGGGCCTGGGTACTGTCCTTGAGTTTCTTTTGCACAAAGCTAGCACTCTACCACTTGAGCCACAGTGCCACTTTTCTGTTTATGTGGTACTGAGGAATTGAACCAAGGGCTTCATGCATGGTAGACAAGCATTCTTACCACTGAGCCACATTCCCAGCCCCTGGAGCCATCCATTTTTCAATGGCTGGACTTTTAGGCCCCTTTTTCAATTATTTCCCTAAAACAGTCAACATAGAATCTACAAGCTATGTACTGTCCTTTGCATAGAGTAGATACACAAAGAATGAACATGAGAAATGAGGATGACAATGCTGATCTTTTTCTGTAAATGCAAAAAATGACCTCTTAGACATTGTAAAGGAAACGTTCACATTTGTTGTTCTTATTTGTTGTTTTTATTCTTGTTCTTCTGGTATTGAAAAAACTGAAAAGACTTGAAAAACAGTGATTAACAGCATGGATGTTGGCCTAGAGTTTTATGTTGAGGCCAACTACCCACTGAGTTAAATCCTTCTTCTAAACTAAAAATCGGACCACCCATCTCTGTTCCAAGAAGAGTTGTTTTGTTGATGACACTCAGTTTATATGTGATTAAAGTAGTCAAATAAAAATGTGAATGAAACATAAGGTTCTTTTTGCTTCCCATATTTATTGGAATTTAATAGGATGGGAAAAGTCGAGTATCATGTAACTATGGAAATTCTGCTGTAAAATGAGTGTTTATCTCCCAAAACTAAACTGTGTTACAGATGAGATCCATTTAGAAATGGAAGAAAAAAGACACACATACACACACACACTCAGAAATACAGATATTCATGCATATATATATATATATATATATATATATATATATAAAATGTGCATAGAACCATATATATCTTATCTGGAGGCCATCTATATGTGTACATACATATGTGTGCTTGCACACATATATCTAAACATATACAAACCACACTAATTTGTTTGCCAAACTAGTACAGTTTATTATAATTATGCCAAGATAATGGATATAAATTGTGATTATAGATAAGCTGAAATGTATAGTCACTTATTTCTATTATATGTTGTTTGTTCTTAATTTTAATTTTAATATAATTTTATTTTTTGAGACAATCTTCAGGCTAGCTTTGAACTCATTATGTAGCCCAGGTTGCACTTGAACTTACCATGTTCATTATGAGTAGTGGGATTACAATTGTGCACTAGCACTCCCTATATAGGTTGTCATTTAATATTAAACAAAAGGTCTTAAAGGAACTGGCAACTTGGTGTTGGGACTTTACATATTTATTCTTGGGGAGGGATACTTTAGTAGAGGCTTTTTGTAGTTGAATTAGTCACTTTCCTTAGATTCCTTGAAGCTAATTCAGCTGATCTCATCTATGGAACTGAAAGGATTATGAACAGACTTACCTCTAGCGATTTTCTCTATGTTACATGCATTTTTATAGAAGTTATTTGATTTTTATTAATAGAAGTAATAGAGAAGTTTGGCAACTAGGTACTTCACCGACATGCCATTTCCTCTTCTTCGTTTACTTTTCTCTTGTTAAAGTCATCAAAATGTTGACAGCTGTATAACTCTTTTTAAAGCATTCGTAACCTGACAGATATTACAGATATTTGTCATTTTACTTCCAGTAAGTGACAGCTGAAATTAGCTTTTTGCAGTATTGGAAGATAGCATAGGTGTAGTAAGTCCAGTCAAATTTGTCTTGTGATTCTTTAATAGACAAGTAAATGATCTCCAGTCTAGTTAAGAACTGGGAACTAGAAGGAAGTACAGATAGGATCAGGTAACTATTTGGGTTTGTTAGAAATAAAAACTAGCAATGCAGTGAATCTCAGAAGGCTAGTAAGTCTCATTGGTGCCAGGAGTCTCTGAGAACCACACTATGTTCTCTGCCCTAGATCCTGGTGTGCCATTTCTAGGAAGGAGCCTTTTTCCTTGAGCAAAAATCTCCAGGGTTAGATATTCAGTCTTTCCAAACAATAGATTCAGTTCCTAAAAGCCCTGAATGTTTGAAACCTATTGCCATTTTGCCTAAAGCTTCTCCTTTTGGATATTTACTCATCTCTCTCTATTCTCCACACTGTGTCTCTTAAGTCCTAAACCTAGTTTTCTAAAACAGTAACACAGACAATGACTTATACTTACAGATTATACACATTGTGGCAAGCATTTTTTATGCATTTCAGTCCCCCAGTTTACAAAAATCATGCTCACCTGAATAGCTCTAGTTATCATCTGTTTACTTCTCAGCAATTTTTCCTCAGCAAAAGATCCCTTACTGGAAGCTCTGCCCCATTGCAAGGTGGCTTCACACATTTCTTAAGACTGTGTGTCATGACAACTCCAGCAAGAGAAAGGAAGTCAATTCCTTTAAGGTTCAAACAGAAGCTAGGCACCAGTGGCTCATACCTATAATCCTAGCTACACGGGAGGCTGCTATCTGATTGAGCTTCAAAACCAGTCTGGGGAGGAAAGTTTGTAAGACTCTTATTTCCAGGTAACCACCAAAAAGCTATGGCTTAAATAAGTGGTAACCTTGAGTGAAAAAGCTAAGGAAAATAGAATGGAAGAAAGACAGCATCTTCAGTAAGTGGTGCTGGCAAAATTGGTTAACTACTTGTAGAAAACTGAAGCTAGATCCTTATATATCACCCTGCACCAGAATCAACTCCAAATGGATCAAAGACCTTGAAGTCAAAGCAGACACTCTGAAAACATTACAGGATGGAATAGGAGAAACCCTAGGTCTCCTTGGCACAGGCCGAAATTTTCTGAATAGAGACCCAGAAACACAACAAATCAAAGACGGGTTGGACAAATGGGATTACATGAAGTTGCAGAGCTTCTGCATGGCAAAGGACATAGCTATCAAGATCAATAGAAAGCCCACAGATTGGGAGAAGATCTTCACAAGCCATACAATGGACAAGCTTCTCATATCTAAAATATACCTGGAACTCAAAAAATTAAACCCCTCAACAACAGATCTTCAAAGAAACAACTGCCCAAAAAATAAGTGGGCTAAAGACTTAAAGAGAAACTTCTCTGAAGAGGAAAGAAGGATGGCCAATAGACACATGAAGAAATGCTCAACCTCCCTATCCATAAAAGAAATGCAAATCAAAACAACATTGAGATACCACCTCACCCAGTTAGAATGGCAAAAATTAAGAACTCTAATAACAACAGATGCTGGAGGGCATGTGGACAAAGGGAACCTTACTGCATTGTTGATGGGAGTGTAAACTTGTTCAACCACTTTGGAAAGTAGTGTGGAGGTTCCTCAAAAGACTCCACATAGAGCTCCCCTATGACCCAGCAACCCCACTTTTGGGCATTTACCCAAATGTTTACAAACAAGACCACACTATAGCTACAAGCATGGCTATGTTTATTGCAGCATTATTTACCATAGCTAGGATAGGGAACCAACCCAGATGCCCCTCAGTAGATGAATGGATCAAAAAATGTGGTATATACACACAATGAAATTCTATGCTTCCATCAGAAAGAATGACATTGTCCCATTTGTTAGGAAATGGAAAGACTTGGAAAAAATTATATTAAGTGAAGTAAGCCAGGCCCAAAGAAACATAGGTCCCATGGTTTTCCTTATTTGCAATATCTAGTATATGTCTGAGTCAAGCAAAAAGGTCAGATAAGTTGATGTTAGGGAAATGAACCCTAAGATATGTATTCAAATGTTTTTTTTTCTTTCATTCGATGGTTTCTAACACATTTATAAGATTATTTCTTTGTTGCTTTGTATGTCCCTCCCCACGGTATAACCCTATATTTGATGTCGGTATAATTTGTGGAGGGGAAGGGAAAAAAATCGTCTAAGTAGGTAGACCCATTGCAACAATGAGATTTACAAGTCATTATGTCGAAAAAGAACTTTACAACTTTGGTGTGGAGGGGAGGAAGACTGGGTGAGGGAGTGGGGGAAGGTTGGGAAGGGATGGGAAGGGGAAACAAAGGAGGAGGCTACAATGCTTGATAAGAAATGTACTCATTATCTTGCCCATGTAATTGTAACCCCTCTTTTTATTTTCACAATAAAAAAATCTATGGAACAGCACCCAGTCCTGGAGTTTACACACACACACACACACACACACACACACACACACACACACACACACACACTTTACAGATTGAGTCTTATTGGCTTGATACATCCTAAAGCTAGTTTCTGTGAGCAAGAGGAGTGGACTAGTACAGTTTAGCTAGTTAGACCCCAGTGTTGGGTCTGAAGAGTGAACCAGATCAAGGAACTCCAAAAGCATAGGAAGGAGGAGGAGAGGGACACTTAGAAGAGGGAGGGGATCAATAATTTTCCAGGAAATATGGCTTGTTTAGATGGCTTATTTTGTGTGTGTACTACTATCCATCAATTTATATGTCCCAGTAGACTGAAATTTCCTTGGGATAGTGGTTTTGAGTTCCTCCCTTCTTCCCTCCCTTTCTCTTCCCATATAGTCTGGCACATCTCACACATCCTTATGTATAGTATATGCTCAGTAAGAATGTTGAATTTTTGTTTCATTTCAAGATAATAATGTCATCTAGAATGACATAAACTATAAAAGAAAATATCCAGGAGTTCCATAGGAGCTTCCCCCTGAGAAAGGAGAAGTAGGCAGGATAGGAAGATAATAACAAACAAGGTTTAAGGTAAGTCTTTACCAGTGGGTATAGCTTCTTTTAGTCATTCAGGTTTGACTTCATCACACAATTGGATATGCTTTGCAGTCTTTAGTTAACCTGGGCTTGAAGAAAACAAAGGGAGAAAATTCTTGTCTTTTTAGCATGTTAAATGTATTGTTAATGGCATGGGAACTTTGAGACCACTATGGATCTATCATAGATGGTGGTGTATGAAGGAAAGCTATATTAACCTTTTGTTGATTTGAAGTCATTCTACCTTATGCTCTGGAGCCCAATTAACATTATTGATTTGAATCATAGTCATCAACATCAACTTATTGTGAGTTAATTTCCTTTAGCACAGAGAGAGCTGGAATCAAGCACAGAGGAATTGAGACAAAATGATTGATTTGACTATGAAAAGCATGTTTTGTACCATAATCTTGTTTTAATGTTTCAGTAGTAGAGTTGTACCATATTGCTTTTGATGAGGCAATTGCTTTCTGATGGGGATTCTTATTAGGTCTTAGGTTGGTCACTTAGTTCTACCTATAATAATGCTATCTAAGGTCCACCTCATTTATTCTCTTGCTCAGGCATCTGCAGGTTGACTGTGGTTTGACTGATCTATGCTGGATAGCTCTGCTCTTAATATGCAAGGTGGCAGCCAGCCTTGACTGTAGGTTCCCTGTGATGTCAGGTTTGCTCCAAGTATGTGTGTTGTAGAGCACAAGATACTTGGAGAATATCATTCTTAAAGTGGCCCAGTGAAGTACATGAACCAGATAAATATCACAAACACAGTTAGGCTTCTGTTCACATTACACTGTTGAATCTGGTTGGCTTGACCAAGCCTTATGGGCAGGACCATTAGAGTGGGGCAGATAAATAAACTCTGCCCTTAGTGACTATTCTGAGCAGTCATTCAAATTATCCCAGCCTTTCAAGTAGTATAACTCTCAGGTCAGAGTGCTTAGGTGAATTATTTATCCATGATCATAATATCAAGTACATTGGGAGAAATGACATAAATTTCATGTCAGTGTATATTGGTAACAACTATGTCATTTCTGTTAGGAAAAATGGGATTTTTATGAGCTCTATTCTCCTGGGTTGATAATAACAATGTTGATAATAAATGGCATTTGTTGAATATCCTAATGATAATAATTATAATGGCTTTTGTTGAACACTTATCATGTGTTTGTACTATCCTCTAGCAGCCTTATCTTCATTCTTATATAATAAAACCAGGGCTTAGAAATGTTATGTAAGTATGGTCATATCAAATGATGTCTATTGAACTCCAAGAAATGGAAACAAGAGATTTTTTGTTATTTTACTTTTTTGTTTTGTTTTTCTCCTTTGTTGCTGTTTTAGATTTTTGTACCTTTTGTCTTGTGTGTAATTTTGTCTGTATTGGGGAGGGTAAGAGGGAGCACGGAAATGGTGGGTGCACTAATTCAGCAGTGATACTCACGACATTATGTTGGAAATGAACCATACAACATGCTGGGAAAGGGGTTTGAGAGGGAAAAACTGGGAAAAAATGAGAGAAGAGGTGACATAGTTAAAAAACAAATGTACTCATTACCTGGCTTACGTAACTATAACCCCTCTGTACATCACCTTTACAATAAAAATAAATTAAAAATGGAAAAAATTCATGCTGGAATTAATTTATGGAAACACTACTTCTGTATAGAGTATGAACTCCTAGTGGGCAAAGAGAGCATACTATTTTTCTTGAGTCTTAAAGAGCCAAGCATAAGTAGACCCTCAGTATGCACTGATGGAAGGAGTGGATGAATCTACCTTATTTCTTTGTACAGCAGTTCGATAAAACTAGTTTAATAAAATACTTGGTGGAAATCAGTTAAGGAAAGCTGTGAAGGAGTTAAAACAACAACCTGAAATATACACACCTACATTTGATCCCATGTGACACAATAAACATCCATATGCATTTATTTGTGTTCATGTATACCATGTAGTTTATATACTGGGGTGTGTGCACGTATATAGCTCTATATATCATATATTACTTTATGTATCTCTATATATCATATATTACCTGTTATATGCTAATACTGGATTTTTTCCTGAATTTTTTCATCCTGTGAAGAAGTAAACTGCTGACCCAAATTACCTAGGATTTCCCAAGACCATTTATCTAGAAAGAGCTAAAGGCAGGATTTGGACTAAAGTGTCTTAAGTCCAATTCAAATGCTCCATCTTGGAGCTGCTTCTAGGAACAGGTTGGTGAATTTTATTTTCATCCTCCCAAGGACTTTTCCATTTACCTTGAGCCTGTCTGTTGGACTCAGCACAGCATCAATTCCCCTGAAACTGGTCTGTTAAAAGTGGACACGTGGAACTTAAGAAAAAAAATGGAGCAAATGGCTGGAGATAGAGGGCTGCTTTCCCTTCCCATTTGAAATTAATGTTCACTGTATAAAAAACATAAAGCATATCCATCCCCAGGGACTTGCCTGACACTTTAAAACTTTCATCTGCTTTAATTCACGGCGTTTGAGGTGGGGATTTACACATTGCTGAGCTCTAGTGGCTAGCTGGCTGCCGTGTGCATTTCCTCTCCTGTCGGGCTAGGCTGAGCTTTCTGCAGGCCCAAACAAATTATATAGCTTATTTAGCTCTCTCTAAAAACAATAATAGGCCTATTCAGATTTTATCTGTAATTTTACTTTGTTGTTGAGCAGTATTAATAATGCTGTTGTTAACCAGGCCAAGGCAGCCTTCACTGAATTTTCTGGGCTTTAGTGATAGGATAAATAGCTGCTTGCATCCCACAAAGAGAAACATGTAGATCGTCTCAACATAAGTCAGACACGCTTGCCTGGATGGGAGCCATGTTAATATCACATCTCGCAGATTTGGCAGGGGCTTTAAGAGTCCTGTATTTCAAGTTGGTTTTTATAGAAACTTGCTGCAGAATTGGGCAGGATTAATCATGGCTGAGATATATCACACTTAGTGCAGTATTAAATTCTCGCACTGGAACGATGCAAAACCAGTTCATAACCTTATAAGAACACAGTGCACTACAGTAATCATAGAGAAATACTGTATATCCAAATTAATGGAGAATAAAATGTCCTGCACTGGTTTTTGGTTTCTTTTTTTTTTTGGTGTCAGGCAATGCTCCTAGGTTGTGTTCATTTCTTCTCCTTTATCTTGCATGGGAGCTGGCCAAGTTGTGCCTTAAGTCTTCCTGTGGTTTGTTATCACTGGATTTGTGTACT